>NC_084466.1:138431650-138740400 GCF_027409185.1 Cynocephalus volans | reverse complement strand
CTTTCTGTCACTATAGATTTCTGTATTCTGGATTTTCATCTCAATAAAATTATATAATATATGGGCTTTTTGGCCAACTTGTTTCACTTAACATGGTGTTCTCAAGGTTCATCCATGTTGTGGTATGTATCAGTACTTCATTCTTTTTTAAGGCTGAATAATATTTTATTGTATTGATATATCACTTTTATTTGTCCACCTGTCCATTAATGGATGCTTTTTGGCTGTTATGAATAATACTGCTATAAACGTTAACACACAGGTTTTGGGGTATGCACAAGTTTTCACTATTTTAGGATATATGACTAGAAGTAAAATTGGCCTTTTATATATCTTTCTTAGAGAAGTATCTGTTCAGATTCTTTGCCCATGTTTTAATTATTTGTCTTTTTATTATTTAATTGTAAAATTATTTATATATTTTAGATACAAGTCCCTTATCAAATATATGATGCTTCTTCTCTGGGAGGCACAGCTTTGGGTATGCTCACAGTCATACTGGGATGACAGTGGCATTTGTAAGGCTATCATTCTATCTTTCCTACACACACCATCTTTTTAAACTCTATTAATTTCCAGTTGACTACTGTATTATTTCAACGATGCCCTGGGATGTAAATTGCTATATAAACTAATTAATCAAATTGTAGCTCCTTTGAAGGAATAGTTTGAGGCCCATGTTAGATATCTAACTCTAGAGGGACTCCTTCAAGCTGTTTTATTCCTAAGGTCTTTCCTGCTGACTAACTGGCCTATCATCTAGGATATATCTTCATCAAATTCACAAATATCTTCCTAGTTGCATTTCAATCAGGAATCCATTTTTGTAGTGGGTAGGAAGCAGGGACAGATGACTCCTAATTTTTCTTTTATTTTAATAGTATTATACTCTATTCAGAAGAAAAGGGTTGAAAGTAGTTTTTGCTTTCTCCAAGATAATACAACTAATTAATGACAAAGACAGGTCAAAGTTTATCCTGCCTGTGCTGCCTCCAGGGCTAATTCTTAAGGAAGCCCACAATTATTTAGGGCTTAAACAAAAGGTAAAATGGATATTGATTCTGTCATTTCAAAAGCTAACACATGTAGGAGGCTGGAACCCACAGATGGTTTCTTTATTTCTCATCAATTGTTATCTGTGTAAACACAAAAAGCCTTTGGAAATTTATTATCTGTAAATGTTTTCTTTCTTTTAATTTTTTTTGACTTGATCTTTTAGATATTTGAGGTTTCACACTGGAGTAGTACTTTAACCATAATGATTGTGTCTCCTCTATACAAAGCTTAAAGTTAAGCACAGAAGGTGTCAATGAGATGTATTCTTGCCTCATGTCACTAAGAATCTACGAGAAAAATGGTCCATGGTAATAAAATAGCTAATAATTAAAAGCACACATCACTAGTATCAAAAGAGGCATTCAGAATCTTTATGTGGTATGGAACGTAGAGTAGAAAGCCTGTATAGAGTAGGAAGCTTGCTACCACTTCAACAAACACTAATTAGTCACATTGCTCTGGGGTCAGTGCTAGGTGCAGCAGATATATTAATGCAAAAAATATATCTGGTCCCTGACCTTTGAAAGTTTCAGTTATATGGAATGGTGTCCTTAATATCATGAGGTTAGAGAAGATTGACTTGAATCTCATTCTTGGAAGGAAGGCATTGAATTTTTTTCTCTTCAAACAACTCAGAGCTCAGCAGTAGCTTGTGAGCTAGGCAAATTTTATTCAAGAGTTATAGTCCACCCATCCTGAGAAAATTTCAAAGAAGCCTCTTGCAATAAAAAGAATGTGAAAGAGACTAAATCAAAATGTTTCTTGAAGAAGGTCAGATGTGTGCTTATAAATCTTCCTGAGCTTTGCACATGAAAAAGTATTTCAAACCATTTTCCTTCAAGTTCTCTTGTTCAAAGCAATATTGTTCTTGGTGAAAAAAGGCCCACGGAGGATACAGAAGTTGTTTTTTTGTGATATACAATATTTCAAGCTCTATATAAAACTGTCAGTCAGTTGACTCCAACTTACTATTTCTGGGTCTATTCCAGGAAAGACCAAACAGAAATGTTAGTGTATATATCTGGAGAACTTTCCTCCTGGAGCTCTTTGCGAACAACCCTTGTTCTTTGGGAAACCTAGAGGACCTCAATTGCCCTTGCCTATCTGGATTGACAAGTTTTGCCTCCAAACAATCTTTTTGAATTAATTTTACAATCTTTTTTTTCAACTACATTTCACAGGTTATGCATTAGGAGCATTTTTGGTTTGGAGGGATCTATACCCGGAACCAGCTTGGGCTTGTCCCAATTGGGGTATTGATGGTGTCTCTTCTTAGAAATAAATGAATTTGAGTTTACTTCTTGCTCTCATTAACCATGTGAATTAGCTATTTCTAGTTCAGGTAAGTTCTAGTTCCCCAACCACAGGTGAAGAAAACTCTGAGCTGTTAAGTAAGTAGCCTTCAATTTGGGGAAAATGCTATTAATAAATTTACTACAATTGCTCCATTCAAATTTCTTCAGAAAGCTGAAAGTTTCCCCAGAGTTTAAGAAGAGGTCATTTCAAGCCCCAGTGGAGTGTGACCCTTAGAGGAAAGAGAAGGATTAGCTGTTAGGTGGTGTTGATCTTGGAGGGCAGTCATGCCTTCAGGGTTTTGGCTTATCTTATGGAGACAAGAGCACAGTTACAACCATGTCAGGCCTGTTTCTACAGGCATCCTTTCTCTCCAACAATCACCTCCACGCATCATTCAGAACATTCCACATTCACTTCCCAAGGCTAACTCACTTACTTGTATGGCAATTTCTGACTGACAACTTTTAACATAATCTACTTTTTCATCTTCTTTTGGGGAAAAGAACAATGATAGTTATTTTCTGAGCATTTACTTTAAATGAAACAATGTGCTAACTCCTTTGCATGCATTATTGTATTAATAGCAATTGTACTTATAGCAATGATAAAACATAGATAGCATTATCTGTATTTTATATATATATAATATGTTATTTTTATATATGTTTGTGTATACATATGTGTGTGTGTATATATGTGTGAGTGTGTGTGTATAAAAGATTTTCAAGGTTTATAGAGATTATTTAACTTTCCCAAGGTCACTTGGATAGTTTTTGGTAAAACCAACATTTGAAACTAGTCTATTATCTCCATAGCACTTAAGCTTTCAATACCAGTGGGAAGGTAGTGATGGGCAGGAAATATTTGTGGATTTAGTGTTAGAAGGACTAAGTGCAAATCCCAGTTCTCTGACTTGCCCTACTGACCCTGAGCAACCTCTTTTAAGTGTTGTATTCTTATGAAAAGGGGGAAATTATTCTCTTCTGAGAATGTAATAAAATAATGTCAGTGAAGGTGCCTGTACCATCAGAAAAATTCTGTTGGCTCTGAACTCTAGAGATATCTAAGAGGCCTAAGAACAGGCTATACTTTTTGCTTACGTGAGATCATTTTGCATTTGTGGAAAAAAAAATTGTGAATGATTAAATGTCCTTCAAGTAATGCAATAAGTCTGCTTGTCTAGTGGAACAACTAATTTCCAGCACATAGAGTAGGTAGGGGTACTAGTATATTGGGGATAATCATACAGACTGTCAGGGAGGAGTTCACAGAGGGTTGACTTGTACTGATAATGCTTTATTTTTCCAGCTGAGAGGTAGGTATATACATGATTGTTATATTGTTCTTTTTGTACACTTGCATACTTAAAACATTGATTTTTTTAGTTTGCAGACAGAGGAAATTAGCTTAATGTCTATTCTTTTCAGAAAGAATGACATTTCATTTAGTTTGTCTCGAGCTCTTCCTCTTCCAGGGAGCCCACTCTGAGTCAGATCTATTCTTACCCTTGGACTGTGGTCCTTCTCTGCATTATGTTTAAAGTCACAATGAATCCTTCCTGTGTTTCCACCTGGAACATATAAAGATATGTGCCATAGGTCACATGGTTTTTCTTCATGTTCTGCACGAAGCACACCACAGAATACAGGAGACTGAAATGTCCATATGAATAGGGGATTTGTTTGTATTTTAATACTGGATTCCTGATACCTAAGACAATGTCTGCATATAGCAATTTCTCAACATATTTGTGGACCAGCTGGATTACTTAATAGAAAATATTAGAAATTATCAAGACTTTGTAACTAAGAATGGGTTTCTCAAGTTCCAAGTGTGAACACAAGGTTAATTGAGTTTGGATAAAATAGTAGATTTAAAGCATGACAAGAGACTACCATCAACATCAACAACAAATATTTACACTTGGTGTTTAACATGTGCTTTATACTCTGTGAAGAGATACACATGTGATATTATACTTAATTACAAAAAGCAGACAATTGTTGTTATTCCCAATTATTAAAAAGAAAAAAAGTAAGGCACAGAGAATTGAAATAACTTGCTGAAGGCATAAAGCTGGTAAATGGCATAGACTTAACTTTATGCTAAGCAGTCTATTGTCACATATCCCCACTCTAAACCCTCACGTACCACTTCTCATTCAAAAAGTCATAATTCAGAAATATCTGTAATTAATCATCCAATTACCTGAGACGCAGTTTCAAAAAGAACTAGTGGATATGTCCCCTTTTCTCTGGCACTTGTTCCAGGTTAGGACAGTATATCTGTAGATTCCATACTGTGTCCTTTGGCAGTCTGGTTGGGTAGTGGACAACTTGCTTACGCAGGGCTCTAGAGTGAACAGTATGTGAGAGTCCCTGTTCATCTTATTAGCTGTGTTAATTTGCACAAGATGTTTAAGCTCTCTTAACTAGTTCCCTGATTTTTAAAATGGTAACAATACCCACTTCCAAAGTCTATGTGATGATTACTTGACAGAATATATACAAAATGCTCAGCATGGAGCTGAGATAACAGGAACAGAATGAAAACACGGTATCATCACTATCTTAGAGGTTGTTGGGGTTTCTATCATAGGTGCTTATGGAGCATTGAGAGAATTTTGACTAAATTGTGGCTCCTTTTGTAGACTCTGGATAAAGAGTACCCCCACATTTGTTTAATCCTTGCAATAAGGGGGCCACCAAAGTAAGTGTGATTCATGAGATTATATACTTGCAATCAAAAAGTGGAACACATGGTCTGGCAAAGAAAACTAACGGCTCACTAAAAATTAAAAGTAAAAAGTGAATTTTGTGGTGTTTCAATTAAGTTATCCTTGTTGAAAAGAATAAAATCATACAAAATCATGACTTGAAAAATATGTCATCTTACCTGAAATACGTGATGTTTAGAGGAAAATTATCCATCTTTGTTCTCAAAGACTCAGTTCTACTTATTGTGAAACATATTTCTCTTTGTGGTAGACTGTGCTCTCAAAGCCCCTGTGAGGAAGAACTTGCTTCCTAACTACTAGGAGTGGGTTCCTCAGCCTCCAGCTGTCTCTTTCTCTTTCCTCCCTTTCAAAAATGCTAATCCCTAACCAGAATCTTACACTTTGGACACCATCTCAGCTTTTTTTTTTTTTTTTTTTTTCCTGTATGGCCCAAATTGCTACTCAGCAGTGAAAGTCCAGTGGTACAAGAAAGCAGGTAATAAGATGGGGTTTTGGAGCTGGATCATTCACTTTTGGCTGTCATTGAAGACTCCTTCACTGGTAGTAGATAAATCACAGGTGATGGCTCATTTGTTAAGCTTTCACTAGTGGTGAATAGGTGGCCACACTTGTGGAGGCAACACACCAGCAGGTAGAATGCATTAAGTTTTTAAGACTATGAAGAAATAACAGATATAAGGGTAATGGAGTTGAATGATTTTTGATAATCTAAAGAAAAGTAATAAAAATTTGAGGGTGAGAAATATATGGTTGTAAATGAGATGTAAAATCCTGATGGTACCTTTTATTTGCTTAGTAAGGAGCTCTCTTTTCCTGAAGAAGCAATGCTGAGAAAATCAAGGACGCAAACTCATATCTAATGGTCTGGGTGGGGACATTTCCACTCATGGAAGTTAAAAGCCCAATTAAGAGAAGTCTGTTATACCAAAATCAGGACTTTCATTAGTAAAGTCTGGGACCCTGACACACAGAATTGTGGCATTGGGTAAATGTTTCCAAGTATTTTAAATATTCAGATTCCTCTGAATGTTTGAACCCTGAGAAGTAATCTGTCTCTCACGAGTTTTAAAAGACATTTCAGAGGACTAAACCCCTCAAAACAGTAGTGCCACCCTCAGGCCAATTATTTGACAACCATGTGCTGAGAAGAGGGGATACTGTGATAGTTTAAATGCATCCCACGACGTCCACAAACTGTTGGAAACTTAAACCCCAATGCAACAGTGTGGGGAGGTGGGCCTAATGAGTGGGATTGGATCACGAGGATGGAACCCTCAGGAATGGATTGATGTAGTTATCACAGGAGTCAGTTATCACAAGACATGATTGACATGAAATCCAGCCCAACCCTCGGCTTTCTCTCTGGCATGTGCTCTCCTGCCTTTCTGCCTTTCATCATGAAATGACACAGCACGAAGGCTCTCACCAGATGCCTGTGCTGTGCTTAGACTTCCCAACCAGACTAAGAGCTAAATAAACTTGTTTTCTTCATAAATTATGCAGTCTATAACATTCTGTTATAGCAGCAGAAAATGAACTAAGACACAAACATTAATAAAAACCTTTCTATATTAGAAAGCCTTTAAAATTTCAGAAATATTGCAAATATAGTACACCTAATTCCCATGTGCCCCATACCTGGTTTCTCTTATTTTCATTTTACCTTATATGGTGCATTCGTTAAAATCAGTGAATCAATATTGATATATTATTATTAATTAAGTCCATACTTTATCCAGATTACATTCTTGTGCTCCTGTGTTCCATCCAAGATACCATATTACATTTAGCTGACTTGTCTACTTAGGTTGCTGCTAACTGTGACAGTTTATCAGAGATTTGTTGTTTCTAACGATCTTGACAGTTTTGAGTTTTTTTGTAGAATGTCCCTTAGTTGGGATTTGTCTCAAGTTTTTTTCTCATAATTAGACTGGAGTTATAGGTTTTGAGAAACAAGACTACAGAGATAAAATGCCATTTTCATCACATCATTTCAGGGGTACACACTATCAACATGATTTATCACTAAAATTTTAAGCTTGACCACCTTGCTATTTGCCAATTTTCTCAACTGAAGTTTCTCCTACTCTCCCTTTGCATACTATACTTTTTGGAAGGAAGTCACTATGCAAATTACATACAGAAAATGTGGAATGTTATGCCCCAATCCTTGAGGGTAGAATATCAGCATAAATTATGTGGGATTCTTTTGCAGGGAAATTTGTATGTTCTTTCTCATTAATCATTTATTTATATTAGTACGGATATTTGCTTTATATTTTGAGCTGCAATCCAATATTATTTATATATTTTGTTGCTGAAATTGTTCCAGCTTTAGTTATTGTGAACTCTTTAAGTGACTGACGCATTCCTTCATCATGCCCCCATCAATTTGCATGTGTGAGTACATGTCTGTGTTTTGAGCCTTCTTTGAAGGATCTCCAGGATCATTTTGTGTATGTTCTGCTCCAGTCTAAGGATGATCTGTTCAGCTATTTCTCCAAGGATCCCTAGTTCCTTGTACTGGAGAACAAAATTAAAAATCAAGATCTAGGTGCTAGTTGTGTTCATTTTGAATGGAGTGTCATTGCTTCAAGGCTCTCCCTTCTGACCAAACAGGGAAATATATGTGTGTATACTAAGCTATAACTTATGCACATATCTAAATATTTCAATATGAAATTTTCTATATCTGTGTGAAGCTAACCATGAATTTATATTGATGTCTCTAACTTAATTTATTACCCCATGTGTACATCTAGCCTCTTCCCTTTGCTGATCGGTGACCTCCCATTCCAACACTGAGAAATCTGGGAAGAGCATCTGCTCCCAGATTCTATTATCCATTTGCTGTATTTAATTGTTGAATTCCTCTGTGTGTGTGTGTGTGTGTGTGTGTGTGTGTGTGTGTGTGTGTGTGTATGTAGAGTGGCTTTAGAATTATTAACCTGTACCCTGTAGGAAACACCTTTATCAACTGAAGTACTGTGCTTACGTGCAGTTAATTTTGCTATTTGTTTTACAAACTTCAGTGATTTTAAAATTACTTAGGTCAGTATCTTTTTCCCTCATATTCTTTAATGAGGCTGTTTTAGATATTTGTAATACAGTGAGATCGTTTCTGCATTCCCTCCTGAAAGCCCCCCAGCCTCCTAAATAATTTTTTTTTAATTCGCATACGTTAATACTCACTATTTGTAATATAAAATTCATTCATTCCTTTTCCAACACTTTCCACTTTATGTAGATCTATGTTTCTGACATATATTATTTTCTTTCACACTGAAAAGCTTTTTAGGACATATTTGTGTGGCAGGTCTGCTGGTAGTGAATTCCTTCAGATGATATTTGAAACATTTTTTTTGTTTCTTCACTTTCAAAGGATAATTTTACTGGATACAAAATTCTAGGCCAGTGTTTCTCTTCTTTCAACACTTTAAATATTTCACTTCACTCTCTCCTAAGCTATTTTGTTTGTTTGTTTGGTGGCTGGCTGGTATGGGGAACTGAACCTTTGACCTTGGTGTTACAAGGCCACGCTCCAACCACTTGAGAAAAATGGCCAGCCTTCCTAAGATATTTTTTTTCCCTCATCTAGATTCTTTCGAGTTTCTCTCTTTGAATGGTTTTCTATAATATGAATATGATATGCCCAGGTGAAGATTTTTATTTGTTTTTCTTTTTCTTTCTTTTTTTTCTTTGTTTCCTTCTTTCTTTACTTCTTATTCTTACTTTTTAAAAAAAAATTTCATCCTTCTCGGAGTTCTCAAATCTTCCAGTGTCTGCGAGTTGATGTCTGCTATCAATTTTTAAATATTTTCAGTCATTATTACTTCAAGTATTTCTCTGCTCCATTTTTTTCTTTCCTCTGTTTCTCCTATTCTAATTACATATATAACACACCTTTTGAAATTGTCCTGCAGTCCTTGGATGTCCTCTTTTATTTTTTTCCCATCTATTTTCTCTTCGAATTTTAGTTTGAAAAGTTTCTATTGAATTATATTCAAAGTCATTAATTAGTTCCTCAGTTGTGTTTACTCTACTATTGAACCCATTGATGGCATGTTTCTTTTGTTACAGTGGTTTGTGGTGGGTTTTTTTTTATTATCACCTTTTGGTTCTTTCTTATAATTTTATTTCTCTGCTTATGTTACTCATCTGTTTTTGCATGATGTGTACGTTTTCAATGAGAGTCTGTATTGGTTTGGATAGTGTCTCCCAAAATTTGAATCTACCTGTCCACCTATGAATGTGACCTTATTTGGAAGTAGAGCCTTTGCAGATGTAATTAAGTTAATATGAAGTCATCCTGGATTAGGATAGCACTGAATCCAATATAACTGGTACCATTATAAGAAGATTAATGTGTGGGCACATGACCTCATACACACAAGGAAAATGCCATATAATAATAAGTGCAGAAATTTTAGCTATGCTGCCACAAGCCAGGAAAAATCAAGGATTGCCCAAAGCACTAAAATCTAAATGAGAAAGGCATACCAATACCTGTATTTTAATATCTGTCCTCTAGAACTATGAAATAATACATTTCCATTGTTTTAAACCACCCAATTTGTGATACTTTGTTATAGAGGCCTTTGGAAATTAATACAGATCCTTTAACATATTAATCATAATTATTTAAAACATTTTTCTCTGATAATTTCAACATCTGTGTCATATTTAAATTTGGTTCTGATTTTAACCTTATCTAAAAAATTACCATTTGTCATGCATTGTAATTTTGTTGCTGAAAGCCAAATATGTAGTTAGTAATGGAAACTGAGGTTAACAGGTCTTTGTGTGAGGATTTTTTGATAATCTGGCTAGGAGTTGGGCTCTGTTTCATGTTTGCTGTAGCTGTTCGTGCAAAAGAGTTAAAAATCCTCTAGTGTCCTTGTTCTTGTCTTTCCTCTTGACTTTGAGCTTCCCTAAGTACTCCTACTCAGAGAGAGTCTACATCTTACATACCTTTCAGCTGTAACCCACTGTTATTATCCTGGACTTCTCTTAAAGTAGTAGCCAAGTGTAGAGTAGGAAACCCATTCCATAATCATATGATTTAATGTCATTTTTTTCTAGGCCTGTGTCCCTGGTCTGTGATATATATATACATATATACATATATATATTGGTATAACTCTTTTTTCTTGGGGGACAGGAAAGCTAAGAGTAGTCACAATGGGAGAAAAGTTCTTCCTCCAGACAGAAAGAGGCTTTCTTAAAGACCTTTGTCCTGGAGAGTAGGACTTTATTATGGAGAATTTTCTAAACATATTTCACAATGATTACTCTTCCCTTCTCCTGCCACAGCCACGGTGGATCTTTCTTGGATCTTCAGCATAAAAACTTTGTGGGATTCCCAAAGATAAAACCCACAAGAGTTTGGGAGCCCTTCGAAGCATGCAGCCTCCGAGAGTTTCTCATTTTCAACTAGTCTACAGCTACCCTACAGAGTTTCATCATTATTATCGTTGAAGTGTCCATACAAGTTTATGGCTCCATTGGCTTCTGCTCCAGGTAAGCAGAAAGAAGATCTCAGCTGTGACTCCCTGGAATTGCTTGTCTGTCCAGTTCTTAGGTGGTGGTTTTTGCAACCTCTGTTCTCTGATGGTTTCCCCAAAAAACAAAAACTGCAATCTGTAGGCAAAACTACCTCTTTTTATAAATAATTTTCTTTTCTTTTCTTTCTTTTTTATTTTGGAACACTGCCATGCCCATTTGTATACATATTATCTGTGGTTGTTTTCACAGTACAACAGCAGAGTTGAGTGATTGCAACAGGGATTGTATAGCCTGCAAAGCCTCAAGTATTTAATGTCCTGCCCTTTAGGTAAAGGTTTTGTTACTCAGTAAACATCAAAAAAATTTCGTTGATGGATGTTTATGTGATTTTTATTTACTGTTCTTGTTTTTTTCCTATTATGAACAACATTGCTATGAATATCTCTGTGCATATATTTTTTTCATTTTGTGAGCTTGTCTGATTATTTATTTAGAATGTATTTTTAGAACTGGAATTTCCAGTTCAAAGAACATGTGTCTTCCCCCATCTATTTTGAACTGTTACCAGTCTAAAAAGATGAGATAATAAAGCTTGTTTCCAGTTCAAAATTTTTAAAATGTGGAGAAAATAGACTATCATTTCCAATTACCTGGATATAGACATTTTACACCTTCATTAGAAATGTGGATATCTTCAGAGAAAAAGGCTGTCAGGTCAGCCTGGAAGCAATAATGTTTTTGTGGCTTCCAGGCCTCATTCTGGACCCGTGATTTTTAGGTGCTGGACATTCTGACTCTCAGGATAGGCTGAACTTGAAGAAGGCATACCGGATAGTGCCTTACCCTGTAACACTGAGTGATGATCAGGTCAGAATAAATGTTAACTCAGGTCCCAAATGAAGTCTGGTGCGGGAAGGTTGTGGCACAAAGAACACTGCTAACATGATTTACATAATACCTGGGGTTGGGAGGAGGAGATTCAAGCTTCTCATTTAAAGTATCAAGAATTTTAAATCCTTTTTATTATTTTATTTTATTTTATTTTATTTTATTTTAGAGCTCAGCACTGTTACAGCCCTTTTTCTGATTTTTCTTTGTTTATTGAAAATTAACATCTGGGGATTTCCAGTATTCCATTTGTATTTGTATGAATTGCATTACATGTGGTTGATATGTAGATACTCTAGAAGAGTGGAACTTGTCTTATGTAAGCCTGTCTTCTAAGGTTAGGTCTTCTAAGAAGTTCTGAAAACCAGTAAGTCTAACATAGGCTGGATTCTACAGTAAGTAAGGTATCATCAAGTACTGACTATATGTCATCAGCCAGCCTCTGTTCCAACCACTCTAGTTTTGATTCAATAGGAATAGGATAGCACGCTTAAAATGGGGTCCTGGCACAGGTAATAACTAGTATTTTTGAGCATCTACCATTTGTGTTTGAGATGTTACCCTATGGACTTCTCATTTTTGTATTTCCAAACATCCTGCAAGATAGGGCCTGTTTTTAGAATAAAAAAATGTTGGAAAGATCACTTGCCTGAGAGACACAATGAGATTCAAATGCTGGTTTCACCTCTACCAATGTGTCTCCTGTGACTTACAGTTTGGGGTCTCAATTCCCCCCCTCTATGGAATAGAGGAGTTGAACTTGATTACTCCTGTTTCCTTCAGGATGATAGTCTATGATTCTGTGACTTCTTATGTAAAAATATCCATCAGAAATGTCCAGTGGGAAATCAGTCTCAGATCTCAAATTCGGCAGAGGCCTTGTAAGGCTTCACCTTCCCCCGACTTGCTATATTTCAGTTTGCTGTTAGAAAAACAAGTGATGTCATAGGGGTACATGATGGAGATATAAGATTCTTAGTGTCTGGGTAAAAGTAAGGCCTTTTGGATGTAAAAAACATAGTTGAGTCATCAAAAGTGCATACAAAATTTTCCTACATTAAAAACAAAAATTATAGTTTTATATATCCTTTGACTAAGTAAAGATCACAAATGTAAATAAGAAATAACAAATAATAAAAATAACAAAATAACACTTTGGGCAGATTGAACAGTAAACTACCTAGTCCAAAAGTTATGAGTTATAGGATAATAACTTGTTTTTATTATATTATTAACATGGTATTTTAAATCGTTTTTAACTGATATTCTCATACTTTCATTTGTTTACTGGGGGAAATGAATTCAGATGCTAACATTGTTTGGTGCTTCTAAAAAAGTTATTGAAATAGTTGGAGTATCTTTTCTCAGGCAGACTTTGAAAGGTACATTTTCCATATGGGATAATGAATTTCAGTGCATTCTTGACATGATGTTTTAGATACTGGAATATTTTATGTAGTCATCTGTATTTTGTTATAACTGGAGTTGCTTCTGATATTGCAGATGCTGAATGCTTTCCTAAACAAAATCTTAAGCCAAGGCATTCAATTCAACCCATTTTTAGGAATTATTTAGTGTGTTTATGTAAATTTCCTCCACTCTCCAAGCAACCCAAAAGACAAGCAACAAAGCTCAGGTTTAAGACTATATCACATTTATAGAAAACAAATAACTGCCATATACTAAGGGCTCACTAGGTGACTGATGCTTGAAATGTATTATTTCTAATCCTCACAATACCTTAGAATAGCTGTTATTAGTCCCAGTTGATAGTTATAATGAGAAGGTTCAGAAAGATTATGTAACTTCATGAAGTGCATCATCTGTATATAATAGTGAACTGGGACTAAACCCCAGGTTTCTGATTACACACTATGCTCTTAACCACTCTGTACTGCTTATGACACATACACATGCACACACAAGCACATATGTGTACACTCACACACAAGGAAAATTCTGTCATATTCAAACTGACTGCACAAAGGAAGAATAAATGATCTAAATATGTAGAGCAATTAATGCAGGAACAAGTCTATGGTTTCAAAGTCTTTCTCAAACCAAACCCTACAATGTGTCTGTTAATTACTAGAAAGGACACCTTTGAATCAGGAATGTGAGCTCCAGTTTGAGATGTAGTGCATGTTTGACAAACTTCCTAGGACCAGATAAAGGTGTTTTAAAAATTAAACTGAATAAATTTGGTAAGAATAGATCCTGAAAACTGATTCTATTAAAATTGGTTTAAACAATATCCATTTACCTAATAATGACAAAGAACACTCTGTTATATTCATTGGTCATAATTTCTATTAATTGTAATTTCCATAAGTCTATTATAATACTCAATTTAGAACATATAGTGTGCTCAAGTATCAGATTTTCAAAATTCAAACATTTCATTTTATTTTGAAGAATTAATTATATTATCACTTTGTTTTGGAAAATAAATAAATTATATTTGGTCTGAAAAGGACAATTTAAAAGAAAGGAGCACCTAGAAAACTTCCTAGTACATAAGAATAGCTTAATCTTTGATAAAATAGTCAGTGAATGACAATATCAGTATATTAATCTGTCTTTTTGTAATATGTGGAAAACTTATTATGTTTCAGAAGTTCATTAGGCATAGGAAAAATCAATACTAATATCTTGAGATTTTACTTAAACATATTATTTGTCAATTTATTTTATTCTGGTAAGTATGAAGTGATGTGGGTGATGTGTTGTTTTAACCCCCATGGATTTGTCACCCCACTTCCCTTGGGTGATGGAGCCACAAAGGATTACTCAAAGCCCATCTGTTCTGAGCAGTGAGAAGCCCCAAAGTTGTTAACCTCCCCACAACCCTCAAGCAAGAGGCATTCCTTCCTTGGGAAATTAACCCCAAATTGGGGTTCTCTTCCTGCATTTATTCTCTAGCCCACGAAGTTACAGGAAGAGACATAAGTGGGGTTATAGTTTAACAATATAGGCTGGTAACTTTCAGTGAAACAAACCAGATAAAATTCCAGTTAGGCAATTAAGTGATCCATTAACAAAAGCTTGATCTTAGCAAACATTCCCTTCTTACAGCAATTTCTCAGTATCTTTACATATCAACCAGTAACTTGTCTGTCTTTGAGCCAGCAACCTTGCTGTGTTAGAATTCTTTATCTTACACCAGAGACTTTATAGCCTGAGGAGAATTTCCTGTCCTATGCAAGGTCAATATTTGAAACTGCAAGCCTTTGTAAAACCAGGCCCTGTGAAGTACATTTGCTTTATGAATCCTCTACAGTGATGACAAGAATGTCTACTTTTTTCACTTCTATTTAACGTAGTACTGGAAGTTCTTGCCAGAGCAATTAGGCCAGAGAAAGAAATAAAAGGAATCCAAATCAGAAAAGAGGAAGTCAAGTTGTCCCATTTACAGATGACATGATTTCATATAGAGAGAAACATAAAGACTCTACCAAAAAAATCCTAGACCTGACAAACAAATTCAGTAAAGTTTTAGGATACAAAAATCAACATATGAAAATCAGTAGCATTTCTATACACCAGCAGAAAAATAAATAAAAAAATCTCTCCTATTTATAATAGTAACAACAGCAACAACAAATATCTAGGAATAAATTTAAAGAAGGAGGTGAAAGATGTCTACAGGGAAAACTATAAAACCCTAATTAAATAAATTAAAGAAGATGCAAAAAAATGGAAAAGACATCCCATGTCCATGGATTGGAAGAATCAATATCCTCAAAATGACCATACTACCCAAAGTGATCTACAGATCAAAAGCCATCCCCATCAAACTAACAATGACATACTTCACAGAAATATATTTTTAAAAAATTTAAAATTTATAGGCAACAACAAAAGACCCCAAATAGTCAAAGCAATCCTGAGCAAAAAGAACATAGTGAGGGATATCGCACTTCCTGACTTCAAAATATACTACAGATCAATAGTAATCAAAGCAGCATGGTACTGGCACAAAAACAGTCATATAGACCAATGAAACAGAGTAGAGAATTCAGAAATAAATCCACACACCTACAGCCAAATGATTTTTGACAAAGAAGCCAAGAACATACATTGGGGAAAGGACAGTATCTTCAATAAACAGTGCTGGGAAAATTGGAAATCCATATGCAGAAGAATGAAACTAGACCCCTATCTTTCACCATATGCCAAAATTAACTCAAAATGGATCAAAGAATTAAATGTAATGAAACTATAAATCTTCTAGAAAAAAACATAGGGGAAACACTTCAGGACATATGTCTGGGTGGTGACTTTTTGATTAATACTTCAGAAATATAAGGAACAAAAGCAAAAGTTAACAATTGGGATTATATCAAACTAAAAAGCTTCTGCACATCAAAGGAGAAATTAAGAGAGCAAAAAGACAACCTGCAGAATGGGTGAAAATATTTGTAAATTATGCATATGACAAGAGATTAATATCCAGGATATACAAAGAACTCAAACTACTCAATAGTAAAAAAGCACAAATAATCTGATTTAAAAATAGGCAAGGGAACTGAGTAGACATTTTTTGAAAGAAGACATACAAATGGCCAACAGGCATATGAAAAAATGCTCAATATCACTAATCAACAGAGTAAATACAAATCAAGACCACAATGAGATATCATATCACTCCAATTAGAATGGTTATTATCAAAAAGACAGAAAATAACAAATGCTGTCAAGGATGCAGAGAAAAAAGAACTCTTATACATTGTTAGTGGGAATGTAAACTAGTACAGCCACTATGGAAAATAGTATGGAGATTTCTCAAAAAACCACGGGAGAACTACCATATGATCCAGTAATCCCATTATTGTGTATATACCCAAAGGAGTGGAAATCATCATGTTGAAGGGATACCTCTTTATTGTGGCTCTGTTCATAATAGCCGGGAGTTGGAACCAACCTAAATGTCCTTGAACAGGTGATTGGATTAAGAAAATGTGATATATGCACACAATGGAATATTACTCAGCCATAAAAAAGAAGGAAATTCTGCCATTTGCAGCAACATGGATGAGTTTGGATAATATTATGTTAAGTGAAATAAGCCAGAGAGAGAAATACTACATGTTCTCACTCACATGCGGAAGCTAAACAAGTTGATCTCATAGAAGTAGAGAGTAGAATAGTGATTATTAGATACTGGTGGTGCAGAAGAAGAAGAGGGGATGGAAAGGGTGATCACTGGATACAGAATAGTAGAGATTTGAGAAGAATGGGATCTAGTAATCTATAGTAATGTAGAGAGACTACATTAACAGCAATGTATGATGATGTTTGAATAAGCAGTCAAAAGGATGGTGACAAATGTTTGAGGTGATATACTAAGCACCTGATATGATCATTGCACGCTATATGAATGTACCCAAATATCATATTGTACTCCATAAGTATATATAATTATCATGGGATAATATATATTAAATAAATTAAAAAGATAAGTAAATTAAAAAGAGAGAAATAGAGAGTAGAATAGTTGTTACCTGAGACAGGGAAAGGGTGGTGGGTAGTGGGGGACAGAAATTTTAGTAGACTGGTACAAAGTTACAGTTATACAGAATGAATAAGTTCTGGTGCCCTAAGGTGGAAAAAGCTAATAATATTTTATTGTAAATTCTATTGTAAATTTCAAGGTAGCCAGAAAAGAGGATCTTGAATGTTACAATAACAAATAAATGATAAATGTTTAGATGATAAATATGATAGATGTGCTAACTGTTCTGATTATATCATTATACAATTATTCATGTATTGAAGCAACAAACTGCACCCCATAAAAAATACAATAAAAAAATTAAAACTTAAAAAAAGGAAAAAAGAAAAATAATAATACAACAATAAATACGATACAAATAAAAAATGAAGTATAACAAGTAAAAAAAAAAGAATGAGTTGAAAATATTCTTACACTTTAGTCTTTCAGGAAAATACTATTTTCACCAATTAACATTGACATTATTCTCAATGGAATCACAACAGGAGTAAACATTAGTATTTATTCCCTCAGGAAAATTTATGGGAGGGAAGAATAATGTTTCTCTCTATTTGAGTTCATTTTTAGCATATTTATTTTCTAAATTTTATATAACATGTTCTAAAATTGCATGGATTTTTTAAGAGGCTAAAGCTCTCTGAAACAATCATAAATTGAATTTTACAAGACACTGTGATTTTATTAACACTGATAATAAAACAAAGGAGTGGCGCTTGATAGAGATACAGAATCAATCTTATTTCTGTGGTGATCACTCAGTGGTTTGCATGAAATAAAATTAGACATGTTTTGGAACAACAGGAAGTAAGTAATAGAAAATAAGGTTAAGGCTGATTCTACAGTAAGACAGCATTGCTGCCTAACTGATAAAATGACAGAAGAAAATGCTCAGCTCTTTTTTAGAAATTGTTAATCTAGTTTCTTTTTCTTTCTAGTTTATGTTTTTGGAAGAAACAGTGGTGGGCATCAAAGTCTGATTTTTGCAGTCAGCAGCTTAGTCAAAAAATGAAATTACCCTGTCTCAGAATGCATTTTTTTTTTTTTTTGCTTGAATTGCTTGTAATGCAAATGAAAGTCTTATTTTTCATTTAAAAATTACAGATTTGGGGGTGGGAAAGATGTATGTTAAAATGGTTTAAACCTCCCCCAAATTTATATTTATTTCATAATACTCAAAACACCATTTTCTTTTAGCTGGATAAATTAATATCTGCTAAAGAAGCTAATGTAATCCATTTTTATGTATTGTTCAGAGTCTCTTTATTGAATAATAACTCTATGTAAAGAATCACGTGGGCTAGAAATCGGATATATATAGAAACCCTGTCCATAGGGGACTTTTAACTCAGGAAAACAAAAAAGGGACAAATGTATTTAAAAAGGTAAATAATAGTGCTGACAGTGTGGACTAACACTCAAAGGAGAGGTATGGTTATTTTCTAGGACCTACAAGAGAAAAATCCCCAACTTCAGGAGAACTGATATTTGCCCACTATTATGGAGTTAGACCCTATTTGGTCTCCAGTTAGAAGGCCCTTGCTTCAAATCTTGTTGTCTCAAGGCAAGAACTTTATTTATTTATTTTAGAAATTTATTTTGGTACCTTCAGTTCTTCCCCAATAATTAAGATTTTGGACATATACCACCAAAATCCTAGGATGCTCTCTCTACAGCACACTTACACTCACATTTTGCTCAAAACTCAGAGATAATCACCTATTTCTTTGACTCCTGAACTTGACTGAAAATGATTATAACTAATTATAGCCAAGAAAATGAGAATTATATATATGTATGCATGCATATATAAAAATCAAAATCCATTCCAAAAATAAAGCACGATTAATATTAAGAGATTTCAACCACACAAAATAAATGATTGGGGGATTCAGTGTGTCAACAATTGCACTTGATATTTGGCGAGTAAATTCAATCAATCTACATCTTACTTGTAGACTCATATAAGCGTCTTCATCACGCTCTTAAATCAGCTATTGATCCTCAGTAGTGAGGGAGAATATAAGGTGAAAGTGACTGGTCTAACACTATAATTGAACCCATGCCTCCAAAAATTTACTTTATCCCAGCCTTATCACCTCCACAATGTGAAAATTCATTCAAATTCACCAACCTTAAAAGATTGGAGTTTTAGTTTATTAACAGAGATAATGGGATTTATACATTTTGCATTTCCTCAAGAGTGAGTGAACAGTAGGGTGCTGACAGGCAAATCCCCAGGAAAATTAGGAGAATAATAGGATAGAATAATTATTTCATTATTATGTAAAGGAAATGGAAAACTCTTTAATTGATCAGTTCTAACTTTTTTTTTTTTTTTTTTTTTTTTTTTACTTAAGCAAAGGGAAAGCATCATGACCTCAGAGATTTAGTGGCAAGCACCTTAGGGTGTAAGAGGTTATAATAATTTGGAATCTCTGTGGTTACAAGTATTAAAATATCCAACTATAGAGACTTAAAGAGGCAGGAGATAGTTTTCCACATAAAATGAAGTCCAGACATCAGCCATCCAAGTTTGGCACAACTGCTTAGTGATTTTATCATGAGTGGGAACTGGGGATGGAGTTAGCCAATCTACAGTGTCAGCGTCTTCCTCCTACAATATCTAACATGTTTTCTTCCATAAAATAAAGTTGTTTTTGAAGAATCAAAACCTCTTGAAATGGTATTTAATTTTCAAACACCATGCAGGGACCCATATATGACATCTCATATAAAGAAATTCAAAAGACCTCAGTCATGTCACTGTCTTCTTTTCTCTTACTAAAGTAGTCTTTATGAATCTGAATCCAAAGGACATTTCAATTTGATAAAAAATACAACTCTTTGAAGCTTTACCCTGATTTTCAATCATCCTGTCCATCTTTTCTCTCTAATTTTCAGTTGGGTATTCTCAATAGCCCAGAATAGTTATGTATTCCCATAAGGTGTAGAAAAGAAATCTACTAAAGCGAGTTGACTCAAAAGTCTGAATCGCTGATGAAAGGCGATTTATCTCAATGGGTGAATATTATCTTCCTGAGACAGCTCTACCTCAACACTGGAAATATGACATATTTGTAGTTACCAGCCAAGCCCTTCACTGGGCACACTATCAGAGATGCAGTTCTTGACTCTCCTGGATTGTTCTTTTCTTCTTGGTACAATAAAAGTTGATTTAATTGTCTTTTCTTCTCCCCTGCCTCCTTCAGTGCCTCCTTCCTCTTCTTGCTTCTCTTCCTGTATTCTCTGCTTGTGTTTGTGAACTTTGACTGAGGGTGGATGGGTCCCCCACTGTCTCTCTCCTCTTGAATTTGGTTACAGGTAGGCATCTAAGGGCAGAGAGAAAGAAGAAACTGCAAGGTTTCTACCACTGTCCTAGTCCTTTGATGTTTCAGACTTCCCTTATGACCAAGATACAAAGAGAAACAAATTTTATTGTTAATGAACAAACTTAAAATCTTAAAAATAAATGTATGAAAGCCTAAGGAGTTCCATTTGTGCATCTAAATGGCTAAGAACTTCTGGCAAATGTGTCCTTGATGAAGGAGGTTCTGTTTGTTTGTTTTTTTGTTTCTTTTCATCATGCTTTAGGGTAAGTGGTGGGGAGGGTGAAAGGTGGGGAGAAGAAAGTTATTGACCAAGACAGCCTTAAAATTCACCTCAGTTTGACTAAACTTTAGACAGTTCTTTCCCCGACTACAGGCCCCTTACCTCTCTTTTCTTAGAGCATTTAATTTAGAAAAGTGATAATGCAATTTTTTCTCTGCCCCCTTTGGATTGTACATAAATCTCTTTAAAAGCCCCTTGCCATGGGACTCAGGGGATATCTTTATGAAGGACCAAGGAGTCATTCCTTTGTAATGTAATCACCAAGGATGTTAGTGTTTATATCTCCCAATCTCTGTGGGAGGATAAGAGCCTAACTCTGGTAGGTGCTCAAAGTTGGAGGATTACCCCCTGTTATGGAACTTCTCCTTTGGGTAAGTCCAATTAGCAAAAACTATAATCCCCCAAACCCACCTCTTAAACACTCTCCTGCCCTTTATTTCAGCAATGTAGAATTCAGTCTCTCTCCCCTATTGCAATAGTCTTAGATAAAGTCTGACTTGCTTGTTTAACTTTGGTGCAATTTTACATTGACATTATCTGTCTTCAGAAGTTTGTGCAGTTTATGCCTGTGAATGACATAAGAGACAAATCAGTTAATTAAGGGACAGGCAGAATAAACTAATTAAAACTGTGCTCAGTGGCAGACTTCTCAAACAAATAGCCACAAGTGGCTATGTAATATTTGAAATGTAGCTAGTTCTGAAAGCACTGTAAACATAAAACATACTCCATATTTTAATGTTTATAATAATCACTTGTTGAAATGATAATGTTTGGGATATTGAGTTAAATAAAATATATTGTAAAAATTCATAATGCATGTTTATTTTTACTCTTTTTAATGTGGCTACTAGAAAATTTAGAATTACATATGAAGCTCTTATTATATTTCTGTTGGATAGTGCTTGCCTAAAGTCAATAATTTAACTTAACGCCCTAAGTTGTATATTATGTTTGCCTCTAAGAATCTAAAAGCTCTTTGTATTAGTCCATTTCTATTGTTTATAACAAAATGCCTGGAACTGGGTAATTTATAAAGAAAATTAAATTTAATGCTTATAGTTTCAGAGGCTGGAAAGTCCAAAGTCCAGGGAACACATCTGGTGAGAGTCTTGGTAGTAGCAACAGCGACCTAGGGGTCTTACATGGCAGAAAATGACAAAGCAGAGAGAGAGAAATTTTCATGTGCTTTTCTTTTAAAGCCCTCAGAACCACGCCTCTGACCACCATTATTAATCCATTCACTACAGCATGGTTCTGCAATCTAGTCACCTCTTCAAGGCCCCACCTTTCCGTTACCATAATAAGATTTCTCACACTCCCAAAAGTCACAGCAGGGGCCAAGTTACTAATACCTAAAACTTGGGAGATACAATTCAAGCTTCAGTGAATTTGTGTGAGACATTCAGTCCACAGCACTTTTTAAGAGAAGCTTTTGTAAATAAAGGAAAAAGAAGGAGACGGTATGGAAAAAAAAGTTTTTGGCATCAGGGTGATCAAGTTTCAAATCCTGACTGTACCATTTCCTGCTGTGAGAATATGGACAAATTAACTCACCTTGGTGAATCTCAATTTTCCATCTCTAAAGTGGGAACATAATACCTCTTAGCTAGTTCATAAGAATATTAAATCAGACAACGTATCTGAAGCATTTAGCATAGTACTTGTTTAATAAATGATATAACTAAGAAAAAAATCCATGTCATCAGGAGGCTCAGCATTCAGGAGAATTATGCAGTTACTAGGATCTGAAGGTCACACTTGCACTGGATGTGAGAATAGAGGCAGGGTGGGATCACTGCTTAGTGCCTGGGGTCTCATCCTTCTTACTGTGAAAGGGAGCAGTGTAGAGGTTTTCTAAAATGTCTAACATTTTTGGGTGTGTGTTTTGATTAATTATTCCTTATGCAACATTTCTACTGATAAATTATGCAGCTAAGTTTTTTAATATTCTTTTTGCTATTTCAAGACTTTAATTATAATTACTTTATAATTATTATGTTGACATTAATTGATATTACACCAAGTTATTAACAGTATTATTCAGCATAAAACTCATCACATCATGGCAACCTGTTGTAGCCATCTCTTCTGTATGCTTTATGCTTTCCTTTACTTTTCTTATTAATAGATTTGTAATTACATTTTAATATTTTAGATATCCCATTAATAACAAAAGCCAACTACAAATGTATTGTGGAGTCTGCCTCTAAGGACATAGCCTATTGTTTCTCAAAGAAGAATTATTGTTTCCTTCTTTCCCACTCTTTCAGTTTGCTTGGGTTGCTATAACATGGTGCCATAAACTGATGGCTTAACAACAGTTTATTGTCTCACAGTCCAAGATCAAGGGGTCTTCAGGGTTAGTTACTTCTGAGGACTCTGATGGAAGGACTTGTTCCAAGACTCTGTCCTTGGCTAGCTGATGGCCATCTTCATGTTTCTATGACATTCTCTCAGTATGTAAATCTGTCTCCAAATCCCCTTAAAAAAAAAATAAGGACATTAGTCATATTAAATTAAAACCTGCCCCAATGGCCTAATGTTTACTTGGTAAAAACCCTATCTTTAAATAAAGTCACATTCTAAGGTTCTGGGGGTTAAGATTTTAACATGTCAATTTTGGTGGGACACTGTCCGACCCATAAAACCCACTAATAATCTGGACTCCTTATTTATTAGCTATTTCCAGACAAAAAGAGACTAAAAATGAAATGGAAAATACAGAGCTATGGTACTATTTAATGACCTTCCTCAGGACTGGTCTCTTGTGACAAGGTGTACATATTTATTCCTGTCATCTGCTGTTATAGAGCTTTCTTGTCTGAATCTAGATATCTTCTTATTCTCTGAATCAGGCTTCTGTCAGAGAATCTATGTGGTAGAAAGGCCATACAATGGTATCAAGGTGACTTAAGTTCTACTTCTGTCTCCAACTCCTTTGCAACCTTGAGAATGTTCCTTTATCCTGTTTGGTTTTCAGTTTATTTATCCATAAGATCAGACAGTTAGACTTGATGATGTTGAAAGTCCCTTATGATTCCATCTTTCTAGAATTTATTAAATTAAAACGCAATTTAGCCTTAATCACTTACAGACTAAAATCACCTCTACTAATTTTTGTGAGGATTATAAAGCAAAAAGCACTTTCCTTTGTCACTTTCTGGAAGACTGCCATAGTAAATATGTAAATCTATGTAGATTATAAATATCAATGTTATCCTCTAGAGTTGTTTAACATGCAGTCTGTACAAAGAGGTCTCTGGGAAGTGAATTTCTGGAAGAAAGAATAAGAATCAAGGATAAGAAAATGTCAATTCTGGTTCACCCAAAACACTAACTTGAGTAGACAAATCAGAGCTTTCAGGGAATGTGTGTCCAGTTGCCAAAGTAGGCCCATGAAGGAAGAGCTTCTGGAGAGTCCTATGCAAGTATATTTCTTTTATGTTTGTAGCCACTGAACTCCTGAAGGGTTGGAGACCACTACTGGTCAGTACCACTACTGGTTGTCAGTCCAATGAATTGGTCGTCAGGCACCTTCATACGTCCATTATTGTATCTGAGTTTAGAGAAAAATGTGTGTTGTTATCCCCACCTTCCAAGTCACGTACAGGTTTCTATTTTTACCAACTGTCACCTAGGACAATAGCATAATCTTATGAGTTATATCAGTTTCATAGGGCTGCCATACAAATTACTACAAACTTAGTGGCGTAAACCCACAGAAATGTATACTCTCCCAGTTTTGGAGACCAGAAGTCCAAAATCAAGATGTCAGAAGGGTCATGTTTCCTCTAAAGTCACTAAAGGAGAATGCTTCCCTGTCTTATTGCTGCTGGTGGCTCCATGTCTTCCATGGTTCTGATGGCTTTAAAAGACATGAACTGAGAGATTAGCTCTCTCTGCTCTGCCATTCTGCCATGTGAGATCTCTGCATAACTGTCACCACCACCAAGACCTTCACCAGATGTGTTCCCTCAACTTTGTACTTCCCAGCCTCCAAAACTGTAAGAAATAAATACTGTTTCTTTATAAATTACTCAGTTCTAGGTATTTCATTATAAGCAACAGAAACAGACGAATAAGGTATTTATAAAATTTTTCTCAACTAAAATGCTCTTTGGGTCTATCAAATACTTGATCACCTAAAGCCTTGTTTGGTTTTTTGTTGTTGTTGTTTTGTTTTGTTTTGTTTTGATGGCTGGCAGTATAGGAATCTGAACCCTTGACCTTGGTGTTCATAGCACCACACTCTCCCAAGTGAGCTAAGTGGCCAGGCTTCAAACCCTTGCCTTCTGAAAGCGCTTTACTCTGGGTGACTGCAGATCAATTTTAGTGATGCATTTGCCATGAACTAGCATTACTGCCAAGGTTCTGTTTCTGCCTCAAAACATTGTCAGTCCTGTTAAATCACATCAGATCAGTAAACCTATTCCAGATTTCTACTCTTAAGGGTCTCTTTCCACAAAACCACTACAGATATCAATATCTGCATTTTCTGACTCTTCAATCTTGGAGGCAGAGAAGAGTATAACGGGATTAAGGGATTTATTTTTAGATTTTTGATCTGTGGCTGGAGCTGGGTAGATAAAGGTCAGAAATGAGTCAGAGTACTTGAGAAAGTATAACTAGTAGTTTCTCTGAAGCACTTGCATAGTTGAGCACGTCAGAGCTTTCAGCGAAATCTGAATATTCAAACAAAACTCAGCTACCAAAGTCAACCTGAGAAGGGTGAGCTCATAGAGAGATCAACAGGAAAGTGTGCTATTATGTAATGACCTCCTTTATGATTCTGCAGTTGTACAGGTGGTGCAGAGTGGTCAGCAGTCTGGAAAATAAGCTAGATGCAAAGCCGGGTACTTCAAAGACAAACTGGACATGCTGAACTGTTCAGTATATGTACATGAGCATATCACCTACACAAACCTTCTGATATTAATGGCAGTTGCTGTATTTCCTCCTTCCAAATCTAATTCAAGTTTCTCTTTTTATCAGTCCTAACCTGAGATCATAGAACGATGCGGCCGGAAAGGCGGCCGCCCCCTCGCCCGTCACGCAACGCACGTTCGTGGGGAACCTGGTGCTAAACCATTTGTGACGACCTGCTTCTGGGTCGGGGTTTTGTACATAGCAGAGCAGCTCCCTCGCTGCGATCTATTGAGAGTCAGCCCTGGACACAAGGGTTTAAAAAAAAAAAAAAAAAGAACAATGGAAATTCTGGGATACAGAGTTTCACCTTACCTAAGTTTCCAACTAAACAAGTTGACATGGAAACATCCAGCACTACATAAGAATGTTTCATTAAAAAAATAGTAGATGTTTACCTTGGTATGATATTGTAGGTACTACTCAGTGCAAAGCAGAGCTTTCTCTGAACCACACCTGACATCTCATATGCCAATCAATATTTCTCTTTTCAAATTATAAACTGTATCTTGTAATTTACTGATTGAAATTTTGTTTTTCTGGAGATCCTCATTCTATAGACCTCCAACCTCCTACTGTAAAATTGATTATATCCTTTATGCATTGTATCTGTGGACTGTAGCTTTTGTTTTCTGAATTCTGATGTCTTGATTTTTACTTGTTGGTTTACTTGTTGTTTTGCTTAATCTATGGAGTTGGATACCTTTTCATTTATTAGTTTCCTTAGGAAAGGTGTAGGAGAGAGAGAGGAGGAGGAGAAGGAAGAAGGGGAAGAGGAGAGAGGTTATGCATGTCTGAAAATTGTCTTTATTCTATTGTCACACTGGATTGAGAGTTTTGCTGAATACACAATTCTAGGGTGAAAATATTTTTCTCATAATATTATCAAATGCACGGATTTTTTTTTTGATTTTTTTTTTATCACAAACACACCTATTGTGATGCCCAATGCAATTCTATTAACCATCTTATTTTAGCTCTCTAAAAATGCTTAGGATGTTCTCTTACTTTTTGAATTCTAAAATTAGACTAAGTATGCCTTGATTTGATCACCATTTCATTCACTATGTGAAACTCAGCCTATAGCTTATTCAATTGGGAAATGAACCAATGATTTCATAATTTTCTTTTCTTTCTTCTTTTTTTTTTTTATTCTTCCTCAAGGTATTATTTTAAATAAGAAATCAAGGTTGAATGTGTTTTTTTCATTTCCATTGTGTCCTCATGAAACAAACAATATTTATTCAAACCCATTTTCTCCCTGTTTGATACACTGGTGACAATGCTCAGAATAAAAATGATGGGTACCAAACCCACTCCTGAGTGCCTCCAACCCTAATGCCTGGTTCATTACAGTCTGTGCGGTCTTTGCTCACATTCTCTTTTCATTTTCATTATATTGTGTTTCAATTTGTAAAATTTCCTGCTTCTTTAGTTCTGCCTTAGTTATTAATGATAATGGAGGAACTATAAAACTTTCAATAATGTCATATTATTTCAAATTTGTTATTCTTAACTTTCCAGCTATATTATTATTCTGTATTTTCTTAGTACATGGGTTTTAGAATGTAGAGGGAATTTTGTAAGTTCATGATTTTTTTCTTACTCTTTAACTACTTTCAGCTTGTTCTAAAAAATTCATGATTTTTAGTTGGCATGAAAACTACTTATAAAAAAAAATTGACCATGACAACTTAGGTATGTTTCTGGCCTGAAATGTGGTCTGTTTTGGTGAATGTTCCATGTAAGTGTGAAACAAATTTGTAATCCATTTTTCTTGGATGAAGTAGGCTATAGATGTCAATTATATCCAGTTGATTGGTAGTGCTGTTGAGTTCAACTATGCCCTTACTGATTTTCTGCCTGCTGGATCTGTTCATTTCAGAAAAAGGAGTGTTTAAGTCTTCAACTATAATAGTGGATTCGTCTATTTCTCCTTATACTTCTATCAGTTGTTTGCCTCACATATTTTGATGTTTTGTTGTTGGATACATACATATTAAGATTTGTGATGTCTCTATGGAGCATGAACCTCTCTATTAATATGTAATGCCACTCTTTATCTGTGATAACCTTCCTTTCTCTAAAGTCTGCTCTATGTAAAATTAGTATAGCTACTCCCACATTCTTTTGATTAATGTTAGTATGGTATATGTTTGTCCATTTTTTACCTTTAATCTAAATATGTCTTTATATTTAAAGTGAGTTTCTTGCAGACAAAAGACAATTGGGTCTTCTTATTTTTACCTACTCTGATGATCTCTGTCTTTTAATTGGTGTATTTAGTACACTGAGGTGTAAGGTGATTATAGATATAGTTGCAATAGTATCTACCATATTTGTTCTTTATTTATATTTTTGTCTTCTACACTTTTTCTGCCTTTTGATGTTTTAACTGGGGATTTTATATGACTTAATTTTCTCCACTTTCTTAACATACCAATTCTTCTTTTTTATGTTTTTTAGAGATGGCTCTAGAGTTTGCAATATATATTTACAATTACTTCAAAGCACATTAAAATAATATGACACCACTTCATGGGTAGTGCAAGTATCTTGTAAAACAAAATATTTCTAATTTTTTCTCCCATTTCTTGCATCATTGCTGATTCATCTCACTTATACATATGCATACATAAATCTCCATATTAAAGTGCATTGTTGCAGTTATGATTTTGAAGAAACTATTATCTATTAGATCATTAAGAATAAGAGAAATGAAAGTTTTTGTTTTACTTTCACTTATTGACTGTCCAGTAGTCTTTCTTCTTTATACAGATTCAAGTTTCTGACCTACATCACCTTACTTTCCTTTGAAAATATTTTTTAACATTTCTTGCAAGCTAGGTCTACTGACAACAAATTCTCTCAATCTTTGTCTGAGTAAGTCTTTGTTTCTCTTCCACTTTTTAAGTTTATATGTTACAGAATTCTAGGTTGTTTTATTTTCTGCTTTTCTCTCAACACTCAATATTTCAAATATATCTTTGTTCCTCTAAAGTAAGATTTTATATTGATTAACTTACTTTTTGCCTCTTTTTTAAAAGATTTATTTCTTTATCTTCGATTTTCAGAAGTTTGAAACAATCTGTTTAGGTGTAGTATTTTGACATTTATCCTATTTCAGGTTTTCTGTACTTCCTGAGTCTTTGGTTTGGTGTCTGATATTAATTTGGGAAAATTCTCAGTTATTATTGCTTCAAATGTTGCTCTGTCCCTTCCTCTTTTTCTTCTCCTTCTGGTATTCCTATTAAGTCTTTGTTATACTTTTTGTGGCTGTCCCATAGTTCATTGATACTCTATTTAGTCCTTATTCTCTTTACTTTTCAGTTTTGGAAATTTCCATTGCCATATCCTCAAACTCAGAGATTATTTCCTCAGCCATATCTGGTCTACTATTGAGACCATCAAAAACATTCTTCATTTCTGTTACAGTGTTTTAATCTTTAGCTTTTCTCTTTAATTCTTTCTTAGAATTTCCATCTCTCTGCTGTCATTACCTGTCTTTTCTTGCTTATTGTCTACTCTTTCCATTAAATTCCTTAGCATATTAATCATAGTTTTTTTTAATTCTTTGTATGATAAATTTGATATTCCTGCCAAATCTAATTCTGGTTCTGATGCTTGTTCATTCTCTTCAATCTGTGTTTTTTGCCTTTTAGTATGCCTTGTAACTTTTTATTGAAAAATAAGCATGACGTTTTGGGTAAAAGAAACTGTCATAAACCAGCCTTTAGTAACTAGTGGTAAGGTATATGGGAAGAGAATTGTTCTAGCCCTACAATTAGGTCTTAAACTTTGGGTGAGATGAGACTGTGCCCCTGTCATGTAAACTTCACCAGTGCTTTTTAGTTTCTCCTCTCCTCTACCTTAGTTGAGAAAGAATGGCTAGAGAGTAGCTGAGCTGAGTATTTTCCTTCTCCCATGTGGAAAACTAGAGCTGGCTACAGTTGAGTGTCCCACTGCCCACCCGCCCCCAGTAGGTTAGGCTCTGGTAACACCGTAGTAGGCTTGGGTCTGGGAAAATAGTTTCTCCTGAAGGCAAGCCCTGTTACAAAGAACAGAATGTTCTGACACTTTTCAAGCTGCTTCCTTTCCCCCGCTCCCTGCTGGAAGTGGTGAGGTGATTTTTCTCGAACATTCACTGTGCGAAACAGATCAAACTCCTGAAAGTTAAACTCACACAAATGTGGCTTCCCCTGATGTCAGGGTCCTCCTGAAGTTTTTAACTCTCAGAATTGTCTACATTAAACTTCTTGCGATTTGTCAATTACACTTCAGACTTTCCTACCCTACACTGGTTCCCATGGAGGTTTCTACTCTGTGTTTCGAATAATCTCATAAATTGTGATTCTCTGTACCTACCTGTCTGTCTTTAATTTGGGAGACAGTGGTTTGCCCTGGGACCTCACTTTTTTGATAGATCTAAGGATCTAACAAGACTTGTTGATGTTTCAGTTTGTTCAGCTTTCTATTTGTTGTTAAAATCAAGTCGTGAGTTCTAAGCTCCTTACATGCTAAACTGGAAAGCAGAAGTCCATGATACCTTAGTATTTTAATTTTATAAATAATTTAAAAATTTTCTGAAAGCATTTTTAATTGAAATGATCTTCAGCATTTTCACACCCAGTTAAAAAATGCATTTGCTTTAAATGGTCTCATCAAAAAATGTAAGCATGTTAAATGACTTGGAAATATCCTTGGAAGAGAAGGAAAATAGTTTTGTTTGTTTTTTTTTTAATTCTAAATAAAAATCTTATTAGAAAATTAAACCCTTACTTGCTCATGGTGACTATAATGAATTTTTATTCCAGTGAAAAGCTTAAACCAATTTCGGTGTTCTCATCAAGCTGCAAACTTTGTTATTGTTCCTCCAGCATAATATAAATGCCATAAGCCATGCCTAAATATACAGAATACATTTAATTCCATTAGGTTTTTTGAGCCAGATAAGACTTTATAAGTGACTGTATTATACCTTATAACTACATTTTAATTTAAATGTATTTTTAAACATAGTCTTAAAAAGCTCATTTTCTCACTAGCTTAAAAAAGAGGTTTAATTTAGAAAGTAATAGCATATTCTAAAAATCTATCTAAAATGCTCTTAGGATCTTTAAATCTTCTTCTTTTATTATATTTAAGCTTATTTAATTACATTGTAACTTTATGGAGTTTTACAGTAGTTGAGCATAGGATGTGGTTGCAATTCGTCCAGGCCTTATTTCCAGGCACATTATCAAAACATTTTATGAACTAAAAAATTGATTTTCAGAGAAAAGATTTTCAAGAGGTTATACACTGAAAATCTAGTTTATACAAATATCTGAAAATTAAAGGACAGAAAAGTACATTTAATCATACATAAAGGTAGCTTGGGGGTGTGGTTTGGAGCAAAAGATGAGAAATTCTAATTTATATGCAGCATATTGGAGGAAAATCAATCTGCTGAGATTTAATACAAGCTTCTTAATTTTTGTATTCAAGGTAAATGTCATCTCCAATGACATCATCTGAAGGACTGGGTAGTGTGCTATTAAAAAGGGAAGATAATTATTTCATGGGTACAAAATAAATAAATAAAGCATCAGATTTATTGATATATCTTATCCTAAGGAAAAGAAAACTGATTACTTTCCCCAAATTCTGTGCTGACAAAAAATGGGACCATTTCTACATGAGGAAATAAATATCTTGTCTGAACATCCCTCAGATGATAATTCACACCTGTATATAATCAAAATAAAACTCATAATCAAAGCATTCCACTAGATAAGACAACAGGGACATTATCTACAAAGAAAGAGATGATAAATGATGAAAGTTAATGTTGAATTAATGTGAATTCCAGGTTAGGCTTAGTAAAAGAAATGAATAAAATTAGTAACAATCAGAAAAAAAGCATAATATCCTATACTTAAGTAGCATTTACTATGTGTCAGTGACTATTCTATGTACTGCACACGTACTAACTTATTTAGTCCATGTGATAGCCATATGATCTTCAGAAGATGTAAGGATCCTAAAAGCATTTTAGATAGATTTTTAATTCATATAATAGATATTTTGTCCATATGATAGGTGCTCTTATCACCATCCTTTAAAATAATGAGGAAGTCGGGGCACTGAGAGTTTAGTCACCTGCCCATGCAACAATGCTGATTAACAATGAGAAAAAAAGCAAGGTTTAAATGCAGGCAGTCGGGCTTATGAACTATTAACCATCATAGAATACTTTCCCTTCTGTTATGAGGTAGGTTTCAAGTAATTCTATGTAATTAATATTTGTTTTTAAAGTTCTGGTTTCTACTTTGTCCATAACCAGGTAACAGCTGATGCATTAGCTCTATGATGTAAAGAATCAGAAAACTGTAAAGATATATGAAAATAAATCCAACCTACTTTTAGATGTTGGATAGTAGGCAGCCAAGGAATATATTACTGAGAGAAGGGGAAAAGTAAGATGAGCCCTAAATCATTCTGGTTTTCTGGAGACATTTACTGAAATATGACCCAAGGAGGCAAGGAAAGAGAAACCAAGAAGAACATAATGGTCTCACTGAGCTGAAGATATGGAAGTAAAAGTACAAGGAGGCAGAGAGAGCTGGAGTTTGTGGGACAGAGTACAAGAAAAAGAAGAACTTCATAAAGTTATATGATAATCTTTTGAATCATTGGCTTAATAATAGTAAGTGTGCAAGCGTAGGGTAAGACCACAAAGACTGATAGAAAAAAAAAAGAGATGAAGTAAAATCCTAAAGATATTAAGCTAATCCACAAATAAATTAACCACTGGTAAAACAAAGTTCAATTTCCTTTAAAGAACACAATGAAGTCTACATGTTCAGCAACATAACATTTAAAATATATTGGATTAGAAGAATTAACATTGCAAAAATTTGTATACTACCCAAAACAATCTACAGATTTAAGGCAATCCCCATCAAAATACCAATGACATTCATCACAGAACTGGAAAAAACACTCTTACCTTTCATATGGAAAAACAAAAGACCCCAAATAGCCAAAGCAATGCTGAGCAAAAAAAAAAAATAATAAAGCCAGAGGCATAACACTACCTGACTTCAAATTATACTACAAAGCTACTGTAACTAAAACAGCATGGTACTGATATAAAAATAGTCATTCAGACCAGTGGAGTAGAATTGAGAACCCAGAAATCACCCCTCAGGCTTATATCCATCTGATATTGGACAAAGGCAACAAAAATCTACACTAGGGAAAAGACTGCCTCTTCAACAAGTGATGCTGGGAAAACTGGATATCCATATCCAGAAGAATAAATAGATATGCATCTCTTGCCATACACTAAAATCAACTCAAAATGGATTAAAGACTTAAGTATAAGACCTGAAACTGTAAAATTACTAAGGGGAAATATAGGTGAAACACTTCAGAAATTAGGTCTGGGCACAGGCTTTATGAACATGAACTCAATAGCAAAAGCAGCAAAAGAAAAAACAAACAAATGGTACTATATTGAACTAAAAAGTTTCTGCACAGCAAAGGAAACAATCAAAGAGTTAAATGCCAACCTACAGAGTGGAAGAAAATTTTTGCTAACTATGGATCCGACAAGGGATTAATGTCCAGGATATGCATGGAACTCAACCAATTGCACAGTAAGAAAATAAATAACCCAATTAAAAAATGGACAAGGGAGATGAATACATATTTTTCAAAGGAAGTCATACAAATGGCCAACAGATACATGAAAAAATGCTCAGTATCACTAGTCATCAGGGAAATGCAAATTAAAACTACATTGAGATACCACCTCACTCCAGTTAGACTGGCTATAATAAAAAAGATGGTGAATAACAAATGCTGGCAAGGGTGTGGGGATAAGGGAACACTCCTATACTGTTGGTGGGACTGTAAATTAGAATGCAACCACTATGGAAAACAGTATGGCAGTTTCTCAGACAACTACAGATAGATCTTCCATACTATCCAGCAATCCCTCTTCTGGGAAATCTTCATGTCTAGGGGATACCTGCACTCACATGTTCATCACAGCTCTGTTTACAATAGCCAAGACATGGAACTAACCTAAATGTCCATTGATAGATGATTGGATAAGGCAACTGTGATGTATACACACCATGGAATACTACTCTGCCATAAAACAGAGTGAAATATTCCCATTTGCAACAACATGGATGAACCTGGAGAAACTTATGCTGAGTGAAATAAGCAAAGCACAGAGGGATAAATACCACATGTGCTCACTCATATGTGGGAGCTAAGAGAGAAAAAAGGAAGGAAAGAAAGACCACAGTAGTGCATTGGTCTTACAGAGGGAGGGAACATTTCTAGAGATACAAAGTGGAGTCAGGGGGGACAGAGAGGGGGAGAGAGGCTGGGGGATAACTGGGTGGGGGACATGGGGTACAAAAGTAATTTCTGCTAAGGGGTATGTCCCCAGTATGAATCTGGCCCTCACATCATGGGCACGAGGGGTGACAATTAGCTTTGTATCTCATAAATATTCATAATAAAAAATAAATAAAATAAAATATCCTAAATCTTATTGAAAATTACTAAATGTGAAACAAAGCAGGCAAATGTGGCTAAAAATTAGGTGTAAAATCAGTCAATGAAAAGAGAAAAAGAAATGAGAGTGATGATCTAATTAGCACACAAGGAATTTGTGTGCATCTATCTGTGTGCACACATGTATGCAGGCATGTATGTATGCATGTGTACTCAATTTGCATTTATATGTAGACATTATTTTTATAAATATGTGTGTACACACTTAAAGATGGATATAATGTCAAGATGAAAAAATATAATGTATAAAATGAAAAATTCATTGGTACTCTTTTTTTATTGAAAGATAATTGATTATATATATTTGTGGGGTACAGAATTGAATATCAGTACATGTGTACAATATGTGTTGATCAAATCAGGATAATTAGTGTACTCATGTTTACCAAACAAAATCAATCTTTGTAACCCTTAGCTAATTTCTGGCTAACCCCCCTTTTAATCCCCCTTTCCAACTCTAAAATTCACAGTTCTGTTCTCTTTTTTGTTTCTTGAAAGTTCAATGTATTATTGTGATTGTTTCTTTATGTCTTCTTTCTTACTTTCTTTCCTATTTTAGCTCCCACTATGAGTGAGGATGTGTAATATTTCTCTTTCTGTGCCTGGCTTATTTTGCTTAACATAATTTTCCCTAAGTTCATCCATGTTGTTGTGAATGGCGGAATTTCTTTTTTCCATTGAGTATATTGACCATGTTTTCCTTATCCAGTCATCTGCCAAAGTACAGTTAGGGTGATTCAAACTCCTGGCTAATGTAAGTAGAGCTGCAATAAACATGGGAGTATATGATGATTTCCATTACTTTAGCCGTGGGACTCATCACAGAGATGCAAGGATGATTCAGCATCTGCAAGTCGATATATGTTACACACTATCAACAAGAGAATCAAGGACAAAAACCATATGATTACCTCAATAGATGCAGACAAAGCATTTGACAAAATTCAATATCCCTTCATGATAAATGAGCTCAGCAAATTAGGTATAGAAGGAAAGTATCTCAACACAATGAAAGCCATATATACAAACCCACTGCCAATATTATCCTGAATGGGGAAAAGCTTTCAGCTTTTCCCTTCAGGAAAGGAAAAAGACAAAGATGCCCACTCTCATCACTCCCATTTAATGTAGTATTGGAAGTACTAGCCAGAACAATCAGGCAAGAGAAAGAAATAAAGGGCATCCAGATTGGAAAAGATGAAGTCAAATTGTCCCAGTTTGCAGATGACATGATTCTATATACCGAAAACCCTAAAGACTCTACCAAAAACCTCTTACAGCTGATAAACAATTTTAGTAAAGTTGCAAGATATAAAGTCAACATGCAAACATCAGCATTTTAATACTCCAATAGCAAATTAGCAGAAAAAGAAATCAAGAAAGCAGGCTCATTTAAAATAGTCACAAAAAAAAAAAAAGAAGAAGAAGAAATATGTAGGAATCAGTACAACCTGGAGAAGAAAGATCTCTATAATGAGAATTATAAATTGCTGCTGAAAGAAATTAAAGAGGATACAAAAAGATGGAAACACATCCCATGCTCTTGGATTGGAAGAATTATATTGTGAAAATTTACACAAAGTGATCTACAGGTTCAATGCAATCCTCATCAAAATACCAATGACATTCTTCACAGAAACAGAAAAAACAATCCTTACATTCATATGGAACAGAAAAAAATCCTGAATAGCCAAATCAATCCTGAGTAATAATAATAATAATAATATTAATAATATTAATAAAGCCAGAGGCATAACACTCCTTGAATTCAAAGCATAGTAACCAAAAAAAAAAAAAAACAAGCTATAGGAACCAAAAACAGCATGGTACTATCATAAAAACAGATAGATGAATGGAACAGAAGAGAACCCAGAAATCAACCCACATACTTACAGCCAAGTGATCTTTGACAAAGGCAACGAGAATATACATTGGGAAAAAGGCTGCCTCCTCAATACATGGTGATGGGAAAACCAAAATCCACATGTAGAAAAATGAATCTAGACCAATACCTCTCACCATACACCAAAATCAACTTAAAATGGATTAAGGACCTAAATATAGGACCTGAAACTATAAAACTCCCAAAAGAAAACATAGGGGAAACACTTCAGGAAGTAGGACTGGGCAAAGACTTTATGAATGACGATATACGATTTAAAGCAAAAAATAATAACACATAGTGAGGTTTGTAACATGCATAAGTATAAACATATATATACAGAAACAGGAGCATAAAAGACAGATGTTATAAAATATTTGCATTATAGTTAAGGGAACGGTTGTATTTCATGTAGTCAGAAATTAGAGATATATACAGTAAATGCTAGTGCAATCAATAAACCTTAAAACATACACACAAAAAAGTGCTATAGCTAATCAGACAACAGAAAATGAAATGTTAAATAGTACTGTCTGGAGGCTTATATTGCAAAAGGTTTTGAAGTTTTCTCAGTACTCTTGATAAAAGAGATTTTTGGTAGATTAGTGATGTCTTATATGGGTGGTACGTGGGAGTGCTGTATATTTTCCATTCATATTATAGGTATTTTTTGCTTTTTTGATTATTTCTCTTTCCACATGCTTAAATTCTTAATTCTGCTTTCTTGGTATTAGGTTCTATATCATTTCATGAGACAGCTAGAATCTACCATTTCCAAAATTGTTGATGGGACTAAATTTACCAGGCTTTCTGTAAGCCCAGTAATTTCTGAGCCTTTCTGTTCTTAAATTACAGCCAGTCTACCAGATCATCAGTGGCCTTTCCTTCACAACACATACTCTTCATCATACCACAGAAATTTTAGAAAATCACCATAAATTATAAAGTTCCATTGGGGCTATATCACCTGGGGACTAAATAATTCATTATTGTAATATTATAAATGCCTCTTCACTTTCTCAGGCACAGTTTGAATACAAATTTGAATGATTACCTGTGTAGTAGAAAAAGAGAGGCTTATTAGATGAAAGGAATAAGATGATAGTCAGAGCTCCTCTGGAAGAAATAACTCACACATCTTCAGCTCTGTCCTGAGCTGCTACATTCAATCCCAGTCCATGTGTTCAGCATATGACAAGTTTTGCTGCTGAGAAAAGGGTGAGGAATGAAGAAAGCATCTCCAGGGGTTTCCCATGGATTTGATGAGGAAACCAACTCCCTGTTCTCTAGTGTAACCATTGTTGACTTCCATTGTCACATATTCAGCATTGCAATTTCATTTTATGATTTGTTCTAAAGTCTAGCAATATCCCTAATCATGATTAAAAGGAAATTGTAGCAATAGAAGCCTATCTCCAAATCTTCTCTTTCTACTTATGATGGCTCATGAAGATATTGGCCTTATGTCTAAATTTGGAATCAGCAGAAAACAGAGCTTTCTTTCCTGGAACAGAATGGCCAACAGACACATGAAAAAATGCTCAACACCTCTCAGCAAATCAAAACCACATTGAGATATAATCTTACCCCAGTTATACTGACTATGATTGTAAAAAGACAGAGAATAACAAATGCCGGCAAGGATGCAGAGAAAGGGAAACCCTCCTACACTGCTGGTGGGACTGTAAATTGGTGCAGCCTTTATGGAAAAGGGTATGGAGGTTCCTAAAACAATGATAGAACTGCATTCAATCCAGCAATCCTAGTACTGGGTATATACCCAAAGGAATGGAAATCATCATGTCAAAGGGATACATGTACTCCCATGTTTATTGCAGCTCTATTTACAATAGCCAAGAGTTGGAACCAACTTAAATGTCCTTCAACAGAAGACTGGATAAGGAAAATGTGGCATATTTACACAATGGAATATTACTCTGTCATAAAAAGAATGAACTACTGCCATTTACAGCAACATGGATGAAATTAGAGAAAATTATAAGTAAAATAAACCAAGTAGAGAAAGAGACATACCACAGGTCCTCACTTATAAGTGGGAGCGAAGGAAGGAAGGAAGGGAGGGAGGGAGGGAGGGAGGGATGGAAGGAAGGAAGGAAGGAAGGAAGGAAGGAGAAAGAAAGAAAGGAGAGAAAGAAAGAAAGAAAGAAAGAAAGAAAGAAAGAAAGAAAGAAAGAAAGAAAGAAAGAAAGAAAGAAAGAAAGAAAGAAAGAAAGAAAGAAAGAAAGAAAGAGAGAGAGAAAGAGAGAGAGAAAGAGAGAGAGAAAGAAAGAAAAGAAAGAAAGAAAGAAAGAAAGAAAGAAAGAAAGAAAGAAAGAAAGAAAGAAAGAAAGAAAGAAAGAAAGAAAGAAAGAAAGAAAGAATAATTCATTGAACTTTCAAAAGAAGAGAACAGAACTGAGGTTACCAGAGGTGGGAAAGGGAGAGGAGGAGAAGAGTAAGGGAGGAATTGGTAAAGGGCCATGAAAATTGATTACATTGTATATAATGTTGAATATACTAATTATCCCGACTTCAGCACCACATATTGCAAACAAGTTTTGATATTCAATGCTGTACCCCACAAATATGTACAATCAACTATGTTACAATAATATAAAAAAAGGAGAAATGAATGATTGGAATAGGTATAAAAATCACACTCTGCTTTATGATGTGTGGATTAATGAAGGTATTAAACCATTCTAGTGATAGATAAGGAAATTACATCCACTGTTGCTGAAAGAAATAAAACTGTTTCATCATAAATTAAAGAGGTCTAAAATGTTGCAAGCTCATCAATAGTGCATGGGTAACAAAGAGGTACAATTTTATAACCCATTATCAAGCACCTTAATTTTTTAACATCCATCATTTTTTTCTGCTTCATTACTGTAAGTGTTATTCTCAAAAACTTACGGAGAATACCAATTTTTGCAGAAAGTAAGAATAAATATGGGTCAGGCTATTATCCTTTTTAAGAATTCTGGAATTTCCCTATTTTATTAGCATGTTGCGCTGTTAATTTTTATTTCATTGACATTCCTGTCTGAATAGCAGCTGTGCCCTAAGCTTGAATAGCATGATTTACTACTCAAAGATTAAAACTGGATTTGTAATAAATGTTTAGACTGTGGTTCCGGAGAATATAACTCACAAAATGTCATAGCAGGAGTGTTACTCCCTTATATTGGTAAAACCCTGTGGAATTTGTTTATTCTCAGCACAGGTTATTATAGAGTATAATGTCATAGAAAGAGAATGGAAGAATGTTTTTACTGTACATCTCCTGTCTGTCTCTTTGTGTCATTTCTTCTGCTATTGTGATCACTACTGTCACTGGCTTTCTGCTGGCACTACCTGAGAACACCTTTCCACATAGGCCTTGCACTATGTACACTTTACTTCTTGCCCTGGAGCTTCTTCAAAGCACCGTAGGATGGGTGCAGAAAACTGTTCAACACCTACACATGTACCATCTGGAAATACAATCTATTAATGTAGGAGAATTGGCACTCTATGGCTACTCTTGACTAATTTGTGATGAGAGCCATTGAATAATTCCTTCCCTCTTTCAGCACCAGAGATAATATCCCTCCCATCACTTTCTCAGGAATGGCAAGTAAAAGGCTTGGCAGCTAATTCTTTATATTCTCTTATGCATTAGTGAAGAAATAGGGTGTTTTTCCTCACTATATATGGCCTCAGAAACATGTAAAACTATGTTCTAGGCAGGCATTATCAATAGAATGGAGTTAGTATCCTTACCTGAACTCATTTTCCACTGTTCCAGTGAGAATTAGTTTCATAGATAATCATAGATTCTGCCTTTCATTCTGTAATCCGTGATTTCTCTAAATACCTGAAGAATTGAGGGTGTACACAACATAGGCAGTGCATTCCCTGCTCCCATGAGGAGACAGGACAGGAGGCTGGGCTTGCTCATTTACCTACTGACTCTTCTTACACTAATCTTGCAAAAACAAGATGAAATAAGTGTATGCCTCAGTGTAATTATAAGCATTATTTAACCAGGAGATTAATTTGAAAACAATTGAAAAGCCAAATGTGGATTGTGCAAATCACAGGAATCTACCATTGGAAGGTACTCATGAGAAAGAATGGCCAACATAAGGTCTGCCACTGTGCATTTGTTCCTTCAGGGGACCCGACTGTTGCACTCAGAATTGTTTTTAACCATTGACTTCTTTGTGTTCTTTGTGTTCTTCTTTAACCATTGTGTTCTTCCTGTTTTCATGGTTATTGAAAGAAAGATTCAATAGTGGTTAGTCTACGTCTGCTGACCCTTATATATTTGGTGTATGGTGGTGGCTACCTCACTCTTTCATTCCTTAGATAAGCAGTACTGAAAATGTCCCTAGCAGCATCAACCACCAATGGCCCATGGTCATGATGAACTTGGTAACTGATAGGTTCTGAACATAACCAGTGCCATTTTAGGCAAGGCCAAACACAAAATGGCCCCAACCCCTCCCACCTTCCCTTTACGAGAAACCTCATGATTTCTGAGAAACAGAAACCCTATTGCTTCCAAAAGGGTGCAGTTCTCCACCCTGGTCCACATTAGCATAATGCCCCTCCTTGATTGTATCAGTCCATATAAGCCTGCCCACCCCCACGTCTGTGCTGTCCTCCATTTTGAGCACAGCCCCAGGCTGCCTGTCACTTTGAGCAGAGTCCAACAGATTCTTTTCCTTTAAATAAGCTTGATTGGTACCCAGCATCTTGGCTCACTTTCTTTCAGTAACACAACCTTGGACTGACTTTTCCTATTACCCTATTACTACCTGCTTCCCACAACCATTCCTTGGGATTGTTTCCTAGGATAAACCAGCTGCACACAAGGCCTTGTTGACAGGCTCTGCATTTTAAGAGAAATTAAATAAGACAGATGCTTAATGATTTGTATATTTCACAACTATGCTGAGGAAAACCAATGACAAAAATCTAACAAACTAATTTTATGCAAAAATACTTATTTATTTGCTCATATATATGAATAATTTGTGGAAAAGTAGATAAGGATTCATACAAGTTTATCAGTAATTGTCCTTTCTTCATCTTTTATGTTTACATGTGTACATGTGCTGTTTTATGTTTTACATGTGTACATGTGTTGGTTTCATTCTAAAATGGATCCCTTAGCCACAGGTAATCACTTACAGCTGCAGGTTTGTACGTTGCTAATTTCTGAATCTAGCAGAAAAATATCTTCTCTTTTTCCAATGTTTTCAACCAGAGGTGTGAAGTTGAGTATCTCTTTCTCAGGCTGGCCTGACTCTATTCACATGTTACCCTATGGCCAGTAAGATGTGATGCTCTGTTTAGATATTTCTGAGATATATGTCAATTTTTATAGCTAAAGAGGACCAACACCTCCCCATCTTAACAGCATGGTTTGAGAGTATAAAAATAGTTCTTCAACAAGTAAAATCAGAAGGTTATTACCATAGAAGTGAAGGTATATGTTGGGCAGACAAAAACAACAAATGACATTATACAGTTCAGCCATTTCATTTATACTTTATAACAGAAAGCTTATGGGTTTGTACTAACTTTGCCCACCTGCCCTGAAGATCACCCACATATCTCCTGCTTGTTCTCTTGCCTCATTTGCCTTGCTTTCTCCATCTAATGCACATTCTTTTGCAAGCACCCCATTAGTTTTCATGTTTGGCTCAATGCTTTTCTGTGTTTAAGAGTTTCTCTAAAGTTGGATGACTTCTCCCAAGTGCTCACTGTGGGATTTCTCCATTTTCTTACAGAGATATCACTCTTAAACATGCATGCACATCATCAATATTATTTCTCAATGGTTGTCTTTATTGTGCATATTCAAGAACTAAAGGGAGCCTACTGAGGTCACCAGAATTTCCTTGATGTGTTTAGCCTACTAGGGAGAATTTATGATAAAAGAAGGGGCAGGACATGGCATTGTGACCGGTCAGTTCATCAGGGCTAACAAGTAGACATGGTGGAAACATTGTGGTGAGAGGGAAGGAACAAGTCAGAGTATGCAGACCTCACTCTCCTACTCATGATCTCTATGAAAGAACGAGTCCCATTCAGAAACTTGTGTAATTATTTTAGCTAGGATTTCAAGTTGGAAAAAAAAAAAAAAAAGAAGGAAACATAGAGGGCCCATTGGGTAGCTCTGCAGCTGTGCACTGGTTATACTTTCATATATCCTTGATTGTCTCAGACAATTCTCCACTGATGTATGCCAAAGAAATAACAAAATTATGTGTCAAAAATGCTATTGATTAGCTTAACCATCGCTACTAAATAGTGTAGGATCTATAGGGATGTATTCGATTTATTCAGGCCTAATTAACTTTAGCTTGTTCCCCTGACCCAGGGTTTACCTCAATTTCTTCCCATTTATCTTTCAATCTGGTGTAACATTGTCAGCACAAAAGTGGAAGGATAGGAGACATTGGGATCCAGGTGATGGGATCTCCCCTGGTGAAAAGCTTACTCAGAAAACTTGCTATATTGAAGATAGCTAGGAGACATATTCAAATGTAAAGGCGTATAATTAGAATTCAGTGTGGGAAGGTTATCAGCCTGAAGCAAGTCCTACCAGTCGCCAGAATGTCCCATCCTCTTTTGTTGACACAGCAAGAAGATGGCTCCTTAAAAGACTGATAGGTTAGCTTTATTTTCTGTATCTACTTTCTAGAAGGGCCTCCCTTAACCATCTATCAAATATACCATACCACCTTGTTGTAAATGATACTAAAATAAAAAATGAATTCTTTATGTCAAAAGACTTTAAATGGTGTAATGGGCAATTTATTACCTAAAACCAGTTCCTCAATCATGACGAGAACTAGGTACAATTTTTTCTATGAAGCCTATATATGCTCACCACAAAACTGGTAAAAAAATATCTATGGACCTTTCCTATCTATAGAGCTATGAGTGTCATATCTGTGCCTTTAAAATTTCTTTCTGAAATCCTAAACGTTGGTGGAGATCATTGGACTGCAGCCATGTGGGCAGGCTTTAGGACATCTAGAATAATGACTGTTCCTAGTAGGCACTGAACTATCAATTAATTAGTGGGTGAGTCCTTCACTGCTTTGAGAACATTATATTCACTCTGCACATGCATCCAAATAGTACTGTCACTAACCCCCCCATCTCACCTCTAGTAACCTCAGTTCTGTTTTCTTCTTTTGAAAGTTCAGCGTATTATTGTGATGGTTGTTTCTTTTAAATTTTATTTGTTCATGTATTTATTTTTATCTCCCACTTATGAGTGAGGACGTTGGGAAAGGGTCACAAAAATGATTACATCGTATAACGTTGAATATACTAATTATCTTGATTTGAGCATCACATATTACACACCAATGTTGATATTCAACGTGGTACCCACAGATATGTATAATCATGTTTCAATAATAATAAAAATAAATATATCATGGAAAAAAATCTATGTAACAAAAAAAAAATTGTCATTTCTATCCCAGAAATGGTTTTCAGAATAGTTTCCACTGCCACTTCCTTAACTCAGCTCCTTGCTCTTAATTTCCTTACTCACCTGGATTGCAGTCGTTTGTTGAGTTTTATTGAACCTTCCTGCCATTCTCTTCTCATTTCAGCCCATCATACATACTACTGTTGTAATTCATCATGATTTCATTCCCATTTAAACTCATTCTGGTTTTTCAATTGCCTGTAGACAGCATACAGACTTTTTGGCTCATTATATAAGAAATTCATACAGAACAGACCTGTAAAAGAACCCATGCACCAGACCAGTTAAGCAGGCAAGGACAACTTTATTTAATAACTGAGAGGACAACTTTATTTAATAACAGAGAAACATTAAACATAACTCCACTGAAACAAAAGGCAGGAGTTTTTTTAAGCACTGCAGTAAGCTCAGAGAAAAGTACCTGAGGATCTGGGGCAGGGGGAGGGAGTTGGTTTATGTGATTAGGGCGTGTGTGTTAATGGACACATCTCTGCTAATGGCCAATTACCCAAGTTAGGCCCTTACCATTCATCCCACAGGGGCTGAGAGGTAGATGACCTAACTTTCTGGATGATTGCATTTCAAAGGATGGCTGCAGGGTCCTTGAAAAAGACATTCCTGGATTGTAGAAGTTTTATATCTCAAAAAAGCAGCGAGATAACTTACAATTGCAAGTTTTCTAAAATAAATGCTCTAAGAAAAGGGATGTATATCAGGGGCTTATAGTCAGGGAGAAAGCTGTTTAAAGTTTAGTCTATTATGGAGAAGATGAATAGTATCTTGCTAAAGTGTTCAGTGCTTTTCACGTGGCGCGATTCTCTCCTGACCTTGGTATTTCTCGCATGCTGGGATTTTCTGTGTTACATGAGGATCAAACTTATTAAACAGATTTCTAGAGATTAAGAATAAGGTAAACAGAAAAAAAATGTGGCTCTTTTTAACAAGGTGCAGCTCAAAGAAAAATGTTCTGGATGTCTAGAGACAAGAATGCTCATAACCGCTCCGTGACCCTCAATTTCAGCATCACTCACGTGTGTCTTCGCTTCCTTCCAGTTCTAACATGGGTTGCTCCTGGAATTTTGTGCCTCTATGATATTTGTTATGAAATCTTTCATGGTATTCAGAAGGCTTAATAAAGTTTGATGGAATTTAGAAGACCTGATAAAGTTCTAATTATTTTTTTAGTTTTTAGAAAATTTCTGTGAAATTTATATTTTCCCCAAAATACTCCCTGATGGGGGAGGCCATAATGAGGATACAATGTCTGATATTATTTTGAACATTTTCACCAAATTTATTTAGAGCTTATTATATGCCAGACAGAGTGCTTAATGATTTATATTAATTATCGCATTTAAACCTCTAGTAATCTAATCAGATAGCTTTTATGGATATCCTAGCTTTACAGATTTTTTTTTTTAATGAAGCATAGAGAGAGGTTTATGAATTTTGCAAAACTGAGAAGTAACCGAACAAATTTTCAACATCAGATCTTTCTGATATCGAAACCCACACTCCTTACAAATACGATGCACTTGCTTCCACATGAACAGAATAATAGTTACAAAGACCCATTTTACAGCCCTTTATAAAAATGTAGTCCTACTTCAAGAATGCATTTTTCAGTCCTTGGCCTCCACCACTTCACCCATTGACACCCACAGTGCTCACTTAAACAAATCTTTCATTGGTTAGAGCATGGTGCTGATAACACCAAAGTCGAGGGTTCAATCCTTGTACCAGCTAGCTGCCAAAAACAAAAAACAAAACAAAACAAAAATAATCTTTCATATCTTACCCACTCCATAAAAGTAGGTCTAGTAACCTGTTAATGCTAAGATTTTCATATCTAGGATTTAAAATTTCAAAATGTTTCTCTTAAATGCTTAAGTGCTTTAAACTTTTCTCATTAAGAAGGTCCTATCTCTCTTCTCCCTGTCTATACTGTTTAATCTCTATGGATCTTCCAGGATTCTGAGTGCTCCACTGATGTATAAGACCACTGAAATACTTGGCCCCAGAAATCCATAAATGGAGATCACAAACACAGTACAAACAAATGAGTTTATGTCCATAATTTGAAGACAAATAATTTAAAAAATGCATGAAGCTAGTTTTTTTTCCTTGAGATGAATATATTCAAGGTTGCACCAAACATACGATTATTTTCATTTCTTTACCGATAGGTTAACGTGGTCATTTTTGCTTGGGCACCACTGGAAAGAAGGAAAGAGAATTCACGTTGTCAGTTGCCTGGGGACCTTCAACAGTTGCCCACACATCTAGTGACCTTACTCTACCTAACACTTTCCTTTATGTTAATTCACAAAGATTTTTCAGAGATCAGAGCCATAGGAAAAACTGCTGGAAATAATTTCCATATGCTCTATTGCTTGCACATATTTATTTAATATCCTTCCAAACATTTCTCTATGACCTTTGTTTTATGCATTTAAAAATCAAAACAACAACCTTTATATTTCTATTTACTGTGGGCTAAGAAATGCTGAAAACGTTTATAACAGCAGCGGTTCTAATTAGTGGAAATGGTAAAAGGAGCAAAACTGTATTACCAGAATCAACTAGACTGTTAGATGTACTTATGTAGTGTCAGTTGCATGCCAACTTTGACTGTACAAATTTCATCATAGTGATAACAAAGGAAGGCTAGTATAGGCTCTCTTATGAAGAAAAGTATTATCCAAAGGTGCTACACACACACATACATGATGTATTACATACCTGTACACTGTTTTCTATTTTTTAATATTTTGTGCTTTTTTAACTTAAGCTATTTTGAGTTAGGCTTTTGTCACTTGTAGACAAGGCACTATAACTAACATAATCTTGAAGAATGGAAGAATGATCGTGATAAGGTTGAAGTGAGGGGCAGGGGCCCATCAGAAGAGAAGTTTGAGGAGGATTGATAAACAGTATCTTTTATTCCCTTTTCACTTGCAGAGAAGCAACTCCTTTGGCTTTCAAATAAAACAGAAAGTCTGGGGTTTTCCCTCCATTAATAAGACCTAACAAAGTTCTAACTAAGCTGAGCAAAGGAATTTGATATCTATAGATGAAAGTTAAAGTAGGGAAAGACTAATATTTATAATGAAACTTCCAAAATGAACTATCATCTTCTTAAAGAATATAATAACTTTTAAATGTATTCATTTAATGACACATTCTCCAGTTCTTATGTCACACTGAAGCTGGAAACACTCACCTGTTTTTACATCTTAAAATTAAACCTTTGCTCTTTAGCTATGGTTTCTGATGGTCCAAAAGTATACTAACAAAAGTGATGTAATGGGAGGAAAGGAGGTGAAATTGAGTTTATAATAAGGATGATCCTTTAACATTCTCAACAGACTTCCAGCTGTCTGTAGATAGTAATGAAGTAAAGGTTTCCAGATGCATAAATAAGCTCCCCAGCAATAGATCTTCATTGTTACAAGATTAAGACTGAGCTCAGATTGTTCAGGTAGAATTTCTTATTCAACAACTGTTCTAGAAATCATAAGGGGAAGTTGTAGGTTAGGTGAAGGAAGATGGTACCCTTGCCCACGGGCACCTCTCTCCTCAGCATCCTTGGAAATATAAGGAAAGACTGAAGAGAGACCTTATAATTATTGAACAATTGGCAGAATAGATCTTCAAAAAAAGTATCAGACGTTATACTAGTTCGGACAAATTAAAGAATCTAGAACAGAGTAGAAATGAGAAAATGATTCAATGATTTTTTTGGCAAAATACACTGGTTTTCATCACTCACAATTTCTCAAACTGACTGTGCATCTGAGCTTAGATTAGGCCACAGAGAAATCCCTCTGACAAGGTGAATCAGAAGCTTTAGAATGAGTAAGAGAGGATTGTTATTGAAGCTCCCATCTCTCAAGTCTTGTAAAACAGTGGTGCCGATCACAATCTTGAAAGACACAATCTCAAACCTGCCAGAAATCATTCTCTATTGGGGTTAAAGGATCTACAATATCCTCACAAGATTTTTCTAATCTCAGAAATCAGTATTTGAGGTGTGTTTTTCAAGGAAGACATAAAATAAAATAAATCCTTTTCTTTTAATTTGTTTCATTCTCTCAACTTTATTGCATGAACAGAAATAGAGACAGAGATGGAGGTGGAGATGGACAGAGAAAGAGAGAGAAGACAGGGAAAAAATTGAAAGAACCAGGAGAGGGTAAGCAGTATCTAGGCACTAAGAAGACAAGATCATGTGGATCCATGAATTATCAGGTTAAAACAAATAATCGACAGCCTTAAAGGAAAAGAAAGAAAAAAAAAAAGTGTCACAAAATGACCACTCATGGCCAGGCATAGGAGAGTCTGGAAAACGGGGAAGAAGTGTTATTGTAAAGCCACCTACCACAAAGCTCCTCAAAGTCAGGAATATGTCTAGAGAGCTGGGGCTACTGATGATAGCGTGCAGCTCTGCTCTCATACGGTCCTGTTTGGAAGTACACTCTTTCTCTTTGTATCTCCTTTTTTATTTTTACTGTCTCCCAAATCATTACATCTAATCATCTATTCTTAGACAATTTTTATTAGTGTAAAAGAAGTATAATACTGTGGTTAAGGGCATCAGTCAGATACATGTGGGCATGATGTCCAGCCACATGCAGTCAATGACCGTCAATATTCTCTTAATCTTTCTCTGAGATTCAGACTTAAAATCTGGTAAATAGGAATAATTACAGTTTACCAAGAATTATAATGAAAATTAAGTTAAATAATACATGTAGATTACTCAGTATGGTTCTTGTCAAATTCTCAAGATATGCTATTTTTTATTATTAGTTGAAGAAGTAGTGACAAGAGAGCCTTCAGGGATAAATCTAAGCACTCTCTGCCTTTCAGCAACTCCCATCACGGACCCTGCTTGAGATCTCATGTTAGACACTATGAGTCATTCATTTTTCAACTTCAGTGCCCAAATGTGTGTAACCACAGTGCTGCCTGTGCCCTGGAAGCTGACTTGAACCAGTGAAGCTACAGAAAATTAATTTTAGCAGGATGAAAAAAATAAATCATCAGTAAACAACTTTGGAAACCCTAAAAAAGAGCTATTTCCTATATCACTCCAAAATACTCTATTTGACAGCCAAGAGAGCCATTTATCTTTGTTTGTGTGTGTGTTTAAATTGCAGGATTTGCATGCCCACATATTTCTAGAGGGTGGTTGAGAGCATTTCACAGTGGCTTAAAGAAACTGTGCAAATAAACCTAGATGATTTTGGCACAGAAGAAGGTAAATTCACATTCAGTGGCCATTGTCATGAATAAGCAGAAGATCTGAGGATAATCACCTGTCTATGAGGAAGAGAGGAAAAAAGAATGGTACACTGGACATAACTTTGTGATTCCCAATATTCTTGGGTTAACATTCCAAACATGTCATTTGCCAGTTACTTAGCATTGAGCTCATTTTGTAATGTCTCTGACTATCCATTCATCCATTTATAAAGTGGAAATATTAATGGCTACTCCGTGGTTGTTTTAAGAATTACTTATAATGCTCTTTAAAGGGCAGGCATAATGAAAAGGTGAAAAAGTTGAAGAAAGGTGTTCTTAGTAAAGAGTCAACTGTACATCTCCCATTGACTCTGACTATAAAGACTGAGGCAATGACATGTCAGTCCAGGAAAAAGAATTAATCTTATGGGCTAACCGGAACAGAGATGCTGTATAAACCTGCTTTTCAGTTTTAAGAACCATCTCTCATTAACAAGTTGAACTCATATCTAACAGTTAGAGCTGGTAAAGAAAGGAGTATCTTGATAACTTTTAGAAGCTACTCGAATACTCATCAAAACAATAGTCTTGAAAAAAGGCAAAGCATATTTCAAAAGAACAAGTCAAATAATCACCTTAATAGGCTGTGGTTCCCTTTGACCAGCTTTCTTGTAACCAGCGATACTGAACTCCAACAGTAAAACACAAGGAAAGGACTGGATCCTGGGGAAAAACATGTTTGATTCAAAATCTTTGGACACAGCTTCTCTTTTTCCCATCTACATGGTGACCACCCCCTTCCCACTTCCTTTTTTCCTAGACTAACTCTCAATGCTGCCTTTAAACTCTGACATGTGCGTGTTGCCAAACTAGACGTGACCATCAATGTACAATGACTTGCTGTATCAAAATGCTATAGGGATTTCCAAATTCCAGTATGACAGAAGGTGATTATCTCAACTTGAGTTTAGTGCCCACTTGTGGTCTAATTATTTGTAGTAAATTCAGCATTCAATAATGACTTCTAGGTCTTCAATCCTGTGGATCAGGATCCATTCTGAGATGGGCAGATATTGTAAAATATTAACAAAGAAGAATGAACTATAAGGATATAAGCTGCAACAAGCCAATACTTCCTTCCTATTCAAAAAACTGTTCATGAGTATCTGGCAGGTTTTCTTGGTTCAAATCAAGTGGGGTAATGTGGCAGTGCTGAGAGTAGTGAATGCTAAACTAGGGAGAGTTGTCATCAAGAAGGGACCATGTCTGTTTTCCTCCACATTTAGTTAAGGACAGGGTAATATAGACTCTTCCTTCACTTATCCCATATTTTTATTTCATACCTGAAAATACTTGATTTTTAATTTGGTATAAGAATCTCTCTAGAAGGTCACAGTAAGAGAATATTTTCCCTTCTCATTGCGTTCAAGTGAAGGGTCTTGCCCAAAGATTGTGTTCTAAAATTACATTATCTAACATCCAATGTTATTTCTCTTTTGCTCTGTAGTTCTTGCATTGAGTTTGTTGATCTCCCCATAAGAGATTAAAATAATCAGATAGTATTTATCCACATATTACAGGAAAGTGCCAACTGTCACTTTCTGCATTCTTCTTCCACCACACAGTTGCAAAGATAAATTCTTCTCTCGGTTTTATTTCAGCACCTGATATATCTAAATATTTTATTATTAGAGCTTTTGCATTGACAAATTTTGAAAATGAGCTGACTTTATGTTGTTACAAATCATTTTTCTGGGATACTGCCGATGAGTGTTCACAATAGGGCACAGCCTTAGTAGATGCTGCAGGAGACCTCAGTCATTCTTTGTTCTCCAACCCCAACTTTTTATCTTGACTTCAGGATGTCAGTTCCTTGTGAATCTTCTGTGCAGGCTTTTATCCATTAATCCCAGTTATAGTAAGCTGAGCAACAGCCCCCGAAGGTATCCAGGTTCTACGCTCTGGAACCTGTAAATGTTTTTCCTGAACTTTCACTTTTAGGAGATCTAGAAAATATTAAAAACGATGAAACCACAAGTACCAATGGATTACTGTGGCACAAAATATCTTTCACAAGCACATTTACAGATTAGACTAGCTCTTGACAACACAACAGTAGAAACTAGTAGTCAAAGTCATGATTGTTTCCAATGACAGGAAATTTCAATAATAATTTTTTAAAAGAGATCAAAGTACACAGGATGTAAATGCATGTACTGCAGCTACATTTATCTTCCCTTGTGCTCAGATAGAATCATGCTCAACTTCACTGTACGTAATTTGCGTTTACATTATGTTATGTATTTAATTTCTCTTTCGGAAGTTATTTATTTTAACTTGTAATGATATCAAAAAAAAAAAAAAAAAAAAAAAGAAAAGCCACCAAAAATTTGAGAAAGCCAAGCAAGGGGCTCCTTCCTCTCCAGAACTAGGGAAATGCCCAGAATTGAACTCATAAGGCAGCACCAGGGGCTGGGTCATGTCATTCTCAATGAAGAAAAATATTGATATATTTGTGAAATATCTAATTGCTTCTTCTGGCTAAAATCTGGGAAGATATAGAACCTAGAAAAGAAGGGAAGAGGATTGCTTCTGGGAAATTAATTTTAATTTTAAGGTTTAAATTATCTCTGGATTAATAGAGTTGTCTGATTTATAATTCAAATATTGAACTAAGTCAGCTTTGAATTTGTAATTATATAGGGGCATGCATAATTTCTTCATTGCTATATTTAGAGAGATTTAAACTTTAGCATTTGTTTATTTATGGTAATCTTTTTTTTTTTTCTTATTTTTCCATTTTCTCCTTTTTGAGAAAGAAGGTGAAATAATAAGTTAAAAATTAGGTGCTGGGGTTTAGCCCTGATTCACTATCTTTATTTTTATAATCTATGACGCTTTTCTTAGCTTCTCTGACTCAAAAGCAGCAAAAAGAACTGGGAATGAAACGTTGCCTTCGTCTGTGTGAGGAAGATGTGTATGTGTGTGTGTGTGTGTGTGTGTGTGTGTGTGTGTGTGTGTGTGTGTGTGTATGTGTGTAATGCACTGTAAGCATTTTATGAGAAATTGAGGTTATTTCTCTCTGTTCTGAACTCACACAAATCATACTTGACCATCTTTTTTTTTTTTTTTTTTTTTTTTGCCATAGACACAGTCTGTCATTTTGCCTTCTTTTCTCTAAGACTCCCCATGTTTTTTGGGAATAGGACAGAGTTTTTTCATTGTACTCTCAGCAGTGCTTGTCACAAAGGTGCTTGATAAATGTGCTTGAAAGAGGAGAAAAAGAGAAGGAGGCAAAAATAATATATTAACATACTTCCTCATTCATTTCCTCGTTCAAACATTTTGTATGTTTTATGCACATATATTTGCATATGTGTGTATATGTATGTACATATGCATGCATGTGTACACACGTACACACACATGAAAATGATATGTCTCATAAGAGCCATAAATGTTTATGATTTTTAGCTAGTTTAGTTGATTTGGACTTCATCCTTCCAAATAGCAAGCATTTTGGTTTCATGACTGAACTTCTGGCTCTGTTCTTCAGTGAAAAGCTTCCAGTAATGGAACTTATAGGATGAATCTAGGAGACATTTAGGTGGCAGAGCCTCATGTATTTTTCAAAAGAGAAGGAAAGTCAGGGTTAGAGGTAATAGGCATTTTCACAGTGGCTTCCTGAGTGTTTTTATGTCTGCCAACAATATGCAGAATATGGTAGGCAGAATATTGCCCCTCCCCAAATACACCCATGTCCTAATCCTGGAAACTGTGAATGTATTACCTTACATGGCAAAAAGGGCTTGCAGTTGTGATTAAATTAATGATTTTGAGATGATGAAATCATCCTGGATTATCCAGGTGGGTCCAATGTAATAACAAGTGTCCTTATGAGAGGTAGAAGGGTCAGAGTCAGAAAGGAGATGTGATAATGGAAGCAGAGATCAGAGTGATGAGATAATGAGCCAAGCAGTGTGGACAGCCTCTGAAAACTGGAAAGATTATGAACAGATTGTCCCCTAGAGCTTTCAGATGGAAAACACAACTCTGCTGACACCTTAATTTTTGCCTGTGAAACTTATTTTGACTTCCTTACTTCCAGAACTAATCCTAAAATATTGGTCTTCCTTTCTTCCTACTGGCCTGCATACTTTTTGAGAGCCCACACAATTCAATCATCTAATATGAGTACATTGAACTTATGCCTCCCATCCCAATTTGGAGCCTTTCTCTGGCCACGTAATTCCTTCACAAACAAGCATTCTCCCTCCAAAACAAAAACACTCCAGCCCATATACTTTTAAACTGTCCATCTTGACATAGCCTACAAACAAGTCTAAGCCATTTTTTTCCTGGAAAACAAACAAAGATAAAGTACCTCTCCAGAGATTCTACATCCTCTTCTAGAGAAAAACTGAAAGCTTTTCTATTAAAAATGAGAACACAACAAGTATGCCAACTCTCACCACTCCCATTCAACATAATATTGGAAGCACTAGCCTGAGCAATCAGGCAAGAGAAAGAAATAAAGGGCACACAGATATGAAAAGATGAAGTCAAATAATCCCAATTTGGATGACATGATCCTATATATAGAAAACTCTAAAGACTACACACACAAAAAAAAATTCTTAGAGTTGATGAACAATTTCAGTAAAGTTGCAAGACACAATATCAATATGCAAAAATCAGTAGCATTTTAATACTCCAACAGTGAACTAGCAGCGAAAGGAATCAAGAAAACTAACCCATTTACATTAGTCACCAAAAATTAAAATTCCTAGCAATCAATTTCAAGAAGGAGGTAAAAGATCTTTATTACAAGAATTACAAATCACTGTTGAAAGAAATTAAAGAGGACACAAAAAGATGGAAAGACATTCCATGCTCTTGGATTGGAAGAATTAACATTGTAAAAAAGGTCCATTCCACCCAAAGTGATCTACAGATTCAATGCAATCCCTATCAAAACACCAATGACATTCTCCACAGAAATAGAAAAAATAATCCTAATATTCATATGGAACAACAAAAGACTTTGAACAGCCAAAGCAATCCTGAGCAGAAAAAAAGCAAAGCCAAAGGCATAACATTACCTGATTTCAAAGTATACCACGAGGCTATAGTATCCCAAATAGCATGATAGTGGTATAAAAACAGACACTCAGAACACCGGAACAGAATAGAGAACCTGGAAATCAACCCACAGCCAACTGATCTTAGAAAAAGGTACCAAGAACATGCACTGGGGAAAAGACTGCCTCTTCAATAAATGGTGCTGGGAAAACTGGACATCCATATGTAGAAGAATGAAACTAGATACATACCTTTTTCCATGTACCAAAATCATCTCAAAATGGATTAAAGACTTAAATATAAGACCAAAAACTATAAAACTCCTAAAAGAAAACTTAAGAGAAACACTTCTGGAAGTAGGACTGGGCAAAGACTTTATGAATATGACCCCTAAATCACAGGCAACAAAAGGAAAAATTTAAAAAATGGCATTATTTCAAACTGCAAAGCTTCTACACAGCAAAAAAAAGAATTAACAGAATGAAAAGATAACCTAGAGAGCGGAAGAAAATATTTGCAAACTATGCATCCAACAAAGAATTAATATCCAGAATATACAAGGAACTCAAACAATTTAATATTAAAAACTAAATAAACTGATTAAAAATTGGACAAAGAGACTGAATAGGCATTTCTCAAAGGAATATATACAAATGACAAACAGATGCATGAAAAAAAAAATGCTCAACATAACTCAGCATCCAGGAAAGCATATCAAAACCACACTGAGATACCTTCTCATCCTATTTAGACTGGCCATTACAAAAAATACAGAGAATAACAAATACTGGTGAGGATTCAGAGAAAGGGGTACCCCCTACACTGTTGGTGTCAGTATAAATTGTTGCAGCCATTATCTAAAAGGTACAGAGTTTCTTCAAACAACAACAGATTGAACTACCATATGATCCAGCAATCCTGATGGTGGGTATATACACAAAAGAATGGACATCATGTCGAAGGGATACCTGCACTCCCGTGTTTATTGAAGCTCTATTTACAATAGCCAAGAGCTGGAACCAACCTAAACATCCATCATCAGATCACTGGAAAAGGAAAATGTGGTATACTTACACAACGGAATACTATTCTATAAAAAAGAATAAAATTCTGCCATTTGCGGCAACATGGATGAAATGAAAGAGAATTATGTTAAGTGAAATAAGCCAGGCATGGAAAGAGAAATACTGCATTTACTCACTTATAAGTGGGAACTAAAAAAATAATAAATAAACAAACAAATAAATAATAAAATAAAGATACAACAATCAGAATAATACATTGAACTTTCCAAAGAAGAGAACAGAACTGAGGTTACCAGAGGTGGGAAATGGGGACAACATTAGTTGTCTTCACCTTTTAACCCTCTTGCAGTTGAGCCTTGGCTATGACAATAAAACAGCCTTGAGAGAAGCCACTAGGGTACTAGGGACCTTCATTTTACCAAATCTTCAGGATATTTATTCTGTGGCTAGTCCTTTCTGTAGAATAGAATATAGCATATCAATCCTTTCCCTTTATACATTTTCTTGCTACTTGGCTTCCTTCTGAAATAAACTTTCTAATGCTACACCATCTGGCAAATGGCTTTTGGTTCAGTGCATTGATTATTTTTTTCTATTGGCATGCAATCTATGTTGAGTGTGCTAGTGTATTTATCTATTTATTTATTTATATTGTTTATGAATATTCATGAGATACAGAGCTGATTGTCACCCTCCTGCCCAAGACGTGAAAGCCAGATTCATACTGGCAGCATGCCCATTACCACAAATTGCTTTTGTACCCTGTGTCCCTCACCCAATTATGCTGAACCTCCCTCTCCCACTGCCTTTCCCCCCCACTCCACTTTGTATCACAAGGTATGTTCTCTCCCTCTGCAACTCCAATGCACCACTGTGGTTTTTCTTTCCCTCCTTCTTTTTCTCTTAGCTACCACATATGAGTGAGTACATGTGGTATTTATCCCTCTGTGCTTTTCTTATTTCATTCAACATAAGTTTCTCCAAGCTCATCCATGTTTTTGCAAATGAGAATATTTCATTCTTTTTTATGGCAGAGTAATATTCCATGGTGTATGTATATACCACAATTTCCTTATCCAATCATCCACCAATGAACATTTAGGTTGGTTCCATGTCTTGGCTATTCTAAACAGAGCTGTGATGAACATGGGAGTGCAGGAATCCCTTCGCCGTGATTTCCATTCCTCTGGGTATATACCCAGAAGAGGTATTGCTGGATCATATGGAAGATCTATCAGTAGTTGTTTGAGAAACCTCCATACTGTTTCTTATAGTAGTTGTACTAATTTACATTCCCACCAACAGTGCAGGAGTGTTCCCTTCTCTCCACACCCTTGCCAGCATTTCTTATTCACTGTCATATTGATTACAGCCAGTCTAACTGGGGTGAGGTGGTATCTCAGTGTAGTTTTAATTTGCATTTCCATGATGAATAGTGATTTTGAGCATATTTTCATGTACTTGTTGGTCATTTGTATGTCTTCCTCTGAAAAATGTCTGTTCAGCTCCTTTGACTATTTTTTAATTGGGTTGTTTGGTTTTTAATGTGTAATTGCTTGAGTTCCCTGTATATTATGGATATTAATCCCTTGTCAGATGCATAGCTATCAAAAATTTTCTCCCATTCCATAGGTTGTCTTTTCACTCTATTGATTGTTTCCTTTGCTGTGCAGAAGCTTTTTAGTTTGATATAGTCCCATTTGTTTATTTTATTTTATTTTATTGTGACAATTTTAAGTAGGCTTACTTTTTTTATTTCTCTTTCTGTTAGTTCATTATTTGAGTATATAAATGCAACTGATTTGGGGGCATTTATTTTGTATCCTGCAATGTTAATGAAGTTATTAACCAGCTGTAGGAGTTTTCTGATAGTCCTTAGGTTTTTCTATATACAGTGTCATATCATCTGCAAATAGAGACAGTTTGACTTCTTTTCCAATCTGGATTCCCTTTATTTGTTTCTGTAGTCTGACTTCTCTGGCTAGTTCCTCCAGTACTATGCTAAATAGAAGTGGTGAGAGAGGGCATCCTTGTATTGTTCCTGTTCTTAAGGGAAAAGCCCTCAGTTTTTCCCCATTCAGGATGATACTGGCAGTGGGCTTGTCATAAATGGCTTTTTTTGTGTTGAGATACTTTCCTTCTATACATAATTTGTTGAGAGTCTTTACCATAAAGAGATGTTGAATTTTTTCAGATGCTTTTTCAGCATCTATTGAATTAATTATATTATCTTTCTCCTTGAGTTTGTTGATGTGATGTATCATATTTATTGACTTTTGTATGTTGAACCATCCTTGCATTACTGGAATAAATCCCACTTGATCATAGTGTATAATTTTTTAAATGTGTTTCTGTATTTTGATTGCTAATATTTTGTTGAGGATTTTTGCATTTATGTTCATCAAGGATATTGGCCTGTAATTTTCTTTTATTGTTGTGTCTTTATCTGGTTTCGTTATCAGAGTTACATTGGTGTCATAGAATGAGTTTGGGAGAGTAGTGTCTGTTTCAATTTTTTGGAATAGTTTGTGAAGAATTGGTATTAACTCCTCTTTAAAAGTTTGATAGAATTCACCTGTAAAGCCATCCGGACCTGGACTTTTCTTTGTTGTAAGTTTGCTTGTTACCACTTCAATCTCATTGCCTGTTATTGGTCTGTTCAGGTTTTCTATCTCTTCTTGGTTCAGTTTTGGTCGTTTGTATGTGTCTAGAAACTTATCCATATCTTTCAGATTTTCATATTTGTAATCATACAGTTGTTTATAACAGTCTCTAACAATTCTTTGTATTTCTTTGGTATCAGTTGTAATATCTCCTCATTTCTGATTTTTGTCAACTTTTGTGTGTGTTCTCTATTCTTTTGTTTTGTAAACTTAGCTAATGGTTTGTCTATGTTATTTATCTTTTCAAAAAACCAACTTTTTACTTCATTGATCTCTTCTATTGATTTTTGGTTCTCTATTTCATTTATTTCTGCTCTGATCTCAATTGTTTCTTTCTGTCTACTACCTTTAGGTTTGGATTGTTGTTTTTCAAGTTCTTTGAGGTGTAGTGTTAGGTTGTTTATGTCTTTCTGCTCTTTTGATGTAAGTATTTATAGCAACAAATTTGCCTCTTAGTACTGCTTTTGCAGTATCCCTCAGGTTTTGGTATGCTATATCTTTGTTTTCATTAGTTTCAAGAAATTTTTTGATTTCCTGTTTAATTCCTTCTTGGACCCATAGGTCATTCAGTATCCTACTGTTTAGTTTCCATGTATTTGTATATTTTTCAGAGTTTTGTTTATTATTATTAATATCCAGTTTTAGTCCATTGTGGTCTGAAAAGATACTTGGAATTATTTCAATATTTTAAAATTTGCTGAGACTAGATTTGTGACCTAATGTTTGGTTTATCCTGGAGAATGTTCCATGAGTTGAAGAGCAAAATCCACTATTAAAACAAAAATGCCAGCAAGAGAGAGAAAGAAGCTAAATCATGCCACCTCAAATTTCTAACATTGAAGAAGAGAAATAAAAGGGGAAGTAATGATCAAAAGATACTTAAATCCTCTAAATAAGAAGTGATTAAATGACAGGAATTAAACAATATTAGTAAACAACTACCCTAAATGTGAATGGATTAAACTCCCCATTCAAAAGACACTGACTGATTGGATTAAAAAGCTAGACCCAAGTATTTGCTGTCTTCAAGAGACCTACCTCACCCATAGAGACACACAGAAACTAAAAGTGAAGGGATGGAAAAAGATACACAGTGCAAATGAAAACAAAAATGAACAGGAGTAGCTATTCTTATATTGGACAAAAGAGACTTTAAACCGAAAAATATAAAAAGAGACAAAGAAGGCCATTATATAATGATAAAAGAAAAGGATCCATCCATCTAGAAGACATAACAATCATAAATATATATGCACCCAATACTGGGGCACCCGTATCTATTAAGCAAAAACTAAAGAAAGAAATAGACCCTAATACATTAATAGTGGGTCATCTGAACACCCCTCTTTCAGTATGTGACAGATTTTCCAGGCAACAAATCAACAAAGAGACACAGAATTTAATCTATACCCTAGACTAACTGGATGTAGCAGATATATACAGAACATTTCACCCAACAACTAATGAATACACTTGCTAGTGTATTTAGAAAAGAAAAATAAACTTTTCTAGCATTTAATACCATCTGTATTGCTTATTAATCACATCAATATTATTTCATTCTTTTATGGAAATTTATTTGAGATATTATTGTTATTCTTATTTGGCACATGAAGACACAGAGACTGAAATGTGTGAAGTGACTTACTTAAGGTCTCCACTAATATGTGCTAGCACTGGAAATTAAACTCTTTTTTCTCTCACTATCTTGTACTACCTAAAGTTGTCTATAGATGCTTGTTAAAGGAATGAAGGGGGTAACTCCTGATAGTGTCACAATTGAATAGTAATAATTATGGCCAAAATTTATTGTTATAATAATATTAATCATAATAGTCATTAATATTTATTGGACACTTACTATGTTCTAGATATTTTGGTAAGATTTTTAATATATTGTACATTGTATCACAATGACCCTATAAAATAAATATTTCTAATTAATTCTCCATTTTATAGAAGTCGGTAAGTGGTTTTACTTACATACTTTACATACTTCTGACGGTGAGCAGACATCTTATGATGCATGATAGGATGAGCAACAGTACTCTTGTACAATGAAATAATACTGTTTCATTGGGGGCAGGGACACAAACACTTATTTTTTGAGAGTATGATGCATAAGTTTCCATTTTCCTTTTTATGGCACTGTTGTGGACTGAATGCCCTCTCAAACCCATTGAAGCTTAAATTACGTCCTTCTAAGTTCCAGGTATTAGAAACTTGACCCCCACTGTGACTTGTTAAGAGGGTTGGAAATCCTGTTGTGGTAGTTAAAAGGTGGGGCCTTGAGGAGGTGATTGCATTGCCAGAACTACCCTTGTGAATGGATTGATCCATTCTTGGAATTATGGGAGTGGTTCTGAGGGCTTTAAAAGGAGAAGGAATGAGGATGTTAGTCTCTCTCTCTCTCTCTCTCTCTCTCTCTCTCTGTGCTCTGCCATTCTGCCATGTGAGAAACCTTATCACTGTCACCACTAACAAGGCCTTCACCAGATGCATTTCCTGGACTTTGGGCTTTCCAGCCTAGACTGTAAGCAATAAATTTTGTTTTCTTGTAAATTACCCAGTTCCAAGTATTTTCTTATAATCAACAGAAATGGGCTAATACAGATACTCTACCTTGAAAACAATAAATTTATATATTAATTGCATATTTTTCTAATTTTCTTTTTTTAATAACAATAAAAATGTATTCTATGTGATTAACTTGTACTGTCATTTGTCTAATATTGATCTAATTTTGGTGACCAGAATTTCTTAAATTCTTTTGCTTTTTTGTCCATTATTTATTTATTTTTTCTTATTGAAACATAATTGATTGTACATATCTGTGTGGTCTCTGAACTACTAGTGAAAGCATTGTATTGGATTAACCATGAAGGAACAGAATTATGTCTACAGGTTTTACAGGAAAATTGCTCTTGTTTTTATTTTACTCATTAGAAGTATGTGGACTGTTATTATTTTTCCATAGGGGATGCTATGGACTGAACTGAGTCCCATAAAATTCATATGTTGAAACCCCAAACCCTAATGTAATGGTATTTGGTGATGGAGCCTTTGGGAGGTAATCAGGTTATGAGGGTGAAGGTCTTAAGATGGGATTAGTGCCCTTTAAGAAGAGACAGAACAGAGTTCTCTCTCACTCTCCAAATGCACACACTGAGCCCTGCCCACACCTCCCCCATCTCCATCCCTCACATAGACCCATGTTATTTCCAGCTTAGGCTCACAGTTTCTGTTCTCTGTGCCAGAAACTATTTTCCAAAATTTTTGGATGTCTGGATCCTTCTTATTATTCTGATCTACAATTCAAAATCATTCAAAACTCAATTCCTCATTAACTTCTTTCTTAGTCATGCTTTCTGAAATGGGATACCACTTATTTTTACCATTTCAGAGGACCTCTTTTGTATTCCTCTGTTTTAGTTTTTGTACCACCATTTAACTATGATTTGAAATGACCTATGTATGTACTTACATATGCCTGGAGGTCCATGTATAATCTCTGTAGCCCTCCACATTGAAATGTAAGCTTTATGAGGACAGTAATTCTCTCCTTCATATCCATTATTTTTTTTTACCCTGAAATGGTGTCTAGCAGAGACTAGATACTCAACAAATCTTTAAAAAATGAAAGGGAAGGAAGAAAGGCAAAAATAAAGAAGGAAGGAAGGAGATTTTATGTCTCAATAAGTGAGTATCATTAGATTTTAATATTCTACTGTAACCAAGCATCTAGGACTCAAAGATGAGAAATATCTGAGAGGTGGACATCTGCTTTAGAAAATCAAGCATATGAAAGCCAGATTTTACCATGGTAATGCACTCGATGATGAAACTTATCTTCCAAAACAATCTTTGTGTTGTTAGTGAAATCTAACAAAGAGGCTCTTCATGTGGCAGCTTTCCCGTTGTATATAAGTTTTTTTTAAAGTTTATTCACTAGAAAATTATATGAATGATCATAAAAGAGCTTAGAACTAAAGTAAGTGGTATTGTGTACTGAAATCTATGTAAAAGAATGGTATAGTATGGCTGAAATGTCTGATAAACTCCAGAGGAAGCAAATGCTCTAGATTACTAAAAATCAGCATATTAAGACACTTTCATAAGTGGCTAATGAAAAACATACAAACAAATAAACTAAATGCCAGAAGTATAATAAGACCGTGTTTTGTAACAGAACTCAAAAGTCCAGGATACCATTTACCGTCACATGTGGCTTGACTCAGGAGTCTGATGGCATCGTCCATGAAGTTTCCCTTTTTATCTCTGGACTCCTTCTTTGTGCTGACTCTATTCTCAGAAAGTCTGTCCTTCTCCTTGTAGAATTAAATCCAGGAAAAACAAAAACAAAAACATTTATCTCCCCTGATCAGCTTCTCCCCCAATTGGCTCAAATTGATTCCAATACGACTTTATCACTATCCTCGCCTGAATATTTATGGTCAGGGGAATGAAATGTGTTGACTGGCTTGGGCTTAAGTCTTATGGTTATCTCTGGAGCTGGGGTGGGGTGAGCCCCATCGAAATCACGTAGTCTGAGAGGGGTAGTTATGGGGCCACAGAGGGAAATTAAAGTACTTTCCATGAAAGCAAGGAGAAATTGATACAGATGGTTCTAGAAGAATCTATGTCCACTGTGCTCATTGTGTACGCGAATATTCTGTGTTACAACTGTGGTACTTAGACCTGAATTTGGGATAAAGGCTGACCGTACTTTCACTGCCAGTAGAAATAAGGCCTTACTATGAGAAGAAGGCAGAGTATAGCTACCAAAAGCTTCTCCCACATAACAAATGCTTCCACTGGCCACTAAAAATCCAAGCAATTTCTTTAACAGATAAACCTACATGTGTGACCACACATCAGTACACCACAAACGCCATCTCACCACTGATTACAGTTCCAGAACAGTGTCAATTAGCAACACTTACCTAACCAGGAGATAAAAAGAGAAAGAGAAAAAAATTATTACTTTGATTTTACAGACCAAAAACAAAAACAAAAACAAAAGCACAGGTTAATCTTGTGCGGATCTTTCAAGCTACCTAGAATTTAGGAAAAGAACTGTTGAATGGAATTCAAAATTCCAAGAAATATGATTCTGTATTTTTGAGTTTTAAACTTAATTAAAATGAATGAGGTTTCCAGCTTTCATTTTAACAATATTTTATGATGCCAAGTTTTGTGGATTGATCTTCTTAACACATACAAATTTCTACAGAGGTGATCCTCCAGTTTCCAGAGTGGGGAAATAGTCCCTTGGGATCCAGACAAAGAGACAAGCAGAGGTAGGTGACTCTGCTTTCATCTCCATTTCCCTTTTTTCATTTTGTCCTGCCTTTAGTGGAGATTTTGGTTGCTCTCTCAGGGGCTTCATTCTGTCTCATCTCAGTTGCCCATCACTTTTGCCCAAAAGGGAACTAACCCTCCTTGAAGGAGGGAACTCTGTTAGTTAAATATCTCAGTCAGTTTCACACTGGGTACACTGTAAACTGGAGTTTCCATTGATACAGGAGACTACAATGCAATACAGAAAGTATTCCTGCCATGACTCTTTTGGAAACAGGACACATATTTGTGGTCTCCTTATTTCCATAAATCTTCATGATTTCTAACTAACATTATTAGCATCCCCCTCCATTTATCTGTATTGCCCCTCTCTACGTGGGAAATCTTGTCTTCTGTCTTTGTTTCAAAATCCTGACCATATTTTAAGGTCTGTCTCAAATTGTCACCACCCCCTTTCCAGATTATTCTGGTTCACTGTTAGATCTTCATCACTGAATTTATATGGCACATTATATGTACTGCCCACTTTAATACTTAATCATTAGCTTCTGGTTTTATTACATGCAAAGGAATTAAGTAAAGCACATATTCCTAGAGGGTTAGTTCCATCATTTCAAAGTCCCCATGATACTTCCTACATGGTAAAATCTGTTTCTGAATTGATTCCGATAGTTTCGTGAATCTCAGACAGTTCTCAAGTTGTCATATTACTACTCACTTATTGACCAATTGCTCAGGAATTCTCATAATTCTGTGTACATCAATGTTATCAATGGTATATGTTACAGAGGCAGATTCCTCTAGAGATCATGAAGTTTGTTTTAGTTAAACTTGAAGTGTTTCTTTTATATTCTCTCTCTTTCTCTCTCTCTTGTTTTCTTGTTTCTTTTAATTTTGTTTTTGGTGTGTTATTTTTATTGCTTTTATAATTATATCAGATGATTCTGGAGCAGATGAGCCAAGGACTGTACTCTGAGAAATCCTGCCATTTATGCTTCGATGCTTATGGGTATGTATGAAGCTCCAGAGGCTTTAAAAAACACTGCCTCAAAAATCTCTGCTCCCTGAGTCTGAATTTTTTTATGCAATTTTATGCCATATAATTGACAAAGGAATATTGTAAGATTCAGGGTTAAATTCCTGAACATGAAGAAAGAAGAAAGAACATTGAGAATGTGAAGTTTGGCTGCCCCCAGACATTGAATTGAGTGGTCCAGATTTGGGGTTCAGCTAAATTTTGCACATCACTGATTTAACAGAAGTAAAGCCACCCCTTAGGAGGCCAGTGAATTATACAAGGCTCTCAGCAGCATTTGAAAAGGAGATCAGTTCACTTCCACAGCCATTGATTTACCTAGTGAAGCATGAAATTTGATTATCCTCTTTTTTTTATTATTCTTTAACAGTTATGGGTAATTGGACATAAAACCATCTAGTCCTATTCAGAATCAAATTAAATATGTGACTAAGTGAATCACTGCCCACACAGGGCAATCTTCAGATCCTCCATAAAAAAATCTCTGGGGGTGGATTTGGTTAGCACAGAATATTGAAAATGTTCAGTTACTCATTAAGTGCTCGAATTTGAGACGTTTCAGAACCTCTGCATCCCACAAACTTTTACATTACACAGCAACAGATACTAGGAACTATGGTGACACATGAGAGCTGGTGGGTGTGAAAAAGTGGCTTAATAGGAAATTCTCTGCACTAGAAGGCAGCAGGCCTTGGTGCCAGTTTCCAGCCTGCAAGAAATCTCCATAATGAATATTTATTACTCACTTTGCTTAAAGTTTCCACTCAGTTTCTTCAATTTTTCCAAAAATGAAGAAACCATATCTTAGTAAGTTCAAGACACTTTCCCAATGCTACATAGCTCCTAAGTGATAAAACTGGAATTTGAAGCAGGCTGTTTAACTCCACGGGCTCCTCTAAACCAGTTTTGTTTTGCTTTAGTTGTCCTATAGTAGATACTAAATTGTTTGTAAACGTTTACGATACTATACCAAGGTTGGCTTGCAAACATAAATGCCTGTAGGAGTCAGAAAGGATACATAGAGAAGTTTACTGACATAAAAGTGACAAGTAACAAACACTGAACTGTTGACAGGAACCAAAAGTGACAGCATTTTGTTGTACATGGATCACAGGACTAAGATTTGCAAGATCTCTCAATTGTTTCTACCCATTTTGTGTAAAGTCTTCTGATTTTAAAGTATGTTAAAGCAGAAGGAAGGAAGGAAGGAAGGAAGGAAGGAAGGAAGGAAGGAAGGAAGGAAGGAAGGAAGGAAGGAAGGAAGGAAGGAAGGAAGGAAGAATTTTGATCAATAGAATTTGTGCAAGCTGCTGGCTTGCTGTGGCTGCAATACAGAAGTGAAGTCTTATTACGGAGAACTCTTGTATTAGGAGGCAGAAGTATATTCTTTGCATGTGCATGGGAAATACAGCATCACCTAGCAGGATCTCAGTGGCCTTGTTTATAAAATGAGTCTGAAAGCAGTTTGCTCTAGATGTTTTTACCTGTTCCCCCAAACTAAAAATTTAGATTTTCATAATAAAAGTCATGGTCTTGTAGTTGATCTCCTTATATACGACTGAGGAGATAGGAAACTCATAGATAAAAACAATGTGAGGAACATTTTACAGCAACATATAGACAGAGGTATCTTTTGCCCTTAGTGTTCAAGGGAAGGAGTAATAAGATAAAAGCAATGCAAAAATTCAAAAGGTAGGCCAGATATCATAGAAAAAGAAGTGTGAAGATCTGGTATTCTAGTGGTGGGAATGCATTTGACAAGCATTAGGTAAACAAAAGGTTGGTGCAATATTGTGAAATAAATTATCTTAGAGAAAGAAGATTCAAGAGGAACTGTTATGTGTTTTCAAATAACTGTAAAGCTTTCAAATGAAAATAAAGTTTGTTAGTCTTGTGGATCCCCAAAAAATCACTAAATGAAAGTTACAAGAGACAGCTTGGTTGAGTAAAATGAAAGTGTTATATATAGGAGGTGGCTCCAAAAGGGAGTGAGTCTGCTGTCATGAAGTCATTTAGACTAAAGAGCTAGTTATCTTTATCTGCACTCTTTTATTTCTTTAAGTGGATTCAAGTTACTCCAGTTTGCTTTTATTTCAGCCTTAAGGGCTCCCTTTAGTAATTCATGTAGGGCATGTCTAGTAGCAAGAGATTGTCTCAGTATTTGTTTATCTGGTAATATCTTAATTTCACTTTCATTTTTGGTGGTGTTTTATTGGATACAAAATTCTTGGTTGAGAGCCTTTTTTTCCATACCTTTGAATGCATCATTCAATTGCCTTCTTGCTTTCATGGATTCTAATGACTATTTGTTTATGATGTGCCTAGGTGTGGATGTAGACTTTATCTGGCTTGAAGTTTGTTGAACTTCTTGATTGTGTTTATTATTATTTTTCTTCAAATTTGGGCAGTTTTTGACCATCATGTCTTCAAATATTCTTTCTGCCACTTTCTTTTCTCCTTTGCTGGAATTCCCTTGTACAGATGTTGGCATGCTTGCTGATGCCTTGCAGGACTATGAAGTTCTTTTAACTCCTCTTCCTTTTTTTTTTTTTTTTTTTTTTTTACCTCTGGACTAGATAGTTCCAATTGAGCTATATTCAGATTCACTGGTTTTTGTTTTCCTGTCTGCTCAAATTTGCTCTTGAGCCCTGCTGAAGTCCAGCTTCAGCGAGGGGTGGGTACCCAAAAAGGGAAGGAGAGGGTCAGTGAAAATAACAAACACAGATGGAGACCTCAATGCATCAATATTCACATTCTCTCTCTGCGGGCTGTCAGTGTGTTGCAGCTGGAGCCCAGTAGAGCATGAGACAATGCCTTTTATTTAGAATTTTCTCTGCAGGGGGATTTTGGGTACTATTTTTATTGTATCAGCAAGCTTAAATCAATAGTCCAGAAAACAGGGAGGAAAGTTTCTTAGAGGTCAGCCAGTCCTTTCCTTTTGTCAGCATGTTTCGGGTGATCAACTCATGCTTCTTTTTCCTGGAATCAGGTTATCAGATTGAAACCATCCCTTCATTGTCTTGAAGTTATCTTGTGACCTTTTTCTGTTAGCAAGCTGTGGTTAATATCTACCCTATTAACAGGGTGGCAGCTATTTTGGTTACAAACCTATATCTATTCTTAAATGTAAATACAACTTTGCTAAAAGGAAAAATGTTAACATTTCTGTGGCCCTGTAATCTTGATCTAAATGTCAAATTGTCATTGTGCACAGCACCATGCCTCACAAAACCAGTTGCACTCTCCTATTTTTCTAACATCTAATTTTGCAGATTTAATAATTTTACAGCATATATTTTTATCCCAGCACCTGATTCTTAATGATTTATTTAAAAATGGACACCACCAAGTAAAGGGGGTTCTACGGTTTTGTTCCCATATACCTAATTTGTCCCAATCATATAATTTCTCATTAATGCCAACCATTCTCTTGCCATTAATACAATCTCCAGTAAATGATGTTTGCCAACTGAAATCATACTTTGGACGTCCCCTGGGAGGGTACCAAATTTTTCCCTTTCTCATTTTATATCCCATGTAACCATATACCCAGATGGTGGGAAGAAGATGGGGACTTCTTTTATTTATTAATTTCTCTGGTAAAGGCAATTACTCGTGATTAATCATGACCGATGTTTTTGAAACATCCATTGGCGTAATTAATTGACTCAAAAGGGACAATTTGGAATTATTCAACCTTCCCGGATCTTTGGTGGGACTATCTAATTTTATGACAACAACTGTTTGTGTGTCATTTTCTGCGTCTTTTGGAAACTCAGGAAACTGCCACGCTGACCAAAACATCAAAAGAGAAAATAAAAGCAGTACCACTATGCCAAGGCAGAGATCCTTACAGCGAAAGCAAGTGCTTGTAGCCATGGCACTGCCAGCAGCTCTCCCTCCGGCAGCCTTGACAATTTGCAGAGGGCAGCCAAAGCTATTCTTTTCAGGAATCTGCCATGGCGTGGACTGTGCCAGAGCCCCTCTATTGACTTTTTAAATGTTATCACTGACTTTTTAACTCCAGAATGGGAGTTCTATTTGGTTCACTTTTTAAAAATGTTACCTATTTAATGATAGTTTCTACTTGTCAAGAAATCATTCTCATTTTTTCCTTTAGTTATTAAATAGTTTATTTTGGTTCTTTGAACTTATTTTAAATAGCTGATTTGTGTAGTATGTCTAATATCTATGCTTGTTGTGGAAACAGACTTGGCAAGAAGTGACTGACACTTAGAAGGTTGGAGAACCAGGTATTTATTATGCCAGCAGGCCCAGACAAGCTAATGTTTGGAAATCTGGACCCTGAGCTCAGTTCTCACAAACTTTATGTGGGTGACACATTTACAAGGCTACCATAGCAGTAAGTTTTATTTTTCGGAATTCATGTGGTCTAGGCAGATAAGCAAGCTAAGCTCGGTTACAGAAGCAAAAAATGTAAGTACTGATTAAAGGCCACACTAGTGTAACAAGCAAATATTGTTTCAAAGATAAAATATTACTTCAAGGACAAAGCAAGCTTATGAGAAAATTATTTGGGCATTTTTTCTAGCATTTCTCCCTTTTGATGCTCTCTCTAAGCTTTTGAGTGAGCATCATTTTTAGAGATTTGTTTGTTTGTTTGTTTGTTTTTGGAGAGCAATAGAAATTATTATTTTCTTTTTGAGTGCACTTAGATGCTACTAAAGGGTTATGTCAACCAGGTCTCTGATAGGTATGGCAGGTGCATGGGGGCAAAGAAAGGGTTGTTTTTAGAAGGCACACTGCCACCGTGAGATGCCTAAGAAGCAGCCTGCTGCCAGGAAATAAAGGAGTGTTAATAAGAACTTTTTTACCCTATTCCAATTTTTGGGAGGACAACTGTTGTCAGTCCTATGGTAAAGAGCAAAGCAAGCAATATAACAAAAATTACAGACAAGGGGTGACATATGTTTATTATTTTATAAAATAAATCAGTGTATGTGTTATGTCCCATGGTGACAAACTCCTCAAGCTTTGGTCATGTGTGGATCAGCCAGCTTCCAGAATGGCTGACACGGGGCCTGTCGAAATCCTCAGGCTTCAACTATGTGCAGGATGGTTAGCTTGCAGATTAGCAGGACGTCTCTGGAACCAGACTTTGAGTGGGTTGGAGGGATCAGACTTCATGGGCCACAAGGTGGCATCTTCAAGGGAAGCCGCCTGCTTCACCCGCATATGATGGATCTAAGGGATTAAATCTTTAACTTTTAACTGCAGTAGGAGTAGTTAGTACAACTATGTGTAGCCCCATCTAAGTTGGCTTTAAAGGACCCTCTTTTTAGTCTTTTACCCATATTGTGTTACCAGGTTGAAAGTGAGGTGTCCAACTTCTGAAAGGAATGGGAGCTTGTTTTAAAACTGTCTTGGTTATTTGTTTGAAAGTATCGGCCAGTGACTGTAAGTACTGTGACATCTCTACCTCCCTCAGCTGGTGAGGATCCCCCTGCAGTCTAGCTATAAACAGGGGTGATCTTTAGAGTCCGCTTCATGTGCTCCCTTCTCCCTGAACTCTGTGGCCTATATGCTGTATGGAGCTTCTGTCTTATCCCCAGCACTTTGGCCAGTCCTTGAACGACCTCTTTGACAAATGCTGGCCAGTTGTCTGACCCTATAGTCAGAGGAAGCTGGTATCTTGGGGCCACTTCCCTTAAAAGGGCCTTTGTGAACTCTCGGACTTGTTCAGACTGTGTGGGCAATGTGCCAGTCCTTCAAGTGAAAGTACATATCATCACCAGCAAGTACTTATAGCCTCTGTGGGACAAAAGTGAAGTCCCAACTGGCTGGACTTCAGGGGCCAGCCGGGGTCCTTTGCCAGGGGTCCCAAGACCATAGTAAAGAAAGAAGTATCAAACCCTGTCTTAGATACCATCTGACCTTGTTTTTAATATTCCTGTGATCGGCTGACTGAAAGAATCCCAGTAAGCAGAATTGCGTAATGAAATTTCCAGAAATATCCTAGAATGAATGGTATGATATTAACGTTTAACTCAATGAAGTACACCTGGGTTTATAGGCTGGGGTTGTATACATGCCGCCTCTGGGTCAGTCATCTGAGGAGCTGGCTCACTGGTGTTGTAAATGATGGATTGATTCTCAGGCTAGGGGTGTGGCACATGGCATGGCAGGGTGTCTAGAACTTGTTTGCCAGTGGATGTGTCACCATGCTGCTTTTCTTCCATTCCAAGATTTCGCTGACCTGGGGTCGGCCCACCAGGGGCATGTCAACTAAGCCATTTCTTACTCAGATGTGTGTGTGTGTGTGTGTGTGTGTGTGTGTGTGTGATGGCTCAAAGCCTTGGGGGTGGGGCTTCCAGGGGTGTAAAAGCTGATCTGTTTCTCCGAATGCACAGGTGCACTTTGACTCAGCTAGCTGAGTGTGAGTCTCCTGGTGGTCCTTCCACTATGCCACTTCTTGGGGCCCAATGTGAGATCGTGCTTCCCTCGGCAGCTCTGAAGCTGGATTGCCAAAAGCAGAGTTATTGAGCTCCTTCTCAGGAAGTGGATAAGGCTGCTGGGCAAGCTTGTAGCAAGGTGCCTTCCCAGCAGCTTCTCAGTTGGTGGTAGGGTCGCTAGGCAGTCTTGCCACAGAGAGCCCGTCCAGCCACTTGTTCTTTTGGCAAGACTGCTAGGCAGGCCGGCACTGAGGGGACCTATCTGGTCACTTCCCTCATGGTGGGTAAGGCTGATAGGCAAGACTGCGGTAAGGGACCCTGTTCAACTGCTTCCTGGGTGTGGGCAGGGCCACTAGATAGCCCTGCAGTGAAGTAACCCATCTAGTCTCTTCTGGGTGGTGAGTGGGGTCACTAAGCAGGTCTGCAGTGAGAGGGCCCATCCAGCTTCTTTGGGGAAGTGGGCAGGACCACTAGACATGCCTGCAGTGAGTGAGCCACCCAGTTACTTCTGGGACTGTTGGCAAGGCTACTAGATTGGACTGTTCAGGATGGAACCGCCTGGTTCCTTCTATGGGAGAGTGTGAATGCACTTTATTTCCACCGGTCCAAAAGCATATTTGTTAGGGTAGAGACCCAATAGCTATTTTTATACATTGGGGCTTCAGGTGCACATAACTCAGTCACATGGCTGGACTGGGAGTAGGGGGAGGAATCAGGAGTGGTCCATCCAGGAAGAGTCTGCCTGTCTAATCTCTGGCCAGGAACGTGAGGGTGCATCAATTCAGCAGGTCTGGAGTTGTCTTCCTAGAATGCAGAACTAAAGTCAAAGCCACTGTAAGTCCAGGTTTCAAGCTTCTGGGATCAGGGCACTGTAGCCTTGCCTGCAAGTGCTCTGAGTGGAGGGCAGAGCCTTAAGGATGAGGAAGCACCTAGGGTACTGACCTCCAGGTCAGGGCACATTCTGGTAACTACTCTGGTTTCAAGATGGCACCATTCTGCATCAGCTTGGGTACTGAGGGTGGAGTGGGGGGAGAGCACAGTTTGTGCTTGTGTTTTAGAGTGATGCAGCACATGTATTCAAGACTGCTCCCCACACTTTAGCTCTAGGCATGTCCTGTCAAAGGATCTGCTAGCCTCTGTGGTGAAGTGAGGATTGGTGTGGGTTTTTGGACTGCCTTTTTGCCACAAGGGAAAATTCCACCTGGCCCATCCCGGTGTGGGAGATGTGCTGGCTGAGGCTGTGTGCCTCTCTCTCCTCCCTATGCTGCCATCCTGGGCTTTTGTGCTCCACAGAGATCTCACCAGACTCCTGCTATGCTCCTAGTCTTTCTCACCAATGCTTCCATCAATATCTAGCTGTCTGTTCATTGTTCTGGTCCTTTTCTGTGGGAGGATCATGCTCTGGTTACCTATAATCTGTCATCATGCCCTGCCTCCTTAGGTCAGCTAATGATTTAACAAGGATTTTCTTACATGTCTGAAACCAATAAGTCTCACAAAAGTCCTATTGTGTTGTACATTTCACTTTCAGAAGTTGGGGTATCAGGCAGCTCAGCTCTGTTCTCCTGTTTTATTTATTTATTTATTTCTCCAGGACAAAAAATAGAAATGTGAAAGCCATTTTTTTTTTTTTTTTTTATGTCAAGTACACCAGATTCTGTTAAATGAAAATGGGCTCTGGATGTATAAAGATCAGCCTGACTTTGGCACTTTTCTTCATTATTAACAAATCAACATATAATTACTATTGCTTGCAGCTCTTTTATCAGAAAAGCTTGGCAATATCATCAGTGATGCATATATTATGTTATAGTGTTAGATATAGCTAAGAAAAAAGCCAATTATATAACATATACACACAGTCACATATCATGTACAGTATATACATGTGTGTATGCATATACATACATACATATATATATATATACATGTGTGTATGCATATACATACATACATATATACATATATATATATAATATTATATGATGGCACAATAGATACACAGTTATCCCTCAGTATCTATGGGGGATTGGTTCCAGGACCTCTTGTGGATACAAAAATTCAAGGATGCTCAGCTCCCTAATAGAAAATGGCATATTATTTGCATATAACCTATGCATATCCTCAGGTATACTTTTCTAGATTACTTATAATATGTAATACAATAATGCTATGTAAATAGTTGTTGTACAGTATTGTTTGGGGAATAATGATTTTAAAAAGTCTGAAAATATTTAGTACAGACTCAATTTCTCAATTTCTTTTTCAGATATTTTTGACCCACTCTTGATTAAATACACAGATGCAAAGCTCATGGATATGGAGGACCAAATGTACTTTATTGCGTTAAACGTTAATATCATACCATTCATTCTAGAGATAGAATATTTCTGAAAATTTCATTACACAATTCTGCTTACTCAGATTCTTTCAGTCAGCCGATCACAGGAATATTAAAAACAAGGTCAGATGGTATCTAAGACAGGGTGTGATACTTCTTTCTTTACTATGGTCTTGGGATAGGTTGATAACTTCTTTATGTTACAAATTTTATATAAGCTTAGTATAGAATAGTTTAGAATGCTAACAAAAAATACATAATCTTTATGAGAAATGAAGCTGGAAGACCAATTAGGAGATTGTTAAGATGGAGTAGAAAGAATGAAAAGAGGTCCATGATTGTGAGGTTTGCCTCAGTATCAGGATTATGTCTAACAACATTCTAGGCATGTAGTCCATTCTAAAAACCTTTGCTGAAATAAATTGAATTTGGTACCTAATTTAATAAATTAGAAGTTGAACCTGATAGGAGACCTATGAAAAGGTACAGATTTGGGATAGGTGGAAACTGTTAAGTTTGGTTTAAAGTTCTTGGCTTTGTCAGTGGTAGAAATTACTGTAAATTGAAGGAATGAAGGGGAAAAGAAAGAAAAGATGTAAAAGACAGCAGAAAACTGTACATTGTGAAATGCATTTATATCAAAAATGATCTGTTTAAGGAATATGGAATTATGGAAAATATATTTTTTTAATATTATTACCTACCATGAATTTTTTTTTTTTTTTTTTTTTAGAAAAGGTACTGAGGGATTCAGGGGTTCAAGATTTTCATCTTCTTTTAAATCCACCCAGATGTCTCTATTCCAAGGTTGAGGCTCCTACTTCTTTCCAAAGCCCTAACAATAACATAGAGTTTTTGTGTGTGTAAATCACATTATCAGAACACACACAACAAAATTTGGACTTATTTTTCAGAAACGGCTATGAAAAATAAACTAATAAATACTAGTTTCAGGCCACCATTAAAGCTCTCTGTTACTTAGACATTGAGTTGATATCAGGCTAAAGACCATCTTTTTATCATTTCTTTCTGAAAGTGCTCCCATGCAATGAGCACTGGCCATCTTATTCACAGACTTTGGTCTTCACTACTACCATGACGGTAGAATGCAGTTGTCACTTAGTACCCAAGGCACTTTTTCTAGTAAGATCTCTGTCACAATCAAGCACAAGTGATATTAATTAATTGTAATGTAACTGCATGTCATGTATTGCAAATTTCTTATTGTCTTTTAATAAAGATTCTAACACTATGTGTCATGCCAAGTAAATCAACAAATCATTCCTAGAAAACATGCCCAGATGGTTTTGCTTCTTTTGAGGAGGCACAGAAAGACTACTTTGGGAACATCAAAAGATACTGGATCCTATAACACTGTTGTTTCTAGAGTGAAAGACTAATGCTGATGGAAACAGCAAACGGAATAGAAAGAAGCAATTCCATCTGTCCCCCTCTTGTTTTCCTGTCTTCCTTTTGTGCATTGTTCAGTGGGACCTAACAGAAAGTTATCTAGTGAAGAAGAAAGGTTGTTTGCACAGTCTTATTCTAGCATTGTGAAACAGAGCACAGAAGAATAAATTGGGGAGGGTGGGGAGCTATCTTAATTATTGGCACAGCTTTGTTGACAAATGAATTATTCATTACAGTAAGATTTTATTTTTTATTTCAGGTTTTGACCATTCTTGTGTATAAAAATGGGAGAGAATCTCCCATAAGTTCAAGTTCAAACATGATATAAATTGATTATGTTTATATGTATATCAACATGGATGGGGAACTGAGGGAAAGGGAAAAGAATTAATGTAAATAGTAGTGTCAATAGTCAGAAACTCAGTTTTCCATGGAGCTATCAAGGAAAATCCAGTGTGTGTGTGTCTGTCTGTCTGAGATCAAACATTTCCAGGGAGTGTTTGAGCATAAAAATAGAATTAAACTTGCATACACATTTACCTAAAAAAATTCTGTCCCTGTTTTTGGAAAAAAAATGGCTTTTATTGAGCTAAGTATAATGCACTGTAACATAGAAAGTTATACGTAAAAAAAAAAAAAAATCAGATGTAAAAAAAGTAAAACTTTCAGGAAATTGGAGTTTATTTAAATTTATGACACGTTTTCCTTTTCTAAAAGGGCTCATTATATAAGACAGTATATTGGAACCCGAATACAATAAGCCATCTAACTTGACTGTCTATTAATAAAAGAGTAAGCCATTTTGGACCTCTCACTTGAGTGTTTCACTGCTTTTCTTATTTTGGGCCATTCGAAGTATCCTACTGGCTGTAATGTATTTTTGCATCAACAGTAGTTTCATTCTCCCTCTACAGGAAGTGAATAGAATCAGGTATGCTTATGTCAGACTCAGGAATTGTGCATAACTCATGCCTTCTAGAGTCTAGATAAGATATAAATGAGGGTCTTTCAGGAAGGTGTTCAAGAAAGAGAGAAGCTAAGAGGATGGAAAAAACAGATTTTGAAAGCCAAATCATAGATTGTCAGGCACCACAATTCTAGTTTTCACTTAAGCATTTGTTTCTACAAAGAATTTCACCACTATCATCAGATAAATCTGAGCAAAAGGAGGGATGGATGGTCTTTAGAGTTACCTGGTTTTAAAATCAAGAGAGAAAGAAGGAAGGAAAGAAAGATCACACCAGTGCATTGGTCTTACAGAGGGAGGGAACATTCCTAGGGCTACAAAGTAGAGTGGGGGCGGGGAGGGTGGTTGGGGATAATTGGGAGGGGACACAGAGTACAAAAGTAATTTCTGGTAATGGATATGCTGCTAGGATGAATCTGGCCCTCACAACATGGGCATGAGGGGTGACAATTAGCTTTGTATCTCATGAATATTCATAATAACAATAAAAATAAATAAAATCAAGGGTTTCAGATAGTGAACATTGGTGTGCTGAGAAATTCTCCTACAAAGTTTCAAAGCTAAGTATTTTTTAAGATTTGATCTCTCAAATACATTTCAAGGTTGATGAGCAAGTTCAGGGTATTCCACAAAGAAATGAGAAAGGGAAAATAATTGCTTTTATTTTAGAATTTGAGTTTTAAAACTGCAGATAACATCTCAAGTTCAAAGAGCATATTTGTAACTCTGGACATAGTGAACTTCTTAGAAAGTATTGTGTTCAAACCAGCAGGAGACGATGTGAATTACTAGATGGAAAGATGAAAAGCAGTCTCACTTTCATATTTGTAGCATTTGGAATGATAGAATAAAAAAGGCGGAGTCAATGAGGGCAAGGCTTTTACATTGTCATCATCACTATGATGAAGGCTGCTGCTTACAATTGTCTAAAATATTGGGTTCTTTACTACAAAAATCTTCCTGGATAATTAGCATTTGGCACTGTTTTGCCCATGCAGGATTCCTTGAGCTACAGTGTATTTAAAACCAGCAAAACAGGCTGGAAACAAAGTTACTTGTTGATGAAAGGCGAGGCTTGGTTGCATCACATTTATTTGGATCCACGGTTCTCATGGGATGTCTGAAGCACCAGCTTCGAATGCTAGTCAGAGCTTGACTGGCAGGAGTAGATATCCAATTACCATTTTTTATGCTGATTAAGTGAATAACCTCCACTGAGTCAAGGCAGGCAATCTATTAGAAATTTTCTCTTCTGTGTATACCCATACTCATTTCTAAAAAAGTTGTTACTAGGTTAATACACCTGAGTGTCATTTTACCTAAAAATAATGATGGCCCATGATAGAAGTAGAGAAAGTGAATTATGGCCACTGTATAAATGGATTTTGTATTTAGATGGGCAAATCTCATGAGAAATGGAGCTGTGAAAAGTCCTTGGTATTTGTAAATATATGTGTAATTTGCAAATAGTTGCACGTAGTTTGTGAGCATCATTATGCATATAAATATGCAAATATTCTATGTCCTCATAGTTAGGGCATTTGACTCAGACAGAGGGAGGATGTCATTCTTGGCTTCACAAAATGCTGGATAAAAATCAAACTGCTTTCAGCAACCAGTTCTTGTCACTTACAACAAATGATAGCCATGCAGAACACTGGAGTAGACAGCTTGAGGCTGAGAAGACTCTTTCTGTTTCATTTTTTTTTTCCTATGTGCTTTTTTCCCTTTCACTAGGTGACGTGCATTTTTCCCTACTTTTTTTTTTTATTAAACATCTTACTACAAAAAAACAAAACAAAACAAAAATCAATGATGACTTTGTATGAAAACAGACAAAAAATTATTCCCCGTCCTTCCACTCCATTGCCATCATCATCTCTCCCCATCCTCCCAAAATAAGGTTCTTGGTCAAAGATGCTACACTGATCACCGAAGAATGTCTTTGCTTAAGAGCTGGGAAAACAGCACCTTGGATTGGAGCTTCTGAGCAACTTTAATTGGTTCAGAAGCATATTTTTCAAATCTTATTGGCAAAAAACTTGAGAAGTTGAATTGCCTTGGCAAATATTTTGCAAGCAAATTTTTGAAACCAAAGAAGTCTATCAGACAACCTACTTGGAGTCCATCCCAATTCCTGTGGAAGGAGACTAGAGAAATCTAAAACCTAGGCTTCAACCATAAATAGCTGCGTAAAATCCCCCCAGGCAAGGTTTACAGTATTTGAGCTGGACTGGGCCTTAAATACTGTTGCCACTTTGGCACCAGTCTCAGGCTCTAGGCATTCTCTGACTCAGAAAGCTGGTCATCATTTCCTGAAATGATATAATTGGCTTCTCTTTGAAGACTGGCTCTGACATGATCTCAGCCTATAATTTCAGCTTTCCTGACTAAAGATTCAGGGCTCATCGTTGACCTGCCAATCAGCTCTGACCTCTTGTCTTTGGGAGGATCCAGACTCCCTTTGGAGTTTTTACCCATTCCTGGGATCTCCCTTTATAGTTCTAGCACTGTGTGGTAGGTAGACAGACTTTTTTATCCATTTTTTTCTTTATTAGGAATATTCATGAGATACAAAGCTAATTGTCACCCCTCATGCCCATGATTTGAGGGCCAAATTCATCCTGCAGCATACCCATTACCAGAAATTACTTTTGTACTCTGTGTCCCCTCCCAATTATCCCCAACCACCCTCCCCCCCCACTCCACTTTGTAGCCCAAGGAATGTTCTCTCTCTCTGCAAGTCCAACACACTACTGTGGTCTTTCTTTCCTTCCTTCTTTCTCTCTTAGCTCTCATATATGAGTGAGATCATGTGGTATTTATCTCTCTGTGCTTTGCTTATTTCACTCAACATAAGTTTCTCCAGGTTCATCCATGTTGTTGCAAATGGGAGTATTTCACTCTTTTTTTATAGCAGGGTAGTATTCCATGGTGTATATATACCACAATTTCTTTATCCAAGCATCCATCAATGGACATTTAGGTTGTTGGTTGCATGTCTCGGCTATTGTAAACAGAGCTGCGATGAACATAGGAGTGCAGGGATCCCTTCATCATGATGATTTCCATTCCTCTGGGTATATACCCAGATGTGGGATTGCTGGCTTGTATAGAAGATCTTTCTGTAGTCGTTTGAGAAACCTCCAGACAGACTTCTTAAATGGCGCCCAAAACTCCTACCTACTTCCTGTTATTTACAGATATTTGTAAGCTCTTCTCCTTAAGTAACTTGGCTACACTCCAAAATATATGACAACTTTAAGGAATGCCACTTCTATAATTAGATTGCAGAATATTGTTTCATTTGTCTTGTTACCATACTGTCTTTATTCCCTTCTTGGCATGTATGCTTTGGTTAAGCCGGTTGCCCTTTCATAAAGAACACCATGGTAAGGAACTGAAAACAGCCTCTAGCCAACTGTCCTAGAACTGTGAGTGGGAGACAAAAATAATCAAATACTCATGGCATTGAATGTATATTCACAACTTTTATGTGCAGTATATTTAAAAAAGAGAAGTGCATAATATAATAAGATTTGTAAAAATGAGTGTCCCCCAGGCTAGGCAGTCAGGCTTACTATGTACCCAAGTAGCGGGAGCAGTTTCAAATGAGCCAGCTGGCTAACAGCTTGTAGCCCAGATTGAACAAAAGAAAGTTCCTTGCTTTGAGATCTCATTCTTTCCTTGCAGCAGAAGATACAAACCATGCAAGAGTAAAGGAAAGCGCATTTTCAAGGCTTCATATGCAATCAACTCTAATGCCAACTGCCTAACCTCTTCTTGTATGAAGCTGTTGTAAAATGACAGAAATTTATTTTATGTTCATAGCAAAGATATTACTGGCCCATGTATTACTGTTTTAAATAGACAGATTTTCTGCTTTGTTCAGCCTTAATTAACAGATGTGAATCTTAGAATCCCTCAAAGCAAACAACTAGAAAGACTTAGAAGGAAACTGAAAAGGCATTGTTAGAATCTCCTCTTATTAAGACTACTTGACGTTTTTATTTTGTAACTTTCATTTCCCCCAATTGGACTTGCAAAAATTGTGGCCTATTTTGGGTTGAAATCCTAAATGTGTGGCAGCTAAGCTACAAAATAAAAATAAAGAAACTAAAATATTTGGCCCCTGCTTTGAAGTTTTCTGTACAAATATTTTGAATTCTAGGCTTATGTGCAATAATTCAGAAATGAGTTCTCTTTAGAAGGTTTTATGTTTATCTTTTTTTTTTTTTTTTACCAGAAATAAATGATGAAATAGGCAAACCCAATTTATTAAGAAAAACAAGTTTCAGGATTCAGTTTTCACAGTTAGTTAGAATGTTTAATTTGATGTTTCCCATACCCCTCTCAACACACCCCCACAGCCATGAGCAACCTCTTTTCTTCTCACAGCTGGGATTAGGGTATTACCACTAAAGTGATTTGATGCCTTTTTCTTTTCTTTTTCTCTGATGTCAGGCTATGATAACTCCAGTGCTAATTGGCTACATTATTTGGAACAGTGAATTTTCTATATCCTATGTTTAGAGTGACAGTATTAGAGATGACAAACTAAGGGACTGATTTCAGAGAATAAAAAAGACATATACCACAAAATAAGATTAACACTAGCCATTTAAAATAAAATACCTCCACAAATAATGATGAGTAGAATTGAACTAAAAGCAAACTGTAGGTAATCCTACACCAATAGAAAAAATTAAACTCATACAACCAGTTAGCATAGTTTTGAGAGCCATGGTTTTTCACAGAGTAAAAAGAATACTTAAACTCCCAGAGTTTCATTGCAAGGTTACATCAATATCAAGTTATTCTAATGCATTATAAATGAAATTGTTTGTACATTTTAACATGACTATGCAGTAATAGGCTTTTATTATGTTAGGAGATCATAAAATAGAATGGGTTGACTTTGGGAAGTGTGAGTACACCTCGGAAGTAAACATTGAGCTGTAAAATTGAAGATGAGTTGGGGTTGTTTAGTGTGGTTGGGTAGGATGGGGAAGAGTAGATCAAGCAGAAAGTCTGACAAATGTAAGGGGCATAAAGCAGATGGGTGTGCTGGTTGGTTGTTCGGGTAGAAGAGGGAAAGGGAGGTATGAAGTATGAGATGAGACTGGAGAGACAGCCAGTCGTGAGACCCTTGCAGGCTCCTGTAAATCATGCAATTGTCATCACAATTTTTAACTTATCTATCCTAGAAACAATGAAAAACCTTTGAAGAATTTATGTATGCTAGAGAAAGGGGGTGGTATGATCAGAGATGTCTGTTTTTAAGTAAGTTCCCTTTAGATATGATGTGGGATATTGATTGGTTCAGGAAATAACATGGATTAGGGACATCAGTTTGGAGACTCCTGAAACATTTCTAGAACTAGGACAGAGCAGCATGGACTAAGGTGCTGGTGATGGGGGGGGGGAGTATTATTTTCCTATGACTGCTGTAACAAATTCCCATGCATTTGGTGGCTTAAACAACAGAAATGTATTCTGTCATAGTCCTGGAGGCTGGAAGACCAAAGTCCATTTCATTGGGTCTAAACCAAGGTACCTGTCTATTGACAGGGCCATGCTTCTTTTGGAGACTCTAGGGAAGAATCTAATCATTTCCTCTTCCAGTTTCCAATGGCTGTTGGTATTTCTTGGCTTGTGGTTGCATAACTTCAGTCTCTGCCTTTGTGGTCCCAGTGCCCTTCTCCTCTTTGGCTTGTGTCCAATCTTCCTCTGCCTTCTTATAAGGATACATTTAACTGAGTTTAAAACCCACCCGAATATTTTAGAATAATCTCCCCATATGAAGATCCTTAACTTAACCAAGTCTGAAAATTCCTTATTGTCATATACTATAACTACCAAGAAGTAGCCAAGCCATGAAGTCTGAAAGCACAATCTCCCAGATTGACACCAATTGAAAGTTTGGAGAGTTCCAAGTCACTCTCAGTTTCTATAATTTACTAGAAATATTCACAGAATTCATTAAAAGCTATTATACTCACTGTTTTGATTTATTACAGGGAAAGGATACAGGTCAAAATCTGCCAAGGGAAAAGACACATAGGGCAGAGTCTGGGAAGTTTCCAGATAACAAGCTTTCACTTGACACTCCTGGTATTGATGTGCGAAAGTACACGTGGAATACTGCCGATCAGGGAAGCTCACCCAAGTTTTGGTGTTCAGAGTATGCTATCCAGTATTTTTGGTATCCAGAGACACCCAAGTCTTTGTGTCATTACATAGGCATTATTGATTGATTGATTGATTGTTCATGGGGTTGAACTCACTCTCCAGAATAACTAATACTGCATGACCCAGTGCCCCCATCTAAATCACATAATTGGTCTTTCTGGCATGGCTGGCTCCTACTCCATGACTGTCAGGTGTGACTGGCCCTACCCTAAGATCTTCCACAACTAGATCCTTGCCTAAACAAAAAAGACTCCTAGCAGGTATGAAACAGATTCCTCCCAGAAACCAAGGACAAAGGCCAGACCTCTCTTTGGGCAAATCCAAATTTTTATTACACTGTAACACTCACAGATCCCAGGGAATAAGAAATATATATCTTGGGGGCCAGGGACATTATTTGGTCTACCATATGGAGATTTATTAGTTTATCAAATTTTTGTTCATTGCCTATTATATTACAGGTCTTATACTAGGGGTTGGAGATGGAACCAGATGGAGTGATCCAAGGTGGAGTTAAGAGATAGTCAAAAGTGGATGTTGTGCTGAATATGAAATATAAGTTAATGTTTACTCCTAAGGTTCTGGCTTCAAGAAAAAAGGGAGGGGGGAATGAGTGGTGGAGCTTAAGGGGGTCCAGGTTTGAGAAGAAAAATCATAAACGGGGGGGGGGAAGAAGATATAACAACCACAATTACTTGAAGTTGATATGACAAGCAAACAGAAAGGACATTGTTGGGGGGGCAGGGGGGAGGGAGAAGGGAGGGAGGTTTTGGTGATGGGGAGCAATAATCAGCCACAATGTATATCAACAAAATAAAATTTAAAAAAATTTAAAAAATAATAATAAATAAATAAATAAATAACGATTACATTTTTACAGTAAAAAAAAAAAAAAAAGAAAAATCATAAACAGTATTTAGTCCTGGACATGTTAAGTATGTAGTGTATTTGAGATGTCTACATACCAATTTCCATTATATAACTGGTTAAGAGACTCAGTACACATGTCTAGGTAGATGTGCGACATATCAATGTATTGTTCTTCCCATCTGTATTAGTCTGTTTCTGTTTATTATAGCAAAATACTTGAAACTGGGTAATTTATGAAAAAAACAAAATTTATTGCTTATAGTTTCTGAACCTGGGAAATCCAAAGTCCATCTGGTGGTGGTGACAGTGACCCAGGGATCTCACATTGCAAGATGGTGGGAGCAGAGAGAGCAGAGAGACAGACAGACTCCCCTCTCTCTTATTTTACAGCCCTCAGAACCGCACCCCTGACCACCATTTTTAATCCATTCACTTTGTCATGGTCCTACAAATCTAATCACCTCTTCAAGGCTCCACCTTTCAGTTACCATAAGAAGATTTCCCACCATCTTAACAGTCACAGGGGGAAACAAGTTTTTAATATATGAAACTTGGGGGACACAATTCAAGCTTCAGTGAGTTTTGGGGGGATGTAATTCAACCCACTACACCATCTAAATTCACCCTTTATTGCCCACTCTGCAGTAATGTAGTTAGACCCTGTAATCCTTTCCAGCTAGATTAATGTTGAGTTTGTCAGTAGAGAGCTCTGGAGGAAAACTGGAGAAGGAAAGAGGTTTATCTCACTATCTCTGGCATTCTCTCTCAACGGTTTCCTATAGTGGACAACTCAGTGTCATTCTGATGTACAAGGGGGTCAGCAATGTTCCCAGTAGCTTCCCTTAGCAGACTTTTGAATGAGAGTAAGGCCTTTATAAAAGAGGCTTCCTGTAGCACTCAGCTGGCTTGCCCTTTCACCTTCTGTCCTATTAGGACACAGCATTTCTCCCCTTTGGAGGACGCAGAAACAAGGTATCGTCTTGAAAGCAGAGAGCAGCCCTCACCACTCAAATGAGCCTGCCACAGCCTTGATCTTAGACTTCCCATCCTCAAGAACTGTAAGAAATAAATTACTGTTTTTTATAAATTGCCCAGTCTGTGGTATTCTGTTATAGCAGCACAAGATGGACTAAAAGAAGTATAGTAACAATAATTACCATAATGTTGATATTAACCCTCTTTTTCACCATGTACTGTGGTGTCAGGCGTTGTGCCAAGGGCTGTGAAAGATGATCTTATCTGAGCACACAGAGTCCACACTGAGTACATAGAGTACATTTTATGTACTGGGAAAATTATTAAATTTTCCTGACCATCAGTTTATAAATATCCAAAATGTGGCTAAGGTTATGAAGCTGGTTTACATTGGTAGACATAGGTTTTAAATCTAAATCCAGCAGACTCTTAGAGTAAACTGTTAGCCATCTTGCAGGATTTGGACTGTAATAAGAGAATCTGTGAGCTCTCTTCATATGATCATTAATAAACCATGCCACTCAGAACTAGGAAAGCAAAGCAACTTCCTGCAAGTTTCCACACTTGTAATATAAGAGGAAATAGACGGAAATGTGAGATACAGAGTGAGAACCAAACTCTTTCTGACATCTTGGGTTTCTAGGGGGTCTGTATAACCAGAGAGCTCTTAGACTGTAAGGGATCAATAGATAGACAGAATCAGTTCCCAAATGCACTTGCTGAAACAACCTCTTGAGCTGTTTTTACGTCTTAATATCCCAACATACAATGATTCAGAAAACCCATCAAGTTATGCTCAGGGATAATCAATCAACAAAGTGAAAAATGAGGGTATTAGCAGATTCCTCTCCCCCTCCTCTGTGTGGTCTTGGCCTCTCAAGGAGGTAGAGTGAGCTGGAGATAACAGTGCACTGTGATGGGCTCTGTAACCCATTTTCAACCTATAACCACTGTTGGTGTGTAAACTCTGTTATTTCTCATGTAAGCAGTTATTGCAGGAATACTGAATGGCACAGTGGGTGGAAAAATGAGAATCTGCTAACACTATTTTATTTACAGTGGCCTACAATTAGATCAGGGAAAAATAAAACCCAAGTGATCCTTTAAAGTATATATATTTAAATTTACAAATTAATAGAAAAACTTACACTCCTTTGCATTTTTCTCTGAAGCCAATTCGTACCACGACCTATGTGGTCCTCTTGTGCTGTTCATTCTCTTTAACAAAGTAGGTCTGTACATCCAACTCCTTGTATTATTACCATGAATAAAATAGGGGAGTGGTTTGGGGTCCCTATTTTTCTCTGACTGTGACCCTAATACTGTTTGGTTTTCTTTCAAATGTGTGCAAATCAAATTTACTTTTAAATAAAAATGAACATGTTTACTTTTCATTTTATTTTAAATCACCAACTGTTGTTGAACAAAGTATTTTCCTCACTGTCCTTGAACTTTTGGTTTTGATATTTGTTTTCTTTCTTTTCTTTTCTTTTTTTCCCTTTGTTTTAATTCGGTTTTTACAAGCCTCTTTTCTGTTTGTAAAGCTTGCTAATATCAAACATTTATTTTGACATACTTTGATTTTTATTTTACTCCCAGCTGAAGAATGCTCAATTACACAAGTGATGTGTTTATTATTGGTGTTATAAAAGGACGGACTTAGGAACATAGAACACTAAACTCTACTTTGCAGCCAAAACAAGGTAGATCTTTTTCTGTAGACTTTGAATATATGTCAGGTATTTAAAAATAAAATCAAAATCTTCCTTCTGTAAGAAATTCAAATGTAATTAAGCCACAACTGTGCAGCCTTGCCCTGTTTCATTCTATTTCAATAGATGGCTAGAGAAGATATGGAAATATCTTGATTTGTTTCCATTTTTGCTTTTCATGAATTAGAAAAGGCATAGTGCAACATGACCATGGCAGAGGAAGCTGGCATGTGGTAAATAGTGAGCCACATTCTCAGTTGCCTATTTTGATTTAATTCATCAATTTTGTAAAAGTATAAAGCTACCACATTCACAGTTCTTAGTGCCCCTTCTCAACAACTGACCTTTTCTACATTGTGCCTGGTAATTGCCCAATTTGGGAGAGACTGATATGCAGTTAGAGCAGGAGTCCTCTTACAACTGCAGGGTTTTTAAAATTTTCCCCCTTTTCTTGCTTTTTTCCTGTTATTCAAAGTTACATTTGGTTTTATTCAATTGAGACATGAACCATGGGTTTTTGATTAGGCTGCAGACTGGTATGGCTCACCCAGCAATTCAAACCGTGTCACTTGCAGAACCTGTTTAGCTCTGCCCCTGCTCTCCTCCTGACCTCCTCTCTTCTCACCCCCAACACCCATGCCCCTTTGCAACCAGATGTACCTCATAAACCTTTTACAGAAGTCAATGCTTCCCTAACCAGGATCTGAAAATATGTGGAGGATAAGCATTTATTTAGACTCTGAGCTGGCGAAATGATCCTTTCTTTAGTTTCCTCCAAAAGGCAATTGGTGATTTCATACATGAGGTCCTTTAATCATACTTCATGATCTTGGGATTTATGAAAAGTCAGCTATTAATTGAGTGATTCTTTTCAGAGATGAATTAACCATGAAAGGATGGTGATTGAAGGTCTTTAACTTCTCTGCTGTTAGGTCTTAATAGACAATGATCTGTAAAAAGAGGGGGTGGCACTGATATATCTCCATTTAACACTTGTCATTGGTGATGATAACTAACTAGCTCATGCTTTGTGGTCTTCCAGCCATTTGCATTTCTGTCATCTCCTCTGAGTCTCACCATCACTTCAAGGCTTAGTCAGAGCTGTTGTAGAGTCTTAGTTTAATGGTGGAGAAAACGCAGGTTCAGAGGCAGTATGTGAATTGCCTAGGGTTACACCACAAGGTAGTTCCCTATCTCTTATGTGTGATGTTCCTTAAATTTCTATTATTTTCATTGAATTGAACCAGTGACAAAGCCGAGATTTCAACCCTGGCCTGAGCACACTGACTAGAAAGTCTAAATGAGGGATTAAAACACTAGTCACATAATTTAAAAAGCTGGTACAAAATATTCCAACCTCATTTGTCTAAGCTCTGAAGCCATATAGGACATCTGCCATGTAAAATTCTACATACAGTTTTGGCCATGAGCTATTTTTATTATCAATTATGATTTTAGACTTACACTGAATTATTTCAGGTTGATGTGCTGTTGTTTCCTCATCATGGGAAAATATTGGCATAACATTAATAATGTTTAGGAAGTTTGAGTATTAAGACGATGTTAAGATGAAGAAAGATACTAGTAATAATAATGACTAATCCTTTTTGAATGTTTGCTAGATGTCAAGTACTTTAAAAGCTTTCAAAAGTGCTGAGAGGCAGACTCTATCATAATGAACATTTTGTAGATGAAGAAAATAAGGTTTAAAGAGTTTGTCACCTGAGATTTGAGTCTTTGAGAAGTTAAAATAATCAGTTAGCCAAGATCACCTGCTGATAGTTGATAGAACCAAGATTTAAAACCAGACATTTTGACTCTGGAGAGAAAAGGCTTAATCACTCCACCTCATCCTTAAGCTTTACCCCCAGGAAGCCAGTGGAAATGTATTTAAAAATAGTAAATAGAGCATGTGGGAAAGCATACATATATGTGTAAGAGCATACATGTGAACATGTAAGGTACTATTTCTAAAGTCCACACCTGTGACTTTGCAGGAGGGATCCGTCTTTGCTTCTCTATGGTGCTTGCAGACTCAGGATTAATCCATCTGGATTTATCAGCAGATACGGTGGTCTTTGGAAAAACTTTCTTTGAGCTTAGCCCAGCCTTTGGTCCAAATGCAATAGTTTCAGTTCTGCACATGAGGTTCCATGTAACGTATTTTTGCTACTAAAATGAGCTCCCTCTCACATATTGAACCCAAATTGCTCATCAATCTATTTTAGAACAATGTGGAATCAATGACATTTCCAAATTGCACATCAGTAGATTTCAGAATACCTGGAATCAACAATATATAGTAACAAGGAAAGTAATTCTTCAAGATTAAAACTTATGTCATCCTGTCCTAGGTATGCTTACTTGTATGAGTATGTGCGTACATAAATGTGAACATACACACCTGTGTGTGTGTATACATATATATGTGTGTGTGTGTGTGTGTGTGTATATATATATATATTCTCCATGTTATTTTGGAGAACAGTATGAAGAAATGCTATTGAGAGCAATCTGTGCTGTGAAAACCAACCCGTGTGTATAGCTGAGTGTAGTCATCTCCTTATAAGTTATAAGGCATTTAAAAAACATGAAGAAAACTTTTTTTCTCAAAAGTGGTCTTAATTTGAGAAATGGAGAGATATAGGTGACTGCAATTTCTTATTATTTGAAAAAAGAATCTAATTGTGTTATTAGTTCTGTACATAATGACTTGTGTGTGTATATTGCCGGAGACCAGCTCTGCAGGATTCGTTGGACCTGAATAGCTGTTGTAGAATCGGTGAAGAAAAAAGAGCAAGGCGGACCACAATGTCTAGTGCAAGTGTGGACAACAACTTCATAAATCTTGCTTTATTTTTTTACTTCAGCTTTTACATAATGATTTATCTTTTAAACAAAGCATTTCTTATTTCATTTCTATTGAAAAGGAAAGGTCAAAATGTTCCAAAGCATTCATGCTTTGACAAAAACACCCACTCATGCATCAATAGTTTACCCCAAAGTCTGTGGCTTGTGGCCAGGAAACTATACAATAACAGCATGCTTGGCTTTAAAGAGCATCAGACTTTTAGTTTGAACCATAATTCTTAACCTTCTTAACTTATATGTAAACTTACATTCTATTAATCTTACTTATACTTATGTTTAACAACTTAATAATGTTTATGTTTATATCAACTATGCTAATTCTTAACCAACTAAAACCATATTACTTATATCATGATTATATATAATAAAATATAACAATAAATCTCTATTACTGTTAAATGATTCTAAATTATAAACTAATCTAAAACAAACCTATTAATATCAAAACTTGTTTATATTCTTATACTATCTTATTTATCTCTATAACAAAACCTTTTATTTCCCTGCCAATAGACTCCAGGAATAGCACAGGGGACAAAGTGAAAAGTTAAATGACCCTTCTTAATTTTGTTAAAATACACTGCATCATTCTTATTATTACTATGGAACGACACGTTCTTGGTGAGTCAAGTGAAGCAGTGAGAGTGGAGAAGGAACAAAGAAATCTGTAACTGGTTGTGATCAATTACTTGTAAACACCACTGCACTTGGACCCACCATCTCCCTAGGAGACATGGATTTATAAAAATTTAATACAATAGCTTCATTCCACAAGCACAAGAGTATAATCACAGCAATAGAGCCAGTTATTCTAAAATTATGGGTCAATGCACACACCACTAACAGGAAAAATCAACAACAAAATTAAATCAAACCCACCCATACTAGGAACATGTATCAAAAACACCTTTAGTACTGACAATGCCCTTTAAATAAACCAGTTAATTTTGATGTATTTTAAGATGTCGTTTGAGAAACTCCAGGGCCCTCAGAATTTTCCAAAGCCATACCAAGCCAAAAGGTTAGGCCATTTAATTCTGGGAAGCCTTGTCAAGCAAGCAAAGGTGAGCAAACGGGAAATTCCATAGAGCCATGCCACATACACTGACCTCCTTACAGCCTGCTGAACAAGGGGTGTCACTCCTCAGGCTCCCATGCCATTCCTATAGCAGGATGGCTCTCAACAGTATATATCTATTTCAGCATGTTCATGGCATAAATTATAGCTATAGAAATAGCTAAACATAAATGCTAAAAAATTCTAAGTTACCCTCCGTTTAGTCTTTATTTGTAAAGCTGATAATTTAATGAAAACTTATGACTTATATTATTGGGCTCACAAATTCCACCCTAAAAATTTAACAAAATAAATGGTTTTAAAACCTGTGCAGAGGGGGCCGACCCCGTGGCTCACTCCGGAGAGTGTGGCGCTGGGAGCTCAGTGGTGCTGGGAGCGCCAAGGCCATGGGTTTGGATCCTATATAGGGGTGGCTGGTATGCTCACTGGCTGAGCACGGTGTGGGGGACAGCAAGCTGAGGGTTGTGATCCACTTACCGGTCACACAAAAAAAATAATAAATAAATAAAAATAAAAAAATAAAACCTGTGCAGAAATATAAATACACAAAAGTCCATAAGATCATCATTGATAAAATAAAAAAACTAAAAACAGCATTTGCGATGGTTAATTTTGTCTGTCAACTTGACTGAGCTAAGGGATGCCCAGATAGCTGGCAAAACATATCTGGTGTGTCTGTGAGTGTATTTTTGGCAGAGATTTGCATTTGAATTGATAGATTGAGTAAAGAAGATTGTCCTCACCAATGCCAGTGGGCATCCTCCAATCCATGGATTACCTGAATAGAATAAAAAGGTGAAAAAGAGTGTGAATCTACTCTCTGCTTGGACATCATCTTCTCTTGCAGTCGGATATTAGCCTTAAGACTCAGACCAGGACTTATACCATCCACCCTGCCAATTCTCAGGCCTGTGGACTTGAACTGGGACTTTCAGCATAAGCTCTGTTGGTTCTTAAGCCTTTGGACTAAGAATCAAGTACACCGCTAGCTTTCCTATCTCTCCTACTTGCAGATGGTGACAGTGGGAGTTCTCTGCCTCAATAATGGCATAAGCAAATTCCTATAATAAATCTCTCTCTATATCTCTCTGTATAGATAGATCGATCCAAGCTTAGCTAAAAAACAATACATTGATTTAATTGGATACAATATAGTTTTCAATATTTCATAATAACAGAACAAATTTTGAATGATACGGAAATAGGAAAATATGAATGATGTAGATATATATCAATGTTAAACTTGTTTAAAATAAGTTAATAAATATTATAGCATAAAGCTACTTTTGAACAAAAAATACAAATACAGATAGGAAAAATGTGTGAAAGCATATACACGAAATTGTTTAAAGGAGTCACTTTTAATTAGAGAGCTTAGGAATGATTTCTATTTTACCTTCCTATTGATACTTATGTTCAGATTTTAGTATAATTTAGTCATATGTAAAAATGTTTTATGCTTTCATAAAGGTGTTGTACCCTTATGTAAACCTTAGTTCTTCCCCTATTTGGGTTTTGCTTGAATAAGTTATTACAATTGTCAACAATATATAAGCATATATTTACATAATACATGAAACACTTGGACTTTCAAAATTTTTACATTTTATTACTAAGTGACAATTAAGAAAATCAATAACAGTCTTTTAGAATAAAATACGAGATTGGCTGGAGAATTCATATACTCTCTAATTCTCCTTCACTGCTAAGGGCATGTACCCACCCATGGGCTACCCACTGTTGGAGAAATAAGGTAGACTGTTCTCTTGAAGTGAACTTCAGCCCAACCTTCTTCCTCATTCTATTCTTCAGGCCTCTCTCCTGCCTCTAAGCAAAGCCTTTAAGGACTTACGATGTGCTGTTCTGATTGCAGAAATGGCTCCATCATCAGCTCACTACATTGCAAAATTCAGCCTGATCACATGGAGAAAATATGACCTTCTGACCAACTTGTCTCCCTGGTGAAAATTCTCCTCATCATGAAGGAGATTGGCCTCAGGGAACTGTGGCACAGTCAAGGAAGAAGTCTATTTCTATTTTTGTACCTTATTTCAAGGTGAATAAGTGTGCAAACATTGCTATGAGCCATGACCCAGTTTATGCCACCTGGTTAATCTAAGAATCTAAATAAAATGTCATTGCCAAAGTAAATTATTATTACAACTCTGAGATATTGAGGCTATCCCTGTTCTTTACGCTAAACCTCCTCTCTAGACTTCTCTTTCATAACTCTCCTACATTTGATCTGAGAGAAGGAATACTTAGCCTATAAGAAGAGCTCACACAGTGGGAGGTAATGGTGGCCTGTATACTGAAGGGAGGATACTTTTTGTCTGGTCTCCTGCCATAATGGCAAAGACTGGACATGGAGAGAGGTCATGGCTTTTGCCTGAGACTCCAGCTGAATGGTCTGGGCTACACTAGAATCTTCACCAAAACCCACCAGCTGGGTGCTCTGTATACTGTCCAGGTACAGATGCAGAGAGAATGTCTAGCCCCCAAATTTAGACCAGGAGTAAAGGTCTATAGCATCAGAAAGTCATGGTCTGGGCCAGCTGTTCCCTCTGAAAATTCTGATGTATGGCAGCAGAGAAGAATCCAAGCCTGGCAGTATGTATAAGTGTAAGGAGACACACATTTGGAATCATGGAAATCAATGCGCTAGGTAACCAGATCTTGGCCTTAGGTTGGGACTCAGAGACAAGGTTGCAGACCTCTGAAGGCGAATGACAAGGTTTCAGTTTTATAGAGACAGAGATAATAGGTACAGGCACAGAGAATGTGACTTAATTGCTGTGATCTGAATGGGATGTCAGGTCAGAGCTGCCTCCCAAGCAACCATGGGAAGACTGAACCCTTTTGTCTAAGGTCAGTCCAGGAAATGAGGGCACATGAGCCTACAGATGACCATATAGAAAAGGGATTAAGTGTGCATCTCTGGTGATGCTTTCAGAAATAACTCCCACAGGAATGACCAGCACCAGGACAACTTGCCTTCTTCCTAAAGACCTGTGTTCCTGTATCAGATTTTGGCCATGAGTGAAGGAAATGCTTCTACAAAGCCTGCTTAATTATGCAAACAAGCAGGTTCCACCCTGTTCTGGAAGCTGGTCAGAGCACTGGGGAGAAGCCCTGTATTACAGAAATACTTTTTTTTGTCATCTGGACTATGGTAACAAGGGGCAGAGGCCCAGGTTTAACCTAAACCCTCTGGTCTCTGTGATGTTTCTGCTACATCTCATGTGAAGAAAACAAATAACAAATAAGCCACAGAAACAGAAGCATGGACCTTCTTGTCTGCTCCTCACATATCGATCTTACTGCTTAGTAATTGTGTTTGCTACTCTAGCCCTGCAAGAGTAAGGATAGTGCCAGTCTTACTCACTGATGTGTCCCTGGAGTTTGATATCATGCCTGGATAAATTTGAGTAGGTGCAGAAGAGAGTGATTTTAGGAAGGAATATGGTTTGTTGCTTTTATGCTGGAATGGTAAGTTTGGCCCATGTCTGCTGAATCTGGCTACTGAAGTCAGATGGTAGAGGCCTGATGTGCAGTGTGAGCTCTCCAAGGCAGTACAGGGACAAAAAATGGAAAAGTGAGTGGGGCATGGGAAGCAGAGCTGAAGTCTGAAATTAAAAATAATATAGTACCAGGTAGTCTAGATCCAGGCCACTGTTCAGAGGGTCCTGAGACCAGGGAGAAGCTTGGAGGAAGCAATTGCTCACATTCTCCTAATAAAAAGAGCTTTTTACAATGCAATAATCTCTTCCAGAAAGCCACTCTCTCCTCAGCTTTTCATCCTATGGTGGTATTGTTGGTGGTAGGTCTTGACCCTTTCAAAGTAACCCTCTTAGAGTAAGAGTAAGAACAATGGCTGTCAGGAGCCCAGCTGAGCTGAAGAGAGAGCTGAGCTTCCAGGTGTCTGAGTAGCCAATTAAAGCAACAAGCCAAAAATACAAGTGATAGTCAAGTGTTTAATCACTTTCTGCAATAGTGTAAGCAGGAGGTTAAACTGGAGAAACACTGACTCCCCTTGGTCCATTTCCCCTCATGGAACAGCACATCTGTAGATGGGTTTCACTGCCTAGTGAGCCCTGAAAAAAAGGCTGGTAGAGTTGATGAAACCAGGGGTCTGGGGGAGAAAGAGTAGAAGGGCTAAGAAGGGATAAGGATGGAAAAGTACCAAGTTCTCAGTCAGAATGGAAATAAGAGTCTTCGAGATCTCCCCATCCCCCAAGAAGGCCTCAGCAAAGGTGCCTGAGGAGGCTTTAGTGAAGACCCCAGGAAAAGGGATATCCAAGTGACTGGGATAGGAATGCAAAAATGTGTGCTGTGGATTGAATGTCCCCCCAAAACTCATTGAAATTTGATCTCCATTGTAGCAGTTTAAACGGTGGGACGTGTAATTATGGTATTTGACAGCTGGGGCCTTTAAGGGGTGAATATATTGTGAGGACTTTGCTCTCATGAATGGATTGATCCATTCATGAAATAGTGGGCATGGTTCTGATGGCTTTATAAGGAGGGCAATTGAGAATATTTGCTATCACTCCTGCTCAGCCCATTCTCATCCTGTGACACCCTGGTCTCCAGGGGACCCTGTAGACAGTTTCCACTCAGGAGAAGGCCCCCACCAGATATTGGATTTCACAGTCACAAAACTGTAAGAAATAAATTTAATTTCTTTATAAACTACCAAGTTTCAGATATTCTGTTATAATCAACAGAAAATAAACTAATATAGAAAATTGGTACCAGGAGTAAGGTGTTGCTTATAATGAATACCTCAAAATGTTGATGTGGCTTTGGAAGTTGGCAATGGGCAGAAGCTGGAAGAATTTGGAAAATCAGGGTAGTGAAAGCCTAGGTTCTGGTGAGGGCTTAGAAGACAAGAAGACCAGGGGAAGTTTGGAACGTCTTACAGACTGGTTAAATAGTGGTGAACAGAATGCTGATAGAAATATGTACTGTAAAAATCACACTAAGGAGGTCTCAGATGGAAATGAGGAAGAGCTTATTGGAAATTAGAGAGTCACCCTTGTTACAGAGTTGAAAAGAACTTGGATGCATTCTGATCATGAACATTATTTTGCTATTACTACTATTATTGCTTTACTACCAAAGTAGTGAGTGACTGAAAACTCGGTTCATTTTGGAATAGTTAATTCAGAAGACAATTCTAAATGATGGTGAGTGAACAGAAGTACAGGGAATGAGAAGAGAAATCAAGACTCAATCAATTTTCATTTTCATCATTCCCAAGAAGCTTGCAGATCTGCAGCTTTGCTTCCAGTGTCTAGAGGGACACAAAGCCCTTGGGTGATAGGTCCTGATTCATAGCTGCAGTGCACTGTGACCTTGGTTTCCAATCTATTTGTATGGAGCAGAGAAGACTGTCATCAGCTTCCTTTTTGTTCAGGGGATGTTGTAAGGATGAATTAAGCAGCAAGATTTTAACCAGTATTCTTTCCACTGTGAGTGGCAGAAATCAGACCATAGTTTAAAAAAAAAGAAAATTAGAGGAAAATTACTGACTCACATCAATAGACTAGAGAAAGGTAAGGGTAGAATTGTGTAGTCAGGGATGAGGCTGTTACAGCTTCCTCTGCCCTCCACCTTACTGTGTTTCTCTCCATATGTTTGCTCTTTTACCACCTATGGTAAAAGATAGGGGTAGGAAAAATGATTCTGACAAGTCTGAGTTCACATCCTTACTATATTACTAGCAAAGACATAAGAGTTCTCTGACTGACTTGAAAAACTGTGAGAAAGAGAATGACTGGCCCAGCCAGGTTACATGTCTTCCTCTGTGGGCTCTGAAGGGACCAGGCTGTGGGAGGTAGGGAACATGAATGCCTGGTTCCAACCAGAACAAGAGGTTAGGAAAAAGCACTAACCCAAAGGAAAAGGGGTGTGTATTAGTCCATTCCTGCTACTTATAACAAAACACTTGGAACTATGTAATTTATAAGAAAACAAAATTTATTGCTTATAGTTTCTGAGGCTGGGAAGTCCAAAGTCCATCTGGTGGTGGCAACAGTGACCCAGGGGTCTCACATTGCAAGATGCTGGAATCAGAGAGAGCAAGAAAGAGAGCAAGACAGACTCTCCTCTCCTTTTAAAGCCCTCAGAACCACGGCCCTGACCACCATTTTTAATCCATTCACTACTGCACAGTCCTACAATCTAATCACCTTTTCAAGGCTCTACTTTTCAATTACATAATAGGATTTCCTGCCCTCTTAACAGTCACAGTGGGGGCTAATATATAAAACTTGGGGGACACAATTCAAGCTTCAATAGTTTTGGGGACATAATTCAATCCAGTACAGGGTGCTATCCTGAGCAGATGATATAATACCTGTAGCCTACTATACCTGTGTAGTTTAAAATAAATTAGATAAGATTATTGTTTCCTCTATTTTTTCAACTTTTTAAAATTTATTTTTAATTAACACCAAAATTGTACATATTTATGTGATATTGTGTGATGTTTCAATATACAAAATTGGCAGAACTTTCAAAATCTTTTCTTCTTGCTATTTTGAAATATATACTATTCTTGACCATAGTCATCCCACTGTGTATTGGGACACTACAACTAATTCCTCCTGTCTACCATTAACTTTGTACCCATTAACCAACATCTCCTTCTCCTCTCTCCCTCCCAGCCTCTAGAAACCACAACTCTATACTTCCTTAAGATCAACTATTTTAGATACCACAAATGACTGAGAGATGGTGCAGCATTTGTCTTTCTGTGCCTAGATCACTTGACTTATCATAATGACCTCCAGTTCCGTTCATGTTGCTGAAAATGACCGAATATCATTCTTTTACCTCTTCACAATATTTGCTGAGTGGCTGTGTCACTGGAATAGGACTTAGCCATGCCAATGACAATGCTTCTAAGCACTGCCTCTGCTTTTGCTTCACCCTGTGTGTAAATTGAGTCCACCGTTTTGAGGTCTACATTAGAAAATGACTGAAACAGTAACTGACACAGACGGTTTTAAATCGGTGTCTTCCAGTTTCATTTTCTATTTTAATACAATTCTATTGCCATCCCATTCTTCCTAGAGAATGAACTTTAATCACAATCAGCACAGACTACAAATCAGTAGAGTCCCATGCAATGAGTTTTGCCAGATACACATTTTTACTAAATTGATCAATTGTCTCTGTACATTTTGAAATGCAGTAAGCCCTTCCATTGAAATGTTGCCTTTACTCATTCCCACAATGATGATAATAGCCAACACTTGCATGGAAGTGTAATTTCCATTATTCTTGTGAGAGAACTGAGGGTTAAAGAGGTTTATTCACTTCTCAATGACCTGTCCCATGGTTACAAAATGCAGATCCTGTTGTTCTCTCCCTAACTTCAATGCTCTTTTCCCTATCCCATTCATCCTCCATCCCTCACAAGAGGATGCCAGAGAAGGCAGTCTTTTTGAGAAAAAAACTTAGTTCTTTCAAGTTCGCCACTTATCATGTAACCAACACATAATCCAGCTAATATTTAATACCATGGTATCACCTTTTCTTTATCCCAGACAGTCCTACCTAGCCATTTGGGCTATAGGCCTACTACTTTCTCAGTGTGTTCTCAGTATTTGAATTTATTAATTCAAGAAGTAATAGTTGTATAAGTACAATGTTCCAGACTCTGTGCAGGGTACTAGTGGTGTAGACCCCAGACTCACAACATGCATTTCAGGGGAAATAATAAAAGTCCTAGTTGATTGAAGTATAGTGTTATAAATGCTGAACTGTGAGAACTGCAGGCTGCTTTTGGAGCATATACTGGTAGAAACCATGTGTTGACCCTCATTGGTATAATAGTGGAAACTCTAATTTTGGTGGAGACATGGGCATCCAAAATAATAATGCATTTTCATGTGTTGTTTGCAGCTAAATGTTACCATGTAGATGAACTTCTGGCCAATGAAACGGGAGTAGATGTGAAATGCACTATCTCCAGTTGTTTTATTAAGTGAAGGCATAGGACCTACTGTTCTCTTTTCCTCTCTTCCTGCTCTTTGGAATATATACATGAGTAAGCCAATTTGGGAAATGCAGATGAGGACAAGTCCCTAAAGATGGTGGAGCAACGAGTTAGAAAGAGCCTGGGTCCCCTACACTCTGGATTTTCTACCGAGGCCTGAACTGCTTAAGCTCTGTATGCTGAATGAGAGACTAGCAGAGCTTATTCCATTGGGAATAAGTTTTTATTATTCTGAGTCTCTGTTATAGCAGTAAAATCTATGTTCTAACCACTACAGAGGATCATATAATCCAGCTTAGAAGATCAGGGAAAGCTTCCAGCATTGAAGCTAAGACCTTTAATTGAATGCTAGAGAAAGTTCTCCATAGAAGTTTGTTGGGGAGTGGGAGGGGGGGTGCAGGGAGTTTAGAGTATTCCTGCTGGAAGTAAGAACATAGTCAAATGCCCAAAGATGATAGCCAGCATTTCATTATTAAGACCCTGTATGTAAAATGTCTATTCAGCTCATTTGCCCATTTTTTAAATTGGGTTGTTTGGTTTTTACTGCATAATTGCTTGAGTTCCTTGTACATTATGGATATTAATCCCTTGTTGGATGAATAGCTACTAAAATTTTTTCCCAGTCTGTAGATTGTTGTTTCATTTTGATTATTTCCTTTGTTATGCAGAAGCTTTTTAGTTTGATATAGTCCCATTTGTTTATTTTTTCTTTTACTGCTTGTGCTTTTGGGTTCATGTTCATAAAGCCCGTGCCCAGACCTAGTTGCTGAAGTGTTTTGCCTATATTTTCCCTTAGTAATTTTACAGTTTCAGGTCTTTTACTTAAGTCTTTAATCCATTTTGAGTTGATTTTAGTGTATGGTGAGAGATGCATATCTAGTTTAATTCTTCTGCATATGGATATCCAGTTTTCCCAGCACCACTTGTGGAAGAGGCAGTCTTTTCCCCAATGTATATTCTTGTTGCCTTTGTCCAATATCAGGTGGCTGTAAGGCTGAGGGGTGATTTCTGGGTTCTCAATTCTACTCCACTGATCTGAATGTCTATTTTTATACCAGTACCATGTTGTTTTGGTTACAGTGGCTTTGTAGGATAATTTGAAGTCAGGTAGTGTTATGCTTCGGCTTTATTTGTTTTTGTTCAGTATTGCTTTGGTTATTCAGGGTCTTTTGCTTTTCCACATGAAAGTTAAGATTGTTTTTTCCATTTCTGTGAAGAATGTCATTGGTATTTTGATGGGGATTTCATTGAATCTGTAGATTTCTTTGGGTAGTACAGACATTTTCATAATGTTAATTCTTCCAATCCAAGAGCATGGAATATCTTTCCATCTTTTTGTGTCTTCTTTAATTTCTTTCAGAATGGCTTGTAGTTCTCATTGTAGAGGTCTTTCACTCCTTGGTTAAATTGATCTCTAGGTATTTTATTTTTTCATGACAATTGTAAATGGGCTTACTTTATTTCACTTCCTATTAAAATGGCCAACAGATACATGAAAAAATGCTCAACATCACTAGTCATCAGGGAAATGCAAATTAAAATGGCATTGAGATAACACCTCACCCCAGTTAGACTGACTATAATCAAAAAGAAGGAGAATAATAAATGCTGGTGAGAGTGTGGAAAAAAGGGAACACACCTACACTTTTGGTGGGACTGTAAATTAGTACAACCACTATGGAAAACAGTATGGATGTTTCTCAAACAACTACAGATAGATCTTCCATATGACCCAGCAATCCCACTTCTGGGTATATACCCAGAGGAATAGAAATCATCATGTCAAAGGAATACCTGCACTCCCATGTTCATCACAGCTCCATTTACAATAGCCAAGGCATGGAACCAATCTAAATGTCCATCGATGGATGATTGGATAAGGAAACTGTGGTATATATCTACCATGGAATACCACACTGCCATAAAAAAGAATGAAATATCCCCATTTGCAAAACCATGGACGACCCTGGGGAATATTGAGTAAAAAAAGCACAGCACAGAGGGATAAATACCACATGTACTCACTCACATGTGGGAGCTAAGAGAGAAAGAAGGAAGGAAAGAAAGACCACAGTGGTGCATTGGACTTGCAGAGGGAGGGAACATTTCTTGGGCTACAGAGTGGAGTGCAGGGGGAAGAGGGAGGGAGGGAGAGGTTAGGGATAATTGGGTGGGGGACATGGTACAAATGCAATTTGTGGTAATGGGCATGCTGCCAGTATGAATCTGGCCCTCACATCATGGGCACAAGGGGTGACAAATAGCTTTCTATCTCATGAATATTCATAACCAATAAAAAATGGGTAAAAAAAGATAAAAAGACCCTCTGTATGTAGTTCAATGACCTAGACTATGGAATAAGAGGGAACGCATACAGAGTGATGAACCCAGAAAAAACAGACTGGACCAGCTATAAATGGCTAGATTTAGGACATGTTAATGTGCTTAGACTTTATATCATATGTATGTAATGGATAATTTTTGTCTCATATGAATACTGATAATAGGAATTCAACTGAGTCTTAGTACTAATAACAAATGTATAAAATGCATTATATGTAATAACCATATCCTCATTTTCTATATTTCCATCTTGTCTGGGGAAAATCCATTTTCATGGTCTAAGATCTTACATAACAAATAAATGTTAGGAGAATAGTTAAAACAAAATCCAATTTCATATGGATTAGTCCTCACCCATTCTGACAGGGTTTACATGGCTCTGTTTCTGTGACAGCATTTCAGGTGGTTAAATTTGGGCTTGCAGCATACTTGTTATTGTACTCAGAACAAATCAGAGCATGAATGCAGGGGTCCGCCTGTGGCTTTTCTGCTTACAACCCATCTGGTAAAGAGATAGAGAAGTCTAGTCTATGGGGACAGCTAAGTCCTTCTTAGTTGTGTCACGTGTTCTGAGGCCATAAGATTGTCTCAGTCCTGGAAAGTGTGTAACCATATTTGTCTTTATCTTTTCTCTCATCTGCTTTCAATCTTTTTTTATTTGCCTTTCCAGTTCTCTATTTTTCCCTCATTCTCCATCCCTCCCTTTGTTTTCCATCATTTGATTCCTTTTCTTTCTATGCCAATGAATATTTGTTCATGGGATGTAGGTTCCTAGAAATAATTGCGCTTGTCTGTTTCTTTCCACCCTATTCTTCTTACAGGGTTTTCAGACCTTATCTTTATTTTACTGATTCTATTTGGTCTTCAAGGCTTATCCAAACCCCACTTACCTTTTCCTCAGTTTTCCAGCCAGCAGAGTCTTTCTTCTGTTTCTTAAAATCTATGCCACTGAGAACCTGTATCACCTCTTTGTCATTTGCCACCTGATAGCTCATGTTAAATACTTGCCAAAGGAGTAATAGATCCTCAATAAATATTTGTTAATTCAATAATTGTAAGAATTGTTCAAGGGAGAGTAAGACACTGACATAACAGGAGCACACTGGTAAAGACCCCTTTTCTTGAAGGCTTATTTCCTTCTATCATATTTTTTAAATTATTTTTTCTTTAATTGATTACTCTTTCTTGGCTCTTCATTTGTTCTTTTGCTCACAGTCTGTCTCTCCCAGGTGCTCTCTCTCCCCTTCCCTCTAACTTTCGTAACACTCTGGCTTTGTGGAAAGCTCTCACCTTTTTCTTTATGTTTTCTCTATTCCTTTCTCAGGCTTTTTCTTCTGGGTTTCCTCTCTTTCTCACACACCGTCTGAGTAACTCCAGTTTTATTTGGAAAGTGAGTATGTAAAAATAAAATTGCTTTGGAACTCAGAGAGTGTAGGCAAGCTTTTCTCATTGAAACATTTTACAGCTGAGTGAAAAATTGAACTTATTATGGAGGGGCTGGCAGTCTGTTAACTAACAGCACTGGGGATGTTTTCACAAGAATTGCTGAACATTGCTGAGTAAATGCTTAATGGCTTCTATGGTAAAAATAAGCCAATGAACAGCAACCATGTATAAGAGCCATTGTCAGTAGACAGGGGGTAGGAGTTAGGACAAAACTTGCTATTGAGAATAGACTGTCACCTGATCTAGAGACAGGACCCCCAGAATGGGGCAGGGACTGGGAGTCTAGGCAAGCTCTTAGCAACAGGGATTCTGACAACTGGTGTCTGGACCAGGTCTTGTTACACATTCAAGGAGCCAGTGATCCTTCTTTTTTAACTATCAGTTTCCTGTCTTGAGGTATTTGTTACTAGAACTAGAGCATAATATTTCCCTGAATAAACCAGGAAGAAGCCAGTTACTAGTTTGGGGTACAGAATCAGTGGTAGAGACATTTACCAAACCATTTACTTTCTCTGCTAGATGGAAAGATAAATTAAATTTCCCAGCCTCTCCACACTGCCACACAGCATGGGATGAAATATGTTCCCAGGCCTACCACAGAAGCCATCCCACATGTTATCCTTCACTTTTTTCCCCCATCTGATGGTATTTTTTGGACAGTTCTTTAGAAACAAAAAATGGAAGAGCCACAGGTGGAAGGGTCAACTTCCTGCTTAGAGGGGAGGAGCTATCCAGAAGTATCCAATCAGATACAACTGTGAGGGGTTAATGATAACACAGTTATTTGGTTAAGACCCTGAGATCTTATGTTGTTGTTATCACTGTTGTTGTTACAGTAGTAACTGTGGCAGCCATGGACTCCACAGCTAATCCAACGTCAGAGTGGGACGGGCAGCAGGATTGATTATAATGGACATAGACTGATTTTGGTTGTCAAGCATGACCTTTCCCCATCAGTACGAATGCCACAGTTCAATATTCTTAAGTAATCGCTTCCAAACTCAGTTCATGTGTTCTGCATGGGATTGGCACAACTTTCCTCCCAATTCAGAGCATATGACGCAAACCTAGCTAGTTATTACGTTCTGTTCCCCAACTCCCAATAACAAATAAATATATATAACACAATTTGCCCTAATAGGAATAAATCTTGAAAATTTTACTGCAGTTTACGGGAGATAAATAGCTTCTGGGGTCTTAAGAGGAGATTATACCTGGAAATTAAATGAAAGTAATGAAAAGCAGAGTTGAGTAATAGAAATGAATGGGTTCATGATGACGTTGATATAAAAGAGCAGAAACCAGTTGTATCCAAAGTGAGGCCATGCTTGGGCGTTTCAGTTTTGTCAATAAATGTACAATTCCCATGTCAGTTAGAATTCAGTTACTTTAATCCCGAAATGTTTTCTGTGAGCCCCTAAAACTTTGCTCTTCAAATCATGCATCTAAGTAAAATCTAGATTATGTGGTCCCAGATGGGAAAGGAAATCATGTAGGAATAGGGAGAAAGACAATGACTAGGCCGGAATGAATGAATGAATGAATGAATAAATAAATAAATAAGATTATTATTTCCTTATAACCCAGAATCTAACAGAGGCAACACTCACAAAATATTTTTGATTAAAAGGATTTATAACATGTGTCATGTAAGTAATACAATGAAGGATTTGAGGCATTATTTGTAAACAAGTGTTTGTTTGGTATGCATGTCTTGTTTTTTTTTAACTGAAACTGAATTGATTATACATATTTGTGGGGTTCAGAGTTGACTATCAATACTTGTGAAAAATATGTGATAGTCAAATCAGGATAATTTGCTTGTTTACAATTACAATACATAATTATTATTTGTGTCCATTAACCAATTTCTCACTAATTCCCTCCCCGTCCCCTTTCCTTACTTCTAGTAACCCCAGTTTTCTGTTCTCCTCTGCTGAAAGTTTAACATATTATTGTTGTTTCCTTTTTTCTCTTTTTCTTTCCTTCCTTCTTCCCTTCCTTCCTTTCTTCTTTCCTTCCTCCCTTTCTTTTTTTCTTTCTTTCTTATTTATGCTTTTAATTTTTATCTCCCATCTATGAGTGAGAACATGCACTCTCTACCCTTCTGTGCCTGGCTTATTTTGCTCATAATTTTCTCCAAGTTCATCCATGTTTCTGGGAATGGCAGAATTTCATATTTTTTTATGGCTGAGTAGTATTCCATTGTTTATATATACCACATTTTCCTTATCCAGTCATTCTTTAATGGGCAATTAGGTTGGTTCCATATCTTGGCTACTAAAAGTAGACGTGTGATAAACATGGGAGTGCTGGTATCCCTCTGACATGATGAATTCCATTCCTTTGAGAATATACCCAGGAGTGAGAAGGCTGTGTCATATGTAGTTCTATCTCGAGTTTTTCAGAAACCTCCATACTGTTTTCCATAATACCTGTACTAATTTACAGTCCCACCAACAGTATAAAAGGGTTGCTCATTCTCTGCATCCTTGCCAGCATTTCTTATTCTCCATCTTTTCAGTAATAGTCAGATTAACTAGGATGAGATGATATCTCAAAGTGGTTTTGATTTGCATTTCCCTGATGATTAATGATTTTTTTCATATACCTGTTGGCCATTTGTATATCTTCCTTTGAGAAAGGTCTTTTCAGCTCCTTTGCCCATTTTAATCATATTATTCTTATTTTACTGTTGAGTTGTTTGAGTTCCTTGTATATTCTAGATATTAATCCCTTGTCAATTTTATAGCTTGCAAATGTTTCATCTCATTCTGTATATTGTCTTTTCATCCTGTGACTGTTTCATTTGCTGTACAGAAGCTTTTTAATTTGGTATAATACCATTTGTTTAGTTTTTTCTTTTGTTGACTATGCTTTTGGAATCTTATTCATAAAGTCTTTGTGCAATCCTACATCCTGAAGTGATTCCTTTATGTTTTCCTCCAGGTATTTTATAGTTTCAAGTCTTATATTTAAATATTTAATACATTTTAAGTTGAATTTGATATATGGCAAGAGATACAGGTCTAGTTTCATTCTTCTATATATGGGTATCTAGGTTTTCCAAAATCATTTATAGAAGAGGCAGTCTTCTCCCCAATGTATGTTATTGGTGGCTTTGTCAAATATCAGTTATCTGTAAGTACATGCATTGATTTATGGGTTCTTCATTCTGTTGCATTGACCCATGCATCTGTTTTCATGCCAGTACCATGCTGTTTTTGTTACTATAGCTATGTAGTATAATTTTAAGTTAGGAAGTGTAATGCCTCCAGGTTTATTTATTTATTTATTTAGCTCAGAATTGTTTTGGCTATTTTGGGTTTTTGCTGTTCCATATGAAAGTTAGGATTTTTTTTTTCCATTTTAGTGAAGAAAGTCATTGTAATTTGATGGGGATTGCATTGAATTTCTTGGTCACTTTGGGTAGTATGGACATTTTCACAAAGTTAATTCTTCTAATCCATGAATATAAAATGACTTTCCATCTTTTGGTGTCCTCTTTCCTTTCTTTCAGCAGTTATTTGTACTTTTCACTGTAGAGATCTTTTACCTGCTTGGTTAAATTCATTCCTAGGTATTTTATTTTTTTGGTAGTTATTTTAAATGGGCTTGCTTTCTTTATTTCTTTTTCTGCTGGTTAATCGTTGGAATATAAAAATTCTATTGATTTTTGTGTATTGATTTTGTGTCCTGCAACATTATTCCATTTGTTTTTGGTTCAAAGAGTTTTTTGGTAGAGTCTTTAGGGTTTTCTATATATAGGATCATGTCATCTACAAACAGGGATAATTTGACTTTTTTTTTTTTTTTTTGCCAATTTGGATGTCCTTTATTTCTTTCTCTTGCCTAGTTGCTCTGGCAAGTACTTCCAATACTTTGTTAAACAGGAGTGGCAAGAATGGACAATCTTGTCTTGAGTCTATTCTTAAAAGAAAAGCTTTCAGATTTTCCCCATTCAGGATGATACTGGTGGTAGGTTCATCATATATGGTTTTTATGGTATTGAGATACTTTCTTTCTTTATCTATTTTGTTCAGTCTTTATCATGAAGGGATGTTGAATTTCATCACAGGCTTTTTTTGTGTCTATTGATATGATTGTATGGTTTTTATCCTTGATTTTGTTGATGTGGTGTATCTCATTTATTGATTGTGTATGTTCAACCATCCTTGCATACCTGGGATGAATCTTGCTTGATCTGGTGTATATTTTTTTTTGAAGCATTATTGTATTCTGTTTGCTAATATTTTCTTTGTTAGGAGCTGCTTATTATTGCTTCAATCTCATTGCTTGTTATTGGTCTGGTCAGGTTTTCTGTTTCTTCCTGGTTTAGTCTTGGTAGTTTGTATATATCCAGAAATTTATCCATTTCCCCCAGATTTTCAAATTTGTGGGCATATAGTTGTTCATAATGGTCTCTAATGAGTCTTTGTATTTCTGTGGTATTAATGGTGATGTCTCTTTTTTCAGTTCTGAGTGTTGTTATCTGAGTGTTGTTACTTGAGTTTTACCTTTTTTTTTTTTTTAGTTAGTCTGACTAATTTTTTTTTCTATTTTGTTTAACTTTTCAAAAAACCAACTATTTGCTTAGTTGATCTTTTGTGTTATATTTTTGATCTCTATTTCATTTGTCTGCTGTGATTCTTTATTTATTTCAGTCTACTTACATTGGGATTGGATTGTTCTTGTTTTTGTAGTTCTTTGAAGTATAACATTGTATTGTTTATTTGAAGTCTTTCTATTATTTTGTAAGCATTTATTGCAATTAACTTCCCTCTTTGTACTGCTTTTCAGAACCTCATAGATTTTGGTATGATGTATCTTTATTATCATTAATTTTAAGAAATTTTTTGATTTCTTGTTTAATTTCTTCTGTGACCCTTTATTTATTCGGGAGAACATTGTTTAATTTCTATGTATTTGTATGGTTTTGAAAGTTTTGCTTGTTATTGATTTATAGTTTTAATCCATGATGGTCTGAGAAGATACTTGGAATCATTTCTTTTTTTTTAAATATGTTGAGTCCTTATTTTTGACCTAAAATGTGATCTGTCTTGGAGAATGTTCCATGTGCTGTTGAGAAGAATATATATTATAGAGTTGTTTGATGATATGTTCTATAGATGTCTGCCAAGTCCAGTTTGTCTTGAGTGTAGTTAAATCCTGTGTTCCTCTGTTGATGTGTTGCCTAGATGATCTGTCCAATGTTAAGAGATGGGTGTGAAGTCCCTAAGTATCATCATATTGGTTTCTATCTCTGTCTTTAGGTCTAATAGTGTCTGCTTTATATATCTAGGTGTTCTGATGTTGAGTACATATATATTTATGATTGTTATGTCTTCTTTGTGGAGAGACCCCTTTATCATTACATAATTCCCTTCTTTGTCTCTTCTTATAGGTTTTCATTTAAAGCCTGATTTTTATTTTATCTCATAAGAATAGCTACTCCTGCTTGTTTTAGGTTTCCATACATATGGTATATCTTTTTCCATCCCTTAACTATTACTCTGTGTGACTCTTTACATGTGAGGTGGGTTTCATGTAGGCAGCATATAGTGGGCCAAGTTTTTTAATTCACTCAACTAGTCTACAGCAAGAGAAAAGTGTCAAGGTACCTGTAATGGTTTTGCCATCAGACTAATGGCAGACTTCCCAGCAGAAACCCTACAGGCCAGTAGAGCATAGGATGATATATTCAAAGTACTAAAGAAAAAAGCTGCCAGCTGAGAATACTATACTCAGCAAGGATAACCTTGAGAAATGAAGGGGAAATAGTGTATTTTCCAGACAAACAAATGCTGTAGGTGTTCATCACCACACAAGCATCTCGACAAAAAATATTCAAGGGAGTCCTGCACCTGTAACCCCCCAAAATAATCACCACCATGAATACACGAGGAAGAACAAATCCCACTGGTACAACATACATGCAAATGAGAAAGAGAAAGAAACTATACCATACCACCTCAAAAAAACAAAAATGAACATCAAAGACAAACAATAAAAGGGAAATAAAGTAATAGAAGCTTTTAAAATCAACCATAAAAAAGGCAATTAAATGCCAGGAGTAAGATAATACCTTTCAGTAGCAACCCTAAATGTAAATGGATTAAATGTCTTAAATATACTACACTCTGATTCCTTTCACCACCTTCATCAAAAAAATACTTTATAACTAGTATGACCATATAATGTATGGTTCACATCAGAACCCTTTTGAGAGTATAAGAGAGTGTTATTAATAATTAAGGTAGGGTAACAGGCTTTGTCCTGGACAAAGTGCGAACTATAGTCCCTCTACTTATAGGAAGTCATTTTATATAACCCATTGTCTAAAACAACTTTTTTGAAAGCTCTGTTAGTTTTCTATTGCTATGTAACAAATTATCACAAGCTTAGTACCCTAAAACAGTACCCATTTACCATTTCACAGTTTCCATGTGTCAAGAGTCTGGAAATTCTACTCATTTTCTCTATGTAGACATTTAGAAGTTGGAAGAGGGTTTGAGCTCATCTGAGGCTCAGGCTAACTGGTTGTTGGCAGAATTCAATTCCTTGTGATTTAAAAACTGAAATTCCTGTTTTCTCGCTGGCTGTTGCCTGGTGATTGCTCTCAGCTCCTAGGAAACTACCTTCAGGTCCTAGCCAAGTAGAATTCTCATGGTGGCAGCTTATTTCTTCAAAACCAACAGGAGATTATCTTCCCAGTCTACTACAATGGAGTCATATAATGTAACATAATCATAGGAGTGATGACCACATCACCTTTGCCATATAATGAACCCAAATCAGAGGAATGTCTGTCTTATCGTATTCACAGGTCCATACAAAACTTGGGAAGAGGGATTATACAAGGTTTGTACACCAGGGGTGGGGAATCTGAAGGGCCATGTTATAATTCTGTCTACTACAGAAGGGGTACACTTACTCTGAATTCTGCTTTTAGAAAAAATAAACAATAACAACAAAATACCATCAAATAAAAAGCAAAAAGTAGGAAGTTTGAGTAGGTAATAGGAATCACAAATTAGTGTCCAGAGATTTCCTCTTGAATAGAAAATAATTTGGAGTTTCTGAAAGATATTAGCCTTTCCTAAGAACCACGGCTTTAGATAAAAAACAGTTTTTGGTGATGAGTCCCTGCCAGGAAATAATTATTCTTTTCATGAATCATTTAAATGGAAAACTTTGGGACATTTGTTTAATCACTCATTCATTCATTTATTTATTACTTATTGAGCATCTGCTATGGGCAATCATTGTGCTAGGACAACAGTTAGATATGGTAGTATTTTAACCTAGCAAGAGATACTCAAAAATATGCATTGCAATTAGGGTGAGGGCAGAAGTGTAAGGTATATAGATGATTCTTGGGAGGAAGAGAAAGAACTAGTAATGACAGGGATGACATCAGTGACCGAGTCACAAAGGACTTAATAGGTGTGGAGAAGTCGGGATGTGTTTGTTTTGCCTTAAATGTTGGGAGGTGTTTGGAGAGTATTTAGAGAAAAAAGATTAAATTAGACTCAAATTTTGAAGGTAAAAGAAATGAGAGACAAAGAGAGGCACAACATATAGCAGTGGAGGTGGTGAGGTGGTAATAGAAAAAATGGGCAAGGGAAATTGAAATAATTTAGTTTTGTTTTTTTTTTCCTGCCTTGTTCCCATGACAGATTATGTGCTGAAGTTAACGTATGTATCCTATATTCTGAAATCCTTATATTGACATAGCCCAAGATGATGTACAAGGCAGCTTCACAAGAATAAACTCATTGAATCCTCACATAAGCATATGGGGGTGGGAATCAGGACCAGAGACAGAGTGAAAGATCTGCCTGTGGTCATGGGTGAAAGGGCCAGAAATCACCTCATTCATTCCATCACCTCCATTGCAGCATATCTTCCTCAGCTCCCATGGCAAGCATAGTAGAATCACAGAAGATTACTGTGAGAAAGAATATCAAAAGTCTTCTACTCATCTCTGAAGCACTTTCTGTCCTGGAAAACTCTCTGCCTTTTGGGGAAACCCACTCTTACACTGTGCTCAAATTTCTAGGACATAAACATGTTTAACTTTTTAATTAAAACAATTGAATATGATTTTTTAAAAAATAAACATCACTCTTAATTCTCCAATGCAGTTATAAGCCTTCTGAGAAATGGGACATATTGTAGGATGACTTACCACTTTGCAGGCCTAGCACAAAATGAGACATCAACCTCATACCTTTTCAATGGCTTCCTTCAATGCATGATAGTGAACAGAAATGGACTTTCAGGAGTTGTGGTAAATGCAGACCAATTAGATTGACATATAATGACATAAATTGCTGATCCGAGGAGAAATGCCAATATTAACTTTATGTCCTGATCCTCAGTTCTAGATTATTGTTTGTCTCTATATGATTTATGTGGACAATTTCTTAGGTTAAAAGGGGGTAAAACTCATAAAACTCACAAACCTTTAAATAGACATAAAACTCACATTATTTGGTGGGCAGTTACTTTGAGCTTCAATTCAGGGGAATGCTCTATGGAGAGGGGTACTTTTGGTTTTCCCACTACTAACAGATCGTCATCCTTATATATGCTAACACATCTGACCAGAACAAGAGGATTTTAATTTCTGTTCTCCAGTGCATTGGGATGCAAGCTAGTCTCTAAATTCTTCTCATGAGTACATAAATGATGTCACAATTCTGCACCTGTCTGAAAAGCAGGCATTGCATATACATTTTCTATAAAATGGCTGCCATGGTACAATTAAAGGAGAAATCAATCTTACCATCTTAATGACAACCTGTGAAACTGAAACCATGCAATATAGATTTCTCTGAGAAAATGCAAACTTGTATTCTTTGGCAGTGTAATTATTATGCTCTGTCAATTTACTGTCTTTTTAAATGTAAAAATCATTTAGAACCTTATGCAGATATTGCTTTTGCTGTCAAATATCACTTTGGGGAAAGTTAATAAGTTAGAAAATTTTATACTGAAAATGGCAAATCCAGTAGATGTATGAGATGCCATAACCAGATAGCCCTCCCGCCCCAAAGTTTTGGGTGATTGCTTCAGCCTCAAAGTAGGGTTCCAGAGAGAACAATGGGATGGATTGCATATTAACTTTGGATTTGGAGGTCAGAGTGTCAACTACTACTGGAAATAGTTGAAGAGGGTATTGTGACTTTTATTTAGAAAAAAACATTTTCTCGTCAGCAGTAGTCTTCTCTTTTACTATATGATATTTTAACTTAAAGTAATGATCTCATTTTTACAAAGTCTATAATCTCCAAGCTAACATTTACTGGTAAGCAAAATGCATTTTTATCTTTATCACAATTATAGTAATAATGATAATTTTAGCTGGCAGTTACTAAATGATTAATATATGCCTCGAACTAATCTAAGTTTTTACACATACTGTCTTGTAACAATGTGAAAAATTTTATGTCATCCCATTTTATAGATGAGGTAATATCAGCTCGATGATATTGAATAACTTTCAGGCTACACAGTAAATGTCCTACTATGAATTTATATTCTGGCGGTCCGAGTCAGAGCTGACCATTGTCGCCACCACACTATACCGCTTCCCTGTAACAGCTATCAATTATTAAGTATTTGCTCTTGAGCATATGGCAACCATTTTTTTTTCACTTGAAACTTACAACAAATGAGATATGTCTTTTGATTTTCATTTTATAATTGAGCAAACTGAGGCTTGTAAAGATTAAGCCATTCTGCTGATTTGAGTTACTTTTCCAGTACATCTTGAAATCTTGGTCTCAGAAGTTGGAAGGTATTTAATTTCGATTTTTTTAAAAATATTAACATTACACTATTTCCTTAATAATGTTTAATTTCCCATTCATCTCATCCCACACACAACTTTTCCAGTTAGAATGGCTTCTTGAACACTGGGAGAGAGAGTCTTCTATACTTCAAGATAATAAGTAACAGAATATATTTAGTAATAAAATACATTTGGTACTAAAGAGACCTTGTCCCTATCTTGGTTATTTTTTTTTCTAACTTGATTTTTAATGATTGAAAAAATGTACTTTCAAATCTATTTGCATGGGTTTGATGTGTTGAGTGCAATTTTATATACATTTCAATATGAAATTGTCATTTGAGAGCTTATGCTTTTGTTCGAGGATGAAGATTTTTAAAATGTTAATGCTATATTGCTCACATGAATGTATTTTTTGTGATCACTGGAGGATTGGATGCATCTGCTACCTGGGAGAGATACACAAAGAAATGATTTGGTTGATTTTTAAAGTGTACGTGTGGTAATTACATTGTGTTTGGCTCTTTTGTCTTCAGTAAAAAAGCCTTGAAGCACTTAATGTAAGTATTTTAATTAACCCCCACTGTACTCAGGACATAGATATATAATTTGGGCAGCAAATATGAGGCATCAAGTTCAGATTAATGATAGAAATGATAGAAATGGTGTAAGTGGATCTGTGAGAAGATAAAGTAGGAAACAATACCCAGGAAACCCTAATGTCTGATGTTCTCCCAGGAATAACTAACCTTCATTCAATTCAGTGGTGCTTCGATGATCAACTTTTCAGCATACTTCTATATGTTCTGTCCTTACCCTCTTTACTGGACTGGAGCATAAGTCTGAGGAAGAGGAGAGGTGCAGTAAGGCATGGAAGAATTATTGTCTGTTCTGAATGACGCTAAAAATTTCAGTCAAATCTCAAATCACTTCCAGGTAAACTATTAGGCATTATAGGAGCCTGGCTGGGTTAAGACTTTCTCAGAATCATGATGCTGTGTAAAACTGTTCCTATCATGTCCTCTTTTCTTATGTCTCTCTTTTCACGGGTTTTAGAAAAGAGAGGTGGTTGAAACTTCTCAGAAATCATCTCATGTGAACTCGTCACTTCCAAATGCGGCACTTGCAGGTCATGAAGCATCTCAACACAGTTTGGCATTATCAGAGGCAGGACTATAACCCAGATCTTCAGGATTTTTTTCACTTCCCACACTGCTTTCCTTAGGATGGTCTGTCCTCTTGACTCAGCCTCATGAAAATAGTCTCAGGCAGCAAATGGGGTTAGTGCAATGCTCTTACCTCATACTGTGCTAATTATTCCTTACTGTGACATTATTTGACTAAATGTATTTTGAGAGTAAAGAAAGAGAAACCGGGTTTACAATTTTGAAGCAATCATTGTTAATTCCCTATTACTTAGAAAAATCCCCTATCAAAATATGCCCCATTATAATATGGAGAGAAAATTAGATGTTAACAACAGAATACATGAGTTCTAGTGCCAGCTCTCCTGCTGACTTGATCGCAGCCAAAGGCAAGACATTGAACCTCTTTGACCCTCAGTAACCTATTATAAAATAATCTGACCAAAGTCCCCTAAGGATGCTTAGAACTACATATTTCTCTGTTCACGTATACAGCTACCTCCCACTTTTTTGGATTAGTTTATTATGTGATGGGAGGTAGGATATGTGGGACTTTATATTCTTTTGGGGGAGACAAGCATTACACAAGTGAAGGCTCTAACAAGTGTTAAGCTGTAGGTGGAGAAAAATAATCTCATGTAAATTTAGATTATTAAATCAAGCCTAAGAGGACAGTTAAACAAAAATATTTGTGAAGGTATTTTCTAATTTGAGAGGTATTATGAAATAATGCCAACAGAGTAGTAATCTCCACTACATCTCCCTTATTGTTAAACTTTATAGTACTGTGGCAATAACCTCTTCTACTCAATAATCACCTGCTTACTTAGACCATTATCACTCTTTTAATTCTAAATATGATTGTTTCAGTCTTGAAGATTCAGCAGATGGGAGCCAGTGTTCCTAGAGAAAGGAGCTACCAACATATTTAGCCCTGCCCTTCATTATTCTCCACCACAATCCCTTGTTTATTTAATCATTATCACATAACAAAGGCTTTTTTTTTTTAAATTCGTATACCAGGTGTCCTTACATTGTAAGTTCCAAGCAAGAAGAGCTCTGTCTCTAAGATTCACTGCTGCATCTCCATGTACTCCCAGAATGATCTTCTCGGGTATCTGAGATACGACCAGAAATTAAATAAATGAGTAAAGGAATGACTAAAATATTATAGGTACCATTTTCTCTAGTTATTTAACATTCTAAGTCTTCAGTGAATGAAGCACTTACTCATGTTTAGAGGACTTGCAAAGAATTCTTTGAAAAATCCAGAGAAGAAAAATTGAAAAAAAAAAAAAAAGAAACCACCTAGTGAAAATGATTGAAACACTATCCACTTCTCAAACAATGTTGAGCAAAAGAACCAGTCACAAAAATAACACACTGCATCATGTAATTTATATAAAATAGGAAGAACTAGTATATGGTGCTTAACATCAAGATACTGGTTATCTTAGGATGTGGAGAAAGACTGACAGGGGTCAAAAGGGAGATGCTGGGGTGCTGGTATAGTTCTGTTGTTGATCTGCACCAGATTAAATTCACCAAACTATACGTTTATGATGTGGATGCTGTTCTGTTTCTATGTTATGTGGCAATATGAAGTCAAAAGAAACACAAAATTATCTTTTTTCCTTGTTCATCCTGTACCACAATCTGGAAAAATGAGCTCCCTGGTTTTTATATCTACAAACCAAGTCCCAAGTAATCATAGGCTTTAGAACTAGGATGAAGTAAAATTTCATGATTCTTAAATCTTTCAAGAATTTTCTGCTGGTATCAAGAAGTTATCTAAGCATCTTGAGAAAATCATATATATACTTTATATTACAGGGGTAAGGACACTAATGATTTGACATGCAGACATGCCCCTGGCCTTGTGAGTTTGTTTTCTTATAGCAGGAATGGACTCGCATAGATCTATCCATGCTGTCTTGTCTGGACCACTTCAGGTCCAACGTCTATATGGTAAGGCTGCAGTAGGTGCTAAAGTACAGGCTGTCTGTGGTAATGGAACTGAGGAGAATGATCTTAATAGTACATCCTTCTGTTCAATCATTCTTTCCTTGATTCATTCTTTCATCAAGAACTAATTCCGCCTGAGCTGGACTCTGTGCTGAAGCCTAGGGTTACTGGAACATGTGAAAGAGTGCTGGTCTTGCTCTCATGAGATTACAGTCCAATGACTGGACCACAACTGAACCTTGTTATAACATATTGTTCTAGAAAGGCAGTAAATATAGTCACTTGAACCTGTTAATGCTTCACTCTGTGACCTCAGGAAACATCTAGGTTCCTGAAAAACACCTCTGGGGAATGTGGAAGATGGGGGAGCCTATGTCAATGGAGGTAATTTCATCGGGGCTCTGGGCTTTTCATTGTTCCTACTTGTTTCTTTATTTCTGCAGTGTGCTGGCTAGAGAAAGAGTTGGTGTGCAGTCAAGTCCTGGGGAAAGAAATTAATTCTCAAAAGAGGAAATAAATATGCAGTCACTGCCTTCTTATGCAACATCAAAGAGTAGTATCTGGTGCAAAGAGAGTATATAATGAACGATATGACCTAAGTCAAAAGCTTCTTTGAAGAAGTAATGATTGAACTAATATTAAAAGAATTATTTTTAAAAATAGCCAATTAAAAGGGATAAAGGAAAAACCTATGCAAATACTCAAGAAGAGCAGAAGCATAGTAATCTTCAAGATACTTAAAAACAAAAACAAAAAGACACAAGTATTATTGGAGCATTGAGAGTGTCCTGTGAGATGAGGCTCTAGAGTATGACAAGGCAGAGATCAGGCAGAATGTGAAAACTATATTAAGGATTTTTCCTTTTATCCTAAGAACAAAGGAAGTCATTGGAGGGTCTGAAACAGAAGAGAACTCCCTCTGCCATGGTCAGATTGTGCTTTGACAGGGTAATCCTTGTGAGAATGGTTGAATTGAACAAATGTGGAAGTAGGAGACCAGCTAGCAAACTACTCCAGGCAAGAGACAAATGGGAGCTTTGTTGAGGGTGGTGGTGAAGTTGAGAAAAGGCAAAGTCTTGATGACAAACTAAGGGTTGGGTACGATGTGGAAGGAGGAGGGAAAGTAGGAAGGATGAGCACTAGCTTTACCTTAGTCCAATCATAACTCAATGTTGCATAAATGCATTACTGAGAATCCAGCCAGATCAGATTTTACTCCCAAGTTTATTATGTGTTCCTGTTGAAAATTAGCATGTAGACCCATAAAACCAATTCTAATTGGTCTTTTTATTCTTTGCTAATAAAACGTGAAACTTTCATTCAATCCAGTAAAATTCTTAATAACCTCTTTTTAAATTTCCCTCTTTAACAGCCATTTTTCGATGTTCTAAGTAAAATAATTACTGACTAGTGAAAGATGTATTCCTAATTCCACAATTACTTTATTAAAAATTCTAACTCAAAACGATAAGACTGAAATTTGTTGAGGAAATAAATTACTTGATTTAATGTGTACTGTAATTTTCTCTCAAATAATTACTTAGGGGTTGTGGAGAAAGGGACTTGGGTTGAGAAATTCCAGTGTATAATTTTAGATCTGATCTCTCTGGCAAAAATCAGGGAACACTGACTGCTAAGAAAGGAGGATGAAGTAGATTGCCCAAGTGCTGGTTATTGTATGTATATATCACATTTTGCTTATCAATTCTTCTGGCAATTGACACTTGGATTGCTTCTACATTTTAGCTGTTGTGAATAATGCTGGTATAAACATGAATTTTAAATATCTCTTCAAGACTCTACTGTCAGTTATTTTGAGTGTATACTCAAAAATGAAATTACTGGACTATATGGTAATTTTACTATTAATTTTTTGAGGAACTGCCCATACTGTTTTCCACAGCAGCTATACCAGTTTACATTTCAACCAGCAGTGTACAAGAATCCCAATTTCTCCACAACTTGGTAAACACATGTTATTTTCTGTTTTTGTTTTGTTTTGTTTTGATAGTAGCCATTCCAATTGGTTTGAGGTGATATCTTATTGTAGTTTTTATTAACATTTCCCTAATTACTAATGATGCTGAGCATATTTTCGTGTGCTTATTGGCTATTTGTATATCTTTTTTGAAAAAATATTTACTCAAGTCCTTTGCTCATTTTTGCATTGGGTTGGTTTTGCATTTGTTGTTAAAATTTAGAAGTTCTCTGTATATTCTGGATATTAATATTTTATCATATATATGATTTGTAAATAGTTTCACCTATTCAGAGTGTTGCCTTTTTACTTTTTATATAGTGTATTCTGCTGCCCATTTTTAAAAGTATTTTATGAAGTCCAATTTGTATATTTTTGTTGTTGCCTGTACCTTTGATGTCATATCCAAGGAATTATTGCCAAATTTAATATCATAAAGTTTTTGCCCTATGTTTTTTCTATGATTTTTATAGATTAAGGTCTTATGTTTAGGTTATGGATTTACTTTGAGTTAGTTTTTGTATGTGGTTTTAGTTAATTACAATGAACTGAATATTTGCGCCTCCCTCCCCCAAAATCATATGTTGAAATCCTAAATCCCAATGTGAGAATATTTAGAGAAGGAGCCTTTCAGAGGTAATTAGGCCATGATGGTTGAGGCTTTATGAGCAAGATTAGTCTCTTTATAAGAATAGGCAAGAAAGCTAGCTAGCTCTCTTTGTACTACAAGTAGATAAAATGAGAAGTTGGTAGGCTGCAACCTGGAAGAGAACCCTCACCATGCTGACACCCTTATCAAAGACTTCTTGCCTCCAGTACCATGAGAAAAAAAAATTCTGTGCTTTATAAGCCATACAGTTTGTGATTTGTTTTTAGAACAACCTGAACCAAAACAGTAAAGGTCTAACTTCAATCTTTCACATGTGAATAATCAGTTTTCCCAGCACCATTTGATTAAAAAGGCTATCTTTTTATTATTGAATGGTTTTGGCACTTTTGCTGAAAATCATGTGACTGTATATGCAAGGATTAATTTCTGAAATTTCTATTTTGTTTCATTGGTTTATATGTCTATCTTTATAGCAGGACCACACAGTTTTGATTACTGTAGCTTTAGAGTAATTTTGAAATCAGGAAGTTTGAGTTCTTAGGCTTGTTTTTCTCTTTCCAGATTGTTTTGGATACTCAGGATTCCTTGAGATCCCATATAAATTTTAAGTGTTTTTTTTTTTTCTGCAAAAATGTCAGGAATTTTGATAGAAATTGAATTAAATCTATAGATCACTTAGGCTAGTATTGACATCTTAAGAATATTAAATCTTCCAATCCATGAACACAGAATGTCTTCACATTTATTTATGTTTTTATTAGTTTCTTTCAGCAATGTTTTGTAGTTTTCATTCTCTTTTCCTTCTTTGGTTCAGTTAGTTTCTAAGTATTTTGTTCTTTTTAATGCTATTTCAAATTCAATTTTTTAATATCATTTTTTGATTGCTCATTGTTGATGTATAGAAATACAATTAATTTTTGTGTTTTGACTTTGTATCTTACTACTTTGCCAAATTCATTTATTGGGTCTAATAGTTTTTTGATAAATACTTAGAGTTGTCAACATTTAAAATTGTATTATCTGAACAGATAGTCTTATTTATTTCTTTTCAATGTGGATGCCCTTTATTTCTTTTTCTTACCTAATTCCTCTGGCTAGAACTTCCAGCACTGTGCGTAGTGTAAGTGGAGAAAGCAAGTATCCTTGCATTGTTCCTGCACTTAGAAGAAAATCTTTCAACCTGTTATCACTGAGTATGATGTTAACTGTGGGTTTTTATATATGGCTTTTATTATATTGAGGTAATTTCTTTCTGTCATTAGTCTGTTGAGTGCTTTTTATCAAAAAAGGTATTGAATTTTGTCAAATGATTTTTATACATCAATTAAGATGTTTTTTTTTTTTTTTTTTTTCTATTTTCATATGTTGAATCCTTCTTGCATTCTAGGAATAAACCTCACTTGGTTAAAGTACATAATCCTTTTAATATGCTGATGGATTTTGTATCCTTATACTCATAAGGGATATTGTCTGTAGTTTTCTGTTCTTGTAGTGCCTTTGCCTGGCTTTGGTATTAGGGCAATGCTGTCTTCATAGAGTTGGGGACTGTTTATCATCTTCAATAGTTTGCAAAAGCTTAAGAAGGACTTTTCTTTAAATGTTTGATAGGATGAACCTGTAAAGTCATTAGATCCAGGGCTTTTTGTTGTTGTTGTTGTTGGGAGATTTTTAGTTACTAATTCAATCTCCTTACTAGTTATAGGGATATTCAGATTTTCTATTTCTTTATGATTTAGTCTTGATAAGATTTCTGTTACTATAGGAGTTTGTCAATTTTGTCTAGGTTATTCAGTATGTCTGAATAAAATTGTTCATCGTATTCTCTCTTTATCCTTTTTATTTCTGTAGAATCAGTAGAAATGGCCCCACATTTATTTTTGGCATATGTAATTTGAGTATTCTCTCTTTTTTTCTTAGTCCAGATAGGTAAAGGGTTGTCAAGTTTGATGATCATTTCAAAGAACCAATTTTTTGCTTTCATTGGTTTCTCTATTATTTTTTCCATTCTATATTTCATTTATCTCTGCTGTAATATTTATTATATTTTCTTCTTTCTACTGTCTTTAGGTTTAATTTTTGCTTCTTTTTCTAGTTCCTTAAGTAGTAAAGTTATTGATTTGAGATCTTTCTCTTTTTTTTTTCTTACTGAAAATGTGTATAATTATAAAATTTCCCTTTAGAAGTGCTTTTACTATTTCTCATGAGTTTTGATATGGTGTGTTTTTGTTTCCGTATGTCTCTAAGTATTTTCTAATTTCCCTTGTGATGATTTCTCCTTTGACCCATTGGTTATGAGTGTGTGATTTAATTTCCCCAAATTTGTGAACATTTCACTTTCTATTTTGTTACTGGTTTCTAATGTTTTGCCATTGTGGTGGGAGGATATAGTTTGTCTGATATGTGTTTTTTTAAATTTATTAAGACTTAATTTGAAGCCTAATATACATGTGGAGTATGTTAGAAATTGTCCCATGTTCACTTGAGAAAAATGTGTATTCTGTTGTTGTTGAGTAAAGTGCTCTGTATAAGTCTGTTTGATCTCGTTGGTTTATTTTGTTGCTTAAGTCTTCTATATTCTTAGTTATCTTCCATTCAATTGTTCTATCATGTATTAGGAGAGGGGTATTGAAGTCTCCAACTAATTTTGTAGAACTATTTCTCATTTTAATTCTGCCAATTTTTGCTTTATATATTTTGATGATCTGTTAGTACATGCATAAATATCTAAAATTGTTATATCTTCTTGCTATGTTTAATATTTTACTCAAATAAAATGTTCTTCTTTGTCTCATAAATTTTTTTCTCTTAGGGCTTATTTTATATGATAATAGCATAGCCACCCTGCTCTCTTCTATTGCTATTTATATTGAATATCCTTTTTCATACTTTCATTTCCAACTTATTTGTGTCTTTGGATCTAAAGTGAGTCTCTTGGAGACAGCATATAGTTGGATAATGTGGTTTTATCCATCCTGATAATCTCTACCTTTTGACTGATGAGTTTAAATTATTTACTTTTAAAGTAATTACTTACATGGAATGACTTATTTCTGTACTTTTGCTATTCCTTTTGTATTTGTATTAGAAGGTTTTTCCCTCATTTTGTGCGTTAGTGTCTTCATGTGTTTAGTTGAATTTTTGTAGTAAAACATTTAATCTCCTTTCTCAATTCCATTTGTATATATTCTTCAGCTATTTTCTTTGTGATTACCATGAAAATTACATTTAATATTTTAAAACAATCATACCTTGATTTGAGTTTATACCAGTTTGGCATCAATAACATACAAAATTTCTGCTCTTTTGATCATTTGATTCCTACCCTTTCAGTTATTGATAACACAAAATTATATCTTTATACAATGTGTATCCAAAAATATTAACTAATAATTTTTAATGTATCCTCTCTTAAATTATGTAGAAAACAAAATGTGGAGTTATAAGCCAATGTTACAATAATATTACATTTTAGACATATGTTAAGTGTATGAGCTTCAAACCATGCAGGAGAAAAAGTCTAGGTTATATACATTATTGTTACAATAATATTAGATTTTGTAAGTGTCAATGTGTTTAATTTTACTCAGATCTTTATTTCTTCATATGGCTTTGAGTTACTGTCTAGTGTCCTTTCATTTCAACATGCAGGATTCCTTTGAGCATTTCTTGCAGGGCATGTCTAGTCATAGCAATCTCACTCAACTTTTATACTAGGGACATTTTTATTTCCCCATCTCTTTTGAAGGACAATTTTGCCAGATCTAGTATTCTTGGTTGAAAGTTTTTAATTTTTTCCTTTTAACATTTTGAACCTACTGCCTTCTACCCTCCAAAGTTTCTAATGAGAAATCTTCATATAATCTTTTTGAGATTTCTCCGTATGTGATAAGTTGCTTCTCTCTTTCTGATTTCAGGATTCTGTTTTTGTCTTTGAATTTTGACAGTTTGAATATAATGTGCCTTAGTGTAATTCTCTTTGAGGTCATCCTTCTTGGAGTTAGTTAAACTTTTTGGATGTTTATATTCACATATTTTCTTAAATTTGTAAAATTTTTGCCATTATTTTTTCAAATATTTGCTCTGCTTCTTTTTCTGAAACTCCCACAATGTGTACATTGGTCTGCCTTGATGGTGGCCCTCAGGTACTTTAGGTTCTGTTAATGTTTATTCAGTCTTTTTTTTTTTTTTTCTGTTTCTTAGACTTGAAAATTTACATTGTCCTACCTTCAAGCTCTCTGATTTTTTTCTTCTGCCTGCTCAAATCTACTTTTGAATCTCTCTAGCAATTTTTTTTTATTTACTATATTTCAGCTCCAGAATTTCTTTTTGGTTTCTTTTTAGGTTTCCTATCTCTTTATTGATATTTTTATTTTTGTCCATACATCATTTTCTTGACTTTCTTCATGTCTTTCTCTAGTTTTTTTGAACATCTTGAAAAAAGTCATTTTAAAGTCTTTGTCTAGTAGATCTGTCATCAGTTCTTTTTCAGGAACAGTTTATGTTGTTATTGTTGTTAATGTTGTTTTTGAATGGGACATATTTTTCTGGCATGCTTTGTGATTTTGGTGCTGTTGTTGAAAACTGAATATTTGCATCTAACAATGTGGTAATTCTGGAAATGAAGTCTTCCTCGATCCTAGGATGTGTTATTTTCTGTTTTTGCTTTTGTTTTTGTTTTTGCCTTAAAAAAAAATGTTGTAGGTTGTGTCTGTGCCAAGTGTAAACCCAAGGTCTTTTCAGGCCTTTGAACCTGTGCTTCCCCCTGAGCATTTGTGGTGACTTTCTAATTTCACCCATATATGAGGTTGCTTTTGAATATTCTAGTGTTCAATTTCTGGCTTCCAAAAGAAGATAAAGTGAAAAAATGACAGGAGGAAAGGAACTGGTTCTTTAAATCTCCTAGGAGTCATGTTAGCTAGTGACAGGGGCTGGCAACAATGGAGGAAGGTACAAAAAAAATGGTCATTTCTCCATCAAGTATATCTCTTGTGATCACATGCAGCAATCAGTGATCAAAACACAGATCCCTCATATTTGCAAGACATGGTCCCTTTTTGCTCACTCGTACTCCTGCCAGTTGTGTGCAAGTTCTTTCTAAAACACATGTGTGGATGCCTGCCATGGGGGTGAGGGTGTGGCATAAGTCATTGCTACTGTGGTAAGAGCTCAAATTGATCAAAATTAACAGTTATTTACCATCCAAGCCTTTCCCTGCAAGTTGCAATCCTTAAATAGGCTTCATAGTTCCAAAATATTTACATTATATAGATTCTGACAGTGCAATTATTGTGTAGATGGGAAGACAGATTTTTGGTTCTTCCTAGTCTGCCATAGTCCCAGCACATGCTTGACTTTTGTTGTCATTTCTCCTTTGTTGTTTGAAGGTACATGTGGCAATGCAGTTCTGGTACTAATTCTTCTACTCCTTGTGTAATCTTGAAAATGTTATTTCTTCTCTCTGGTATTTACAGATTTCATATGCAAAAGGTTTATTCAATGCATTACATATATTTAAAGTTCAGACAAACAGGTGTTACAGTTACATAGTTATGTGTTGGAGGTTGTACAGTGCCTGGAAGAGGAAACCAGGGAGACTGTAATGGTGTAGGTTAGTGACCTGTTTATTGATTTATGCTTTTACCATAATGTGCATTCACCTGGTGAAAGTTTATTGAGCTGCACACTTATGATTTGTTCACTTTTCTATATGCATGTTTCATTTTAATAAGAAATATTTGCTTGAAAGCATGATAAACAACAACAAAAGTCACACCTAAAATTCTCATTTGTTAAAAAAAAGAGTTATAAATGTATAGAAAAGTAAATCAGACATAAACAAAGTGACAGACAACAAAAATGTAATCCCTATCTCTTCTGAGAAATTACTCTTTTCGGGGGAATGTTGAGGTCAAAAGTAACTGTGGAAAGAGAAAGATACACCAGTAGAAACCATAGCTGTACATGGTATGGATTAGTGTTGGCAGCAAATGCTTAATTAAAAGTTACCTAATGCAAACTTCTACTTCAAAGATGGCTTGATACTACAAAGTTTATTTTATTAAATGAGACATTATGATATTTAATAAATTGCACATAGAGGAAGTAAATTGAAATATGCTATTAAAAAACCTCAGAACCTCAGTAGCCATGTCATCATCCTGTGGTGCTATTAACCCAAAGCACAATGTAATAGGATATTAAAACTCCTAGAACACAGAAAGGCCATAAGCAGATGAACAGACACGCAGTCAGTCCTGTTCGATCAAATTGAGATAAATATGATGGCAGTACGAAAAGTTCAGTGAAAGATTCATACCTTTTCAATTTTATTTTTCTGTGAACATTTCGAAGTACCTAAGTATAACAGTTTCTTTGCTCTTAGTGGTAACCTTCCATTATGCAAGAACCTGTGTTTACAAGAAATGGGCTGCAGACAGTTTAGAATAAGGAGGAAAAAATTTTAGATTATGGACACAGAACATCACAGTAATTTCAAGTTGTAAATTGAAACTTGAGTCCATTCTGCCCGTGGTTGTCCTATTCTCTTGAATTCAACAGACATGAAATTTCCTAGGAGCTCTGAGACACAGGACCTTGAGCAAACTTGTAGGAAAAGACTATCTTCTTGTATCTTGCCCAAAGGGCTAAGAGTTCATGTTGAAAAACTGAAGTTTTATAAAATGAAGTTTCATAGGAATGTAAATTGGATAGCCATTTTGAAGAGGTATCTGGCAAACCCTAGTAAAATTGAATATATATACATCTTATTGCACAGCAATACCAGCTCCTAGGGCTATTCTCTAGAGAAACTTGCTTTCTTGAGCAATCTGAGACATGTATAACAATTTGTATAGCAGCATTTTGTTAATAGTAAAAATGTGGAGGACCAAACCGAAATTTCTATCATACAAGAATGTATACATTAAATGTGTTATATTTATACTATAAAATGTTACTTAGCAGTGAAAAGAAATGTATTACAATCTCTCAAGTGAATAAAAGCAAGCTGGAGAAGAAAAAAGAAAAAAAATTATGACAATTTTCAAAACATGGAAACAATAGTATATACATTTTAGGGATCTATATATAAGTCGTAAATGTGAAATGTACATGAATGATACTGTGCAGTTCAGTGTAGTGGTTACCTCTAAAAAGTCTGTAAACAATTAAAAATAAATAATAATTCATTCACTTATCCATATGTCCATTTCTTAATACATTCAATAAATAGAGATTCTTTCTTGTGCTACACCCTCATCTAAGGGCTAATGACCAACAAAAAAAGAATACAATATAGCCCTTGTCCTCAAAAGTGTTATAATCTAATTGAAAAACATACAAGAGAATTTAGACTGTAATGTAAGCAATTAATATTGGAGAAAACTGTCTCAAATGAAGATACAGCATGAAGCAAAACAGTACACAAAGCCTGACACACAGGACATAGATATGGATGGGAGAAATAAGGTGTGTGAGGTAAAACCAAGTCTGTAAGCACAGGACATAAATCCTCTCATTGGTTTCTTCATGTTTTTTTCTAAGATGCAGTGAAATCCATTGACTTGACAAATGCTCCCATTCACACCTAGTCATTTCAAGCATTTCTTACAATAGCCGAAGGTTTTGCACAAAGGGTGCTTTTTGTTCCATGAAGTATGCACTTTCTTTCCTTCTTTTCTTTTTTTTTTTTTTTAATGCAAGCTCTCTTCATGATGTGAGATCAGGGATGGGTGTCATATAAATTAATCATTTGTACTTAGAGAGATCACAATGTTTTCCATAAAGTCCTTTATAAAAGGACATAATGCAACAGACTGAAGCAGATTTTCCCCTCAAGGGAAAACAGGGAATGTACTATAGGAGAGATCTGTTGTCATTCTTGACAACATTTGTGTGGGGAATATTAGGGACAGGAGAGGCTGCATCACCTGGAAGGAACTTCTTCAGCTCTGAGATTCTCGAGTTTCAGCTTTCAAAAGTAGGAATTGCTCTTAAATTTTACTATGCAGTTGTAAGAATCTACTGTGGTGGGGTGTCATCCATTGGTGTCTCCAATTCCTTATTTAAGTTGTATTATAGCCTTTAATTTTAGTTTAGTTAATGCTTGGATAATTTTGAAAATAACAAGCTTCAGTCCTAAAAGTATGTCTTTTGAAATTCAAAGAGAAGTCTCTAGGTTTTTTATTTCTTAAGTTAGGTTTTAAAAACTGAGTTCTTCTCATCTGGATTTTCTATAATTTTTACAGCTTTAAACCTAGCTTCTCATAGGATGAGAAGTTTCTCATAGGAAACCTTTAGTCTCTAGGATGAAAAACTAGTTTTAAGCTCAATTTTATTTTAGTTGAGTTAATTTAGTTTTACTTATTTACTGAATTTATTATTTATTGTCTGGCTAGATGCAAGCTCCACAAGACCAGGCACATAGTAGGTGTTCAGTAAAGGTGCTGAGTGGATTCATTTCCTCTGGTGGTAATGAGTTTCCTGGGTTTTTTAAAAATATTATTTATTATAAGCATATTATTATTCACACATTTTATTTTCAACATCCTTGTAAGCAAGACAGGGAAGCCACTGTTGTATCCATTTTCCAGATAAGGAAAATAACGGAGTAAGGTTAATTTGTCTAAATTATCAAGATGATCATATGCAGCCCTGGAGGGGTTAGCTCCAACCTCATGTTCTTCTCTGTTATCTAAACCTAAAATGTAGGAAAGTCTTATGCAAACATGCATACACACACACACACACATCTGAGGTTGGGTACAGGTAAAGATGTGGTATACTAATTATTAAATGTGTCTTTTTTCCTCCTATAATAGGAAAAGGGTAGGTAGAGAAGGGATATCACATAATGAGAATGTATAAATCCTGTTGCATAATTGGACAGTCTCACCATAGTTTCAATGCACATGAAGAATCCAAGAGATCTTGGAAATGAAATATTTTCAAGTGTACTCTATGTGGCAATGTGATCATTGCATCTGAGGGCCTTTATAAATTGCTATGACTCAGAAAGAAAGGATTCCATGATTAAATGTCTGAAATAAACTGGTAGAATTAAAGTTAAGCAAGTTTCTTCCCCATCATATCTCAGAACCTCTAATGTATTAATGTAAAAGCCAAATTTCTAAGAAGTAACATAGAATTCAGCATTTTCCAAATAATTGACTACAGAACACTAATTTTTATGATATATCTTTCAAAAGCCATTTTGAGAAACATTGCTATAATCAACACTGTTATTTTACCAAAGGGGAAACTGAGGTGTAGGGAAGTGGAATGATTAACCAAAGATAGACAACTTTGTTGCTTTGCCCCCCATGGATTTGTCAACCCACTTCCCATGGGTGATGGAGCCACAAAGGATTACTCAAAGCCCATTTCTTCTAAGCAGTGAGAAGCCCCGACGTGGTTAACTTCCCTGGAACCCTCAAGCAAGAGGCTTTCCTTCCTTGGGAAATAAACCCCGAATTGGGGTTCTCTTCCTGCATTTATTCTCCAGACCAAGAAGTCACAGGAAGAGACATAGGTGGGGTTTTTGCTAAGTACTGTTTAACAAGTTTTACAAGAGAAGCTGGTAACATTCAGTAAAAACAAGTCAGATGACATTCCCTTAGACTATTAAGTGATCCACCAGCAAAAGCTCAATCTTAGCAAACATTCCTTCTCCCTCCAGCAGCTTCCCAGCAACTTTACATATCAATCAGTAACTAGTCTGTCTTTGAGCCAGCAACCTTGCTGTGTTACAAATCTTTATCTTATATCAGAGACTTTATAGCCTAAGGAAAATTTCTTGTCATTTGCCAGGTCAATATTTGAAACTGCAAGGCTTTGGAAAACCAGGCTCTGTGAAGTACATTTGCTTTATGAATCCTCTACACAGCTTAATAAAGGAAATTAATTTAGAGTGATAGGGAGAGATCAATAAACATCATTTTGCCTGACAAAGGGTGAATACCATGAAATAATATTTTACAGCATGTATAACACTAACTAAATAGGAAATTATTATATATATATATAATATTTATAATCCATTTAATTATATTTAATTTAATTATGTTATATATATAATTTATTATACAGTTCAAAAGACATTTATCATCATTAAACAGTATACAGAAGACATAAAATTTTATTTTTGCTGCAGTAATAATTCTCATACATTAAATACCAACTAGATAGCTGGCATATAAACAGGAGCTTAATAGCATTAACATTACTTGCATATATAGAAATGTTCTAACAATAATATGCTGGAATGTGTTAATATACATTTCATAGGCCTAATATGGTTAAGAAAGACAGCATTTTTGAGATAATTTAGACTAATCCTCTCATTTTTAGTAAACTCATGCCAAGGTAGAGCAAATAGCAAAGCAAATACCTGAATTTTGGCAGGTATGGCCCAAGATTCCATGTTTCCACCGCATAGTACTTCAGTCTTATATTAACATGTATAGCCAGGTCACCTTTCTGGAGATGGCTCATAGGGCACTCCATTCCATTTTCATTACTTACATTTGGATTTGTAAGATAGAGGACCATTATGAAGTAAGATGACTTGTCATCCCTGAGTACACAATTCTCTTGTTCAGGTAAAACAACCAGGCCTTTCTAGCTGTCTATCTTGACACAAGTTACCTAGCTTTACAAAGCTGTGTACCTTGAATTCAAATAAAATGCAACGCTATCTCTCATTCAGACTTATTCAAAGATTAGCTATAATAAAACATATTGTATACTTAGAATTGGCTCTGGTTCTTCAATCTCCACTTGTATAGCATTCACAGGGCAACCAAAAGGAGGACCAGAGCCTAGATTATCAGCCTCTGTAGCATTTGTACTTCCCTGAACATACAGCTCCATTCTTCTGTCGAAAGAAAAGAGAGGAGTAGTGAGGCACTCTGGTAGAGAAGCTGCATGGATACTGTTGAAATAAGAGGGGGAAGACAAGTTAATTCAGGCCTTAGGAACACAAATCAAGACTTCAGGCCAGTGTCAGAAGACATGATGCTGTGGGCTCTTTACTGCCTTTGTGGTCCAAGACTATTTTCAGCTCAGGTACTCCAGAGGTAAATGACTCGACAATCCCCTCGGCCTCTTCATAATTGGCAATGCTTGCCTCGTCACTCTGTGGTGACTACACTGTGCACCCGGTCAATTCAATTCTGACATGTAGGAGATGGTGACTTTTCTCAAGGTATTTGCATTCTTTTAGTTTTTCTTTATACAAAGGTAAATGACTGTGTATGTGCACATGTGTACGTCTATACCTGTTACAGTTTATGTGGTACTTACCATGTACCTCGCTCTTTACTAAGTTCTTTAGGTTATTATCTGATTTAATTTGTATGATGACTCTGTGATGTAGGTACTCAGTATTACCTATGATTCATGGGCATGATAAATATATTACAAAAGGAAGAGAATGGTTACTTAAGACAAACCAAATCCACTTGACAGTTTTACCAGAGATTAGCCCCATCACGAGGTATACAACTTCAGAAAACTAGCTAGAGAGTCTAACTACCCTGATCTGACACACCATCAGCATCACAAGCAAGGCATCTGAACTGGTGCCCACAGAGCCACCTGCAACAAGGAGCCAATAAACTGAACAGATGACCCTAGGTCCCTCAGAACATACAGCCACCACAATAGGAAGGCAGCCAGGTACAACAGATACGTGTGCTGATCCCAGGTCCCACGCCTTCATGGTCTTTGCTCTTCTCTCATTAGCTATGTGGCCTAGCATAGTTCCATAACTTACACGAGCCTCGGTTTCATCATTTGTAAAATGAGAATAGTGAAGTCCATCCTAACTCAGTGAAGATTAATTAAGATGAAACATATAAAGCATTTTTCAGTGTGATGCCTGGCACAAAGCAAGCTTTAAGTAAATGGTCATTAACTCTCAAAATATAATAATAATAATAATAATAATAATAATAATAATAATAATGAATAGTAGTAGTAGTAGTGGTATTATTATTGTTACTATAAAAATATGCAGAATTACCTTGCATGTATTAGGGCCAAAAGTGTCTAAGAATGTTGTCTTTTTCAAAGCTTATATTTTATATCCTTACAAATATTGGGAAAAACAGAAATACTAGTAAATTTTAATTTTCTTCCCACTTCAATTTACTCTCTTACCCCCTCTGTTCCATATCATGTAGAAACCAGTGGTTTTTCTAGGGTCTGATGACTCAACATTCCTATGGCACTAAACATGTTGACAGTGCTCGTGTATTGCATCCTCCAGCTTCTCAGTGGAGTAGTCAGAACAAGTGTCACTTCCACTTTGTTAATGAGGCTATCTAAGCAGTAAAGGAGCCTGTCCCCAGGTCATCTAATTTCTCATCAAAAACTCTGGTTCCACTATGTCAATCCATTTCTATTCTATATGCCTTCTTCCCATAAACCTGTGGTTCAACTGATCAAAAGAATAATATCACCTCTAACTGCTTTTATTGTCATAAGCCATTCATGAATAAAGCCATTCTGCAGGGCATCAAGCATCAACTATTTTCATTGTCAACAAACTGCTAGGGGATTGGGGCAACACTGGAGTGCAATAAAGACTCCATCTACAACCATATTCTTGTGTCATTGGAGGGACAAGCATAGGTCTCATGATGGAAGCAGCATAAGAACAGAAAATTTGCATCCACTATGAACAGGAAGGCACATGGGCAGTGTCTGGCTCTGGTGTTGGTGTCTGGTTCTATATGAACTAGATGTCTAACTTTGCATAATTAATTATTTGCTCTGAGTTTTAAGTTCCTCATAAAAAGTTTTGGTTTGCTCTTTAGGCCTAACCACATATCAGCAAGTACAGATAAATGGGTTTGCCTGTCTAAATCTTATCTCAACTTAGGGGAAAAGGACTTTATCATGAATAAACAAAAACAAACAAATGGTTAAATAAAGACAATGAACAAATCATAATGCATCAACAAATAAAAAGTGAAGTAAAAGTGCTATAAGTAATACAGAAAAAAAGACTTTGTACTTTTTCTAAATTTTTTTTTAAGGTTTAAAGAAGTAGAAAGACTATAAAGCTATTTGGAGCTGGGATGCATAATTTATTTACTGTCAACAACAGCCTAGGATTCAATATTTAGTTAAGTCTCTCAATGGCTATCTAGCTTAGTTAAGGTGCTTTAGTTTTCCCAAAGATCTATGATATATTCAAAGATAGGGGAAGATAAACTTCTGAGGAAATATTTATAGGATGTTCATAAGCTGACACCCCATGAAGGAATGACAACCCACATTAAGGGTGTTACAGGCTGAATTTTGACCCTCTGAAAGCATGTGTTGATGTCCTAGTCCCTAGTACCTCAGAATACAACCTTATTTATAAATAAAGATTGTTGTAGATGAAATTAGTTAAGATGAGGTCATACTGGAGTAGGATGGGCCCCTAGTCCAATATGACTGGTGTCCTTAAAAAGGGAGAGTTTTGGACACAAACACACACACAAGGAGAATGCCATGGGAAGATGAAGGGATGATACTTCTACCCTCAGGAATGGCCAGCAACCCATCAGAAACTAGAGGAAAAGTATAGAATAAATTCTTCCTCACTGGCCTCAGAAGGAACCCATTTTACCAGTACCATGATTTCAGATTTTTCTAGCTTCCAGAACTGTGAGGTAATATATTTTTGTTGTTTAAGTCACTAAGTTTGTGGTACTTTCTATGGCAGCCCTAGCAAACTAATACAAAGGGGAATGAAACTTGCCAAGAATTGTTGAAAGCCACTTATACCACTAGATTCCTTTACAAAGTAAATTGCATTCATAAGAAAGATGTTTGGAACCAAATGCTCCTCAAAAGTGGAAAGCCCTAAATATATTCATAGCTGTCTTACCCTCAAGGTTCAGGTTTTGCTCCAGAGAAAGTTTCATAGTTTTATTTCTATTGAAAGCCTTTACCTGATCTGTGATGCATTAAAATTCCAGCAGGTAGAACTCATTGAGGAAAATTGCTTTCTGTAAAGATGTATGATTCCTTCATTCACATGTCTGAGCTATTTAGAGAAAATTATCCATGAGATTGTATCATTAGTTTAAAAGCTGCTGCAGTTGTTTTTTTGTGTCAGTAAAAATTTATATTGTAAGAGAATTGGTTGGAAAAACATATTTGAAAGAGTGACTAACTCATTCCATTTTGTTAAAAAATGTGTTTCAAAAATCATCTGCTTCATTATTTGTGACCAGCTGCATACATGCAGCTTAAAGACAGAACCATCCCAATTCTGTTTTTAAAGGCTATAATTTCTCCCAAAATCCTCCATTAAAGACTGTTGTATAGTAGAAGGGAAATGTCAACCTCAGTTATGCTTGGCTTAGATGTGCTGAGAGAGAAAGAGCTTTAAGCACCTTTTCTATCAACTGCCTCTGAAAGTCTGGTTATTGCAGTCAAGTCTTGGAGTTCCATATGCATCTTCAGATTTTTTTTTTTTCCAAATTCCATAAGGAACTCAAGTCATTCCTCTAAGTTCCTTAAGAAATAAAGTTTTTTCTTGCCACACAATGCAGAAACTAGGCATTTACAGTCAAGAGAGTTTCCCTAAAGGAACCAGAAAAGTTCTAAGTATATATGGGTATAGGGTTAGGCAATTCATACCTAAGGCCAAAATGTTTCATTATTTTAGTTATACTAAGTTTCCATTTGTATTGTCAGGGCTAGGGCTCAGACCCTTCAAACCCATTGTACAGACTGGGTTACCAGACCCCTCACATGCCAGGCTGGGTCATAGACCCCTCACATGCAGGTCCACACTAGGTAATTGGGAAAGCTCCTAGGAGCCATTGCCAGATGACATGAGCTCAGTCCTCAGCAGTAGCAGCAGCAGCTGACAGCGCAATAGCAGCAAAGGTGGTGGCCTCTCTGGGCATCCCGGGGGCACTGGCTGCAATAGCTTGTAGCAACAGTGTCCAGCAGCAGTAGTGGGCTCCCCATGCCCCCCCCCCCAGGGTATCCCATGGGCGAGGAGTACTGTGGATCAGAGCCACTCATCCTTTATACTTAAGTCCACAACCCAGGAAACCTGGGTGCACATGCATAATTACATTAGACAATAACCAAGGAACACCTGGGCATATGTGCATATTTATATCAAATGCTCAGCAAGATCCTGAACAACTGAGGGGCCCTGACCATGTTCCTTCACTTTCTCTACATATGGATATACCTGGTTTTATTATGCTTCACTTTATTGCAGTTTGTAGATATTGCTGTTTTTACAAATTGAAGATTTGTGGCAACACTGTGTCAAGCAAGTCTATTGGTACCATATTCCCAACAGTGTGTGCTCACTTCATGTCTCTGTATCACACTTTGATAATTCTCACAATATTTCAAACTTTTTCATTATTATCATATCTATTATGGTAAGCTGTGAGCAGTGATCTTTGATGTTATTATTGTAATTTTTTTGGAGTGCCACAAACCACACCCATATAAAAATGGGTGTGATAAATGTCGTGTGTGCTCTGACTGCTCACCTGGCTGGCCATTCCTGTCTCTCTCCCTCTCCTTAGGCCACCCTATTCCTTGAGACATAACAATATTGAACTTGGGCCAGCTAATAACCCTACAATGGCCTCTAATTATTCAAGTGAAAGGAAGAGCCTCACATCTCTCATTTTAAATCAAAAGCTAGAAAGGATTAACCTTAGTGAGGAAGGCATGTTGGAAGCCAAGACAGTTGGAAAGCTGGGCCTCTTGCACCAGTTAGCCAAGTTGTGAATGAAAAGGAAAAAGTCTGTGAAGGAAATAAAAAATGTTATTCCAGTGAATGCATGAATGATAATAATGCAAAACACCCTTATTGCTGATATGGAGAAAGTTTTAGTGGTATAGAAGATCAAACCAGCCAAAACATTCCCTTAAGCCAAAGACTAATCCAATACAGGGCCCTGACTCTTGAATTCTATGAAGGCGGAGAAAAGTAAGGAAGCAGCAGAAGAAAAGTTCTAAATTCGTGAGGTTTAAAGAAAGAAGCCATCTCTGTAACCTAAAAGTGCAAGGTGAAGCAACAGTGCAGTTGTAGAAGCTGCAGAGAACTGATGAAGGGGCTACATGAAACAACAGATTTTCAGTATTTCACCCCTGTATTTAAAGAAGATGAACTAGGACCTCCATGGGTAGAGAAGAAAAGTCAATGTCTGGCTTTAAAGCTTCAAAGTACATGCTGAATTTCTTATCAGAGGTTAATGCAGCTGGTGACTAGAAGCCAGTGCTCATGTACCACTCTGAAAATCCTAAGGCCCTTAAAAATTAGGACAAATCTACTCTGCCTGTGCTCTATAAATGGAGCAATAAAGCCTGGAGGACAGTACATATGTTTACAGCATAGTTTACTGAATATTTTAAGCCCAGTCTTTAGACCTACTGCTCAGAAAAAATGATTCCTTTCAAAATGTTACTGCTCATAGACAGTGCATCTGGTCACACAGAGCTCAGATAGAGATGTGCAAAGAGATAAATGTTGTTTTCCTGTCTGCTAATACAACATGCATTCTGCAGCCCATGGATCAAGGAGCAATTTTGACTTTCAAGTCTTATTATTTAAGAAATACATTTCATAAAGCTATAGATGCCATAGGTAGTGATTCTTCTGATGGATCTGGGCAAAGTCAATAGAAAACCTTCTGGAAAGGATTTACCATTTTAAATGTCATTAAGAACATTCATGACTCATGTGAAGAGGTCAAAATATCAATCTTAACCAAATTTGGAAGAAGTTAATTCCAGTCCTTATCGATGACTTTAAGGAGTTCAAGACTTCAGACATGGTAGAAACAAGAAGACAACTAAAATTTTAAGTGGAGCCTGAAGACGTGAATAATTGCTGCAACCTCTTGATACAATTTTAAGGGATCAGGAGTTGTTTCTTATGAATGAACAAAGTAAGTGGTTTCTTGAGATGGAATCTACTCCTCATGAGGATAATATGACAACAAAGGATTTAGAATATTACATACACTTAGTTGCTACAGCAGCAGCAGGGTTTGAGAGGATTGACTCCTATTTTGAAAGATGTTCTACTGTGGGTAAAATGTTGTCAAGAAGCATAGCATTCTACAAAGAAATCTTCAATGAAAGGAAGAACAAATTGATGCAGCAAACTTCATTATTGTCTTACTTTAAGAAATTGCCCCAGCCACCCCAACTTTCAGCAACCACCACCTGATCAGTCAGCAGCCATCAACATCTAGGCAAGAACCTCCACCACAAAAAGATTATGACTCTCTGAAGGCTCAGATATGTGTTAGCATTTTTTATCAATAAAGTGTTTTCTAACTAGGATATGTATATAATTTTTAAACATAATGCTATTCCATACTTAATAAACTACAGTATAGTATAAACATATTTTCATATGCATTGGGAAACCAAAACATTTCTGTGACTCGCTTAATTGAGATATTTGCTTTATTGTGGTGGTCTGGAACAGAACCCACAATGTTGTTGAGGTATGCCTGTAAATATATCTAAATCCTTATCTACTTATCTATCTATCTATCTATCATAAATTTTAAGTGCCCAAAAGAGTCACTATAAAAATGTCAAAGCAAAAAGTAGGTAGTCCATGCAAAAATTAGTCACAGACTGATAATCGCTCATCACAATCAAGGTATAAGACATTTTTTGCTTCAGGTAAACATTATTTTTTTAAACTTTTTTCTTATTTTGGTAAAATACATGTAACATAAAATTTACTACGTTAACCATTTTACATGCACAGTTCAGTGTTGTTAAATCCATTCATAATGTTTTGCAACCATCACTACCATTGATATCCGTAACTCTTTTTCTCTTGTAAAACCAAAACTCTATACCCACTAGAAAATAAGTCCCCATTCCTCCTTCCTCCAAGCCCCTGGCAACCACCATTCTACTTTCGGTCTTTTATGATTTTGACTACGTATCTTATCAAAGTGAAATCATATGATATTTGTCTTTTTATGATTGGCTTGTTTCACTTTGTATAATGTCTTAATAATATTTCATTGTATGTATATACCACAGTTTGCTTATCCATTTATCTGTCAATGGACACTTGAGTTGCTTCCAACTTTTAGCCATTGTGAATAATGCTCGTATAAACATCTCTTTGAGACCCTGCTTTCAATTCCTTTGAGTGTATACCCAAACGTGGAATTGCTGGATCATAGGACAATACTACTATAAATTTTTTGAGGAACTATTATAATGTTTTCCATAGTGGCTATGCCATTTTACACTTCTACCAGTGGTGCACAGGGTTCCAATTTGTCCACATCCTTGCCAACACTTATTATGAGTTGTTTTATAGTAGCCATCCTAATGTGTGTGAGGTGCTATCTGATTACAGTTTTGATTTACATTGTCCTAATGATTAGTGATATTGAGCATCTTTTCATGTGCTTATTAGCCATTTGTATGTCTTTGAGGAAATATATATTGAAATCTTGTGCTCATTTTTTAATAGTCAACTGTTAATTTTTTTACAACCAAAAAATAAAAATAAAAAAAGGCAAGCTCACTCTGGTTACATAATCATAAAGACTTTTTTCAGTAGATGATATGTTGGAAGACTTTTTCTTAGATGTCCTTATATATATTTTTACACAAATCAATCGTATGTTTACTTAAAATTCCATAGTGCAAATCTATCACAGTTGACTTAGTAGTTTTAAAAGATTAAAGTGGTTGGAGAAAATACAAGCAGGGCTGCAATGTACACCTTTCTAGAAAAACTTAATGTAAATCTATAATAAATTTAGCAGCATAAATTGCTACTAGAAGTATTGCTAGGTCAAATGCTTTATATACTTTTAACATCAATGATGCATATCCACGATTTGCTTTTCAGTCAATTTATACTCCTACCAGAGGTATGTAAAGGGCTTACACTGGATATCATCAGTAAAAATAATCTCAGAAACATCACCATCAATTTGCTAATACAGTAAATATGTTTCTGTACTTAATAAACATATCTTAGATGATCAATGAGATTATTATTGAGAATTAGGATATAAAATGTGTTCAAAAGACTTGGCATTGGATCTCTGAATTTTGCTGTATGTGTTTTGGATATTTACATAACGAAAAAATGAGGAGTGTTTATGCTTTACATTTTGAACATAGATATTTTTGTTTCACATATCTTTTAAATATATTTCCTAGCATTCTGTGTGCTTTTTAGATTGCTGAGAGATTATGTGTCTGTTCAAGTATTAATAATGCATATATATGTAGTAGATATAAATGGAATAATTATTTTTCCAAAATAAATGTTTGCAATATGATAAGTAAAAGTTTATATCTTTGCATTGGTCAAACTCTTTCCATTAACAATGGAGGTGTTTGATCCCTTATCTTTTCTTTGTTTCCCAACAAACAGGTATATTTTAGTTTGCTTCTTCCCAGAATATATACAGGTGGGTTTAAAAGACTAATTTTATAGGGAAACTGCCTAAAAATCTATTTAGAAATGCTTAGTGAGATAGAATTTAGGAACAACAAAAAATTCAAACTCTATTATTTCTCAGTCTTTTGAGAAATAGGAAGTTGAGGTTGGTTAATGAGCATTTTAAATTCATTAATGCTCAATCTCTCTTAAGATTTTTTAATGGAAATTCTAATAAATTGTCCCTGAGTTAAATATGCACAGTGTTATTTTTAGTCATGTGATCATTTTATCTCCTATAGCTAAGTTCTCTGTTCTTGAACTTGCAGATACTGGCCAGGTGAAGAAAGTGAAAAAAGAAGTGAAAGTGTAAAAAAACAAAATGAAACAAATTAAACACAAAATTTCATATATGAAAACTCTGCTTGGAATTATAGTCCTTAACTATTTTTAAAGGGCTTTGAAATTCTTTTTCTTATATCTCTGACCTACATGTAAGTTTAAGTTTTTGTATGTACAAATAAAAATAAATTAATATGATTTTTTTTTTTCAGCAGTAAAGCAAGCAATGCTTTATTGAAAGAGGAGACCGACTTATGTGTAAAGGGTGGGGGTAGCTACAGAAAAGCTAGCCCTCTGAGGGGCGCTGTTCAGGGTCCTTTACAGGGAAGGGGTTAAGGGGTGCAGGCCAGCATCATCATTCTGTGCCTCTGGAGGTGATCCATTCTGTTCTTCTTGGTTGTGCCACAGGCAAATATTCCTGTCAAAGATGTTTGTGGTGTTCATTATCCTCACAGCAAGAAAGTCATCGTAGCATTCATCTCGAAACTTTGTGCCTATGCGGGAACACCTAAAAGGGTCTTAAGGTTAATCTTTAACTTAATTTTTACTATTATGGGAAACAAGCCTTGGAGAAGGGTTTTTTGCAACTCAAGTGTATAATCCGTTCCTCTCTTATCTCAGTTTATTGTATCAGAGAGGGCCACGGGGTAATCATACACCCTGGGGGGTCTCATGACTCAGGAATAGAAAATAACAAAGTGTCCTCTTCAGGGAAAATGGAGTCAGTTTCATTCACAAGCCTAGGCCTATTCTGTCTCACAAGTCTGGCAGTGGCATATCAGACCCCAGTAATTCCTAAACTATCATAACCCTACACCAAAGTCAAGAGTTCAGATCTCTGGACTGGCCAGCTGCAAAAAAAAAAAAAAAGAAAACTATGATAACCACCCTGGGGGTCTTCCTCCATTTCTTGCTATCCACCTCAGCCTTCTCTGACCCCTGCATCTCTGGACACCTCTCCTGTTCCTCACCCCCCCAACCACCTTACTTAGCTGCTGGAATTCTTGTTTTGGGGGGGTTGGGGGGAAGGCAGCTGGCCAATATGGGGATCTGAACCCTCGACCTTGGTGTTCTAATCCTGAATAATTCTTAATTGTAATCACAATAGACAACATTTACTGGGTTTTTAAGTGCTATGCTCAGATGATAAGATAACTGAGGTGTAGTGTTGTTATGCAAGTTTGTCCAAAGTCATTAAGGTATAGATCAGCATATCTAATAGAAATATAATTTGAGCCACATTATAATATGTAATTTAAAAAATTTTACAAGTCATGTTATTTAAAACTTTCCACTAGCCAAATGAAAAACTAAAAGGAGTTTCGTTTGGCTAGCAGAAAATTTTAAATAACATGACTAGTATTTAACTCAATATATCCAAAACATTATTTCAACATACCATCAATATATAAATTATTAATGAGAGATTTACATTTTTTTTATACTAAGTCTGTGAAATCTGGTGTATATTTTATGCTTATAAAACTTCTCATTTTAGACGAGCTACATTTAAAATGTTCAACATCCACATGTGGTTAGTGGCTACTATATTGGATAGCACAAGTATAGATCAAAGATTCTAAGCCATCTCCACCTGGCCATGTTGCAGCCTTTCTAAGGACAGTCAGGGGTGAGACAGCCACATTCTCTGTGAAAGCAACCTGGTACACACCCAGTTTCCCAGGCTGTTTGTCCTGACCTCCAAAATTCAGGTCTGAATAACCTGATAATCTAATTGGAGATAAGATTTTACTGTAAGTTTGAATGAAAGTATCTCAAAATACTACTGGGGTCCAAAAGTTATTAAGTCTTGTAAAAATGTTTGTTGGAGACGCTGGCATTCCCTCCTTGGAGCTGTTACTTCTGGGATAAGACAAGAATGTTTGTTCCCTTCTGCATATCCCTGTTACTGTTCTTCTGTCTTGATAAACACCGTCAGAGACGAGCAGATTTTCTCTGGGCTGGAGCCAGGTTGGTGGAAAAACCTTTTGTCCTGGGCCCTTCCTCTGGTCCATAGGTGGTCCTCCCGACCACTCACTGGGTTCCCCAACCCCCATGTGGCCCCTATTGGTCAGCCATCATTTCCTGATTCCATATTTCATTCCAGACACTGCTAAACCGCTGCACGTGCTGTCTTTTTACTCTTCCTCATCACCCTCTGTGCTCATCATTAGCATCTGCAAAATCCAGAGCAATGAAGAGGTTCACTCAAGGTCATGTAGCTGGTAACCCAGAGCCTTCTGAAATCAGAGCCCATGATCACAGTATTTCAGTCTTTGGGGGTTATAGTGTTTTCTGCCCACTTAGGGAACGAGGGTTGTCCAGCAAGACATTTTCATATCTGCATGCTGTTTTCATGTGCACTAGGCTGGCAGGATGCTTATGGTTGATTTCTAGAAATGAGTCGGATAATTCAAGACATAAAAAGGAACCGGCTGCCCTTTCTAGATCAGGAAGTCCAGCCTCAGGAAACCTAGGAGGACTGCTTGCTCTTTCTTTTCTCATTTCTGGCAAGTTAGAAGACCTGGGGCACTGGGAGCCCTGCCGCTTTAAGCTTAAGCCCTTGTTTGGGAGAAGACTGGAGGGCTGTGGAGGTACGTGCCTACCTGGGGAACTTGCATCAGGTGCATCTGGAACAGCTTGGGATGCAAGGTGTCACCTCTCCCAGGGTGACGGAGACACAAAGGATTACTCAAAGCCCATTTCTATAGAGCAGTGAGAGGCAAATCCTTTAAGAGAGAAGAATTCCTTGGAAATAACCCTGAAGGAGGTATTCTGTTCGTTTTTATTCTCCAGGCAAGAAAGTTACAGAAAAGATACACAGGTGGTTACAAAAAGAACAATGAGATATTATCTTACTTTCCCATCATAAGGTTTAGCTGCACGAAGGACATCTGCACTTAGAGCAAGCATTTTTGCTGTGTTACAATTTTTTTTATCTACAACAGAGACTTTAGTCCTAGGAAAGTTTTCTCCTTTTCCCCAGCTTAGCATTTCTATGTGCAATTATAAAATGTTAGGCTGTACCTTAAACTACAGGGTTTTGGCCATGCTAAAACTAAGGGCTGTCACCCTACTAAACTACAACCTATGCTAAAGGGCTTTGGCCCTTCTAAAAACTAAGGACTGTGGTCCTACTGAGCTATAAGTTAGGCTCTGTGAAATACATGTGCTTAAAAATGTTAATATCCTCCACAGCAAGGTGGGCAGCAGCAGGTGGAAAGTTGGAACAAGCAGGAAGTGAACTGAGGGCTTCCCTGGGAAGAAACAGACTAAGCTAGTTCTGCTGCCATCAGGCCCTGGCCACTTGGAGACATGGTGAGTGGACTGGGAACTAAGAAAGGGCTGATTTAAAGAGGAGCCAGCGTGGGCTTGGGACTGGAGGTTGTCTGTGCCAGGAAGGGAGAGTTGTGCCAGCATTGCCTTTGGCCTCTTTGACAACTTGGCTACGTACAGATAGCTCTGAGCCATCTGGGCTGGGGTTCCTGCTCCTTCCTTTCTGCCTTCCTCCCCTGACCTCTGTGCTAGTCTGGAGCAGGCTTTCATTGCAGATGGGGGTCCGAATTCCAGCACAGTTGTTGCTCCAGCCTCTGGCCTTCTCCTCCAGCTGGGCCTGAGCCCCTGAACTGGGTGTTCTGATATTCCCAGCACCACATCTGCTCTAACATGAATTTTAAAATCAATACTGCACATGATAATTTAATGTCTGTATTCCATTGTGAAGATGAAACCAACATCTCCATGAAATCTTTCCCAAACATCCTGTATCAATCATTAAGATCATAGACTCTAAGAGATGGAAGATACTTTTCAATCCTCTTAATTGAAGTAAAATTTAAGCAAGTTTAATTATTAGAATCACCTGAAAGAAATATGTTTTCCTTTGAAATACAAGAGCCTGAATCCAAGTATACTGACTCACAGTGCTATGGTTGAATCCTGGGTAAATGTGATAATGGGTAAAAGATAATGTCAATGTGATTTGCCTGAACACTCCATAATAATGAATCACTGATCAATTCGTGCCACTATTCAATCATAATACAAAATAAAATAAATTTATTTAATGTTAATAATCTGCCTGGCATTATGCCAAGTGCTTTTTAAAATTAGTTTTTAGAGCAACCCAAAAAGGTTAAGAAACATAATGCAATGTTGTACAGGTAGTAAATTCAACCAGGATTTAGACACTTAATCAGAAGCAGGAGTCTACACTCTTAACCAGTATAGTAGTCTGCCACATTGTTATATAACTTACCGATGAGTAACATAGCATGAGTTGAAATCAACACCCTTGCCTTTTTCTTGAAAATGCTATTCATTATTTTCTGGATGGGAGTGTTTTAATATAAAGAGTGTGAAATTTGGAATCTTATAATTTTGAATGAAATTTTAGATCTTCTATTTTTTTTATTATACTACCTTTGCATAGTTTTTAACTTAAGTGACACTCATTTTCTCTACTTGCATATGAGTCTAATAATGTATTAACAAGAGTTATTTTGAGAATTAAATGAGATAGCATGTGTAAAGTTCCTAGCCTGGTGTAGCATGTAGCAGGCACTCACGAGTTTTCTAGTGCCCTTTTTATTCCTTATTTTTCTACTTTCTTTTATCTTGCTCAACAGCAGTGAACACACTTCCAGTATGAACAGACTATTAAAGTATATTGATGGCCCTGTAGATCAAGGCATGCATCACTGTAGCTCCCTACTTATGTGCTTGGACATGCGGGTGAGCAGACTTCATATTTACTTAGCTCAACTGTGATCTGTGTGATCAATGTATCCATTGATGCTAGTGTACAATGTGTTATGAGTAAGAGGCATGAGGTGAGCATAACACCAAAACAAAATCAAATTTACTGGCAATGAAATAATCTTTTTTTTTTTGAGAATGAAAATGGTCTGAGTGGTTTAATGATGATGGAACATTTAACAAGACCAAGAAATGAAGTAAAAACTAAGGATAATTTTGTAGATAAAATAAATGTTTTAAAATTGTAACATTAGTTTCAATATTAGTTAAAAATTCTGATTCCATTATAGAAGTGAAAGGTCCAAAAAGGCTTTTCTTTCCTTGTGCTGGTTACAACTAAGATCCCTGGAGAATAAAACCTTAAACAGTTATGTAAGGTATCAGTCTGTCTGAACTGGTACAACAAAATACTGTAGACTGGGTGGCTCATAAACAACTGAAATTTATTTCTCACACTTCTGGAGGCTGTTAAGTCTAAGATCAAGGCACCAGCAGACTTGGCATCTGGTGAGGGCCCATTCCTCATAGAGGGTGCCTTTTCACTGCCAAAAAATCTATGTTTTTCTTTCAATTGCTTTAATATACTATGACCACTAAAGCAAATGTTATAGTACTGTCTTCAATTCAGGTGAAGTGAAATAATATTAATTCTAAGCACATTGTTCAAATTTATGCAAATTATAATTCATATTGTAAATAAAGTTCAGAGAAATATAGAAAGAAAGCCAGCAATAATTGTATTAAAATGGTATACTAAAAATATTCAAAAGATGGAAGGAAAGATAACAGAAAAACAACAAGAAAGGAGTGGCAAACAGAAAACAATTAATAAAATGGGAGATTTAAATATAATCTTATTGGTAATAAAATTAAATTTTAGTATTTTACAACATTCCAGTGGAAAGGCTGAGATTGGTAGTGGAGCAAAGCACGCCTCCAACTACATGCTATCTAAAACGGACACATATAAATATAAATCACAGACAGGTTGAAAATAGAGGGGAAACAATATACCATGTAAACAATAAGCATAAAAAGCCTATAGTACCTTAATTAACACCAGATATGTAAACTTCAAGACAAAAATTATTACCAGAGATATAGAGAGATGTTTCACAATGATAAAGAACACCACATATCTGAAAGGTATATCATTATATGTAGGTGCTTAATAGGGAGATACAAAATGCATGAAGGTGAAAAAAGAAAAGAGAAAAAAAAGTCATGAGAGTAAGAGCAAGAGAGATAGAGAGAGAGAATATATCCCCACAGTTGGAGATTTTAATACCCCTTTCTCAGTAATTGTTAAAGACATCAGACAAAAAACTCTATAGAAACATAAAACATCTGAAAAACTCTATTAACCAACTTGATCAAATTTTCAGTTATTTACTTCCAACTGTAGAGCAGACATCTTTTATAGGTGCACAAGATACTTGGATCCAAATGGGCCATTTTCTAGGTAATAAAACAACAGTCAATATATTTAAAAGGATGGAAATCATATAAATTACTGTGAATGACCATAATGTAAATTAGAAATTAATAACAATGATATATCTAAGAAAACCCACGTACATAATGATTAAACAATGCATTTCTAAGTAATTAATATATTAAATATGAAATCCTAATTGATATTAGAAAACATTTAACAATGAGAGGGAAATCATCTAAGTATTATTATGAGAATAGTTTTGACTGTTCAGACTCCCTGAAAGGTCTTGGGGGCACTTGGTGAAAACACAAACCCCATGAGAATGTGAGAAAATATTGGGGGAGTTTTCAGACCTCCTCCAATCAGTGGTGATTAAATGAGTATGTTCTGAATTCAGACGGATATTTGGATTGAACAATGAACTGCAGAAACAACCCCAGTTCTATCAAAACTTTGACATCCTGCCATTAAGATGAATTCATGTACAATGCTTTAATGGAAGTATGGGGCAGATAGATATATAGGGCAATAGCTCTGCTTAATTCGATGAAGATAGCTCTGCAATAAAGAAATTGAAAATAATAGAATAATTAATGATATTTTAGAGGCTTTATATATATTGTTCATTTAATACAAAGAAACATTTTTAATTTTGTAGCTAAGATTAATCTCATTTTTTATATGAGAAATTTAAAGTTAAGGGAAGAGAAATCTCATGACTAAGATCACAGAGTAAATAAGTGATTTTGGATTTAAAGTCAGGAAATTTGATTCAAAGTCCTGGTAATTAACCACTATGCTATTGAGGCCCCTATCCTATTGCACATAATGAATGTAGAAAGCATTTGCAGAAGGAAAATGCAGAGGGGAAAAAAATGATAAAGGTGGACTGAAAAAACCGCTTGCCTCACTTTTCCTGCTGGAATCTAAAAGTTTATCTGCCAAGGACTAAATCAGATGTGTAAATGAAAGTTGATGGAGAAGCCTTTGAACAGTTCTTATGTCACAGAATTAATCATGATTCCCTGGAACAAGGTCACCAGTTCTCCTCCAAAACTACAGTTGTCCTCTTAGAAGAACAAGAAAATACATGTATAATGTACTTATATTTATAACTTGCATTCTGAAAAAAGGAAAACTGACAAGTGATATTTTAAAATTCCATTTATTTGAAATTGTCATCTCTGAGAACAGAGACACAGTATTTCTTAACATTGTAATTAATATATATGTGTAATGTCTTATTTTATCCAATATATAGTTACTAAGTTCCTGCCAATATGCAATAGAAGAAAATTAAAATGGCCAGAGAGGTATAATATATGGCATTTCCCCCCAGAAGCATTCTTTGAAATAACATCCAGTCAGTGCAGTGTGGTCCAGGGCATTTGGCAAATACACATTGCATTATTAATAAATTACTTGGTTGAAATGAATTGATCTATCTGAGGCAATACAAGTTAGATGCATCCTCCAAAGAGGTTGAAGAAACAGATGCATATGGAAGGATATGAGATTCATTTCATCTGAGGACATATTAACCCAAAGGACCGTGGTGGGTAGGGACGATTGGGAAAAGTCTACTCCCGCCTTCCCTTTTCCCACTACCCACTGTATACACAAACAACTTTCTTTAACGTACATTTCCTGAAGGTTGTACCTAAAGTGGGATTTTTTTCCAGGTTGCAGAGTAGAACCAAAGGTCATAGTATTCTACTTTTACTAGCATCTAGAAGGGTCATGATCTCAAAAAATCAATGATGGAAATTAGGTCTTTGTCCCTACTGACAACTCTTTCTCTTAAATATTTTTTTTATAAATATCCTAAAAATCAGGGTAGGGTTCAGATTTTTCCTGCATGTTAATCCATGTTTCTTTGTGGGAAAATACAGAGTAGGTGGGAACAACATTATATGTAAAGAAACAAGGTGACATAGGGACCATGCAATTTCTTCCAATATTTTCTGAGGTGAAAACAGGACAAGCAGCGTAAGAGATTTAGGAAAGAAGTTGTAGAAGAGCACCACTGGAAAGGAAAAAATAAAATAAAATAAAAAATAAGAGGCAGCATCTCCTATGGAGAGGAGATGGTATGAAAGGCAGAGGGAAAGCTGGTGAACCACAGGGAGTGGCGAGGAGAGATGTAAAGGGACTGTGCAAATGTAAAATCAGCTTGAGCCAAGCACGGGGAGATTGTGCAAAGTTTTGTGAAGTTATGATACACATACAGAAAAGGATACATATTATAAATTTACAGCACAAGAAATGTTAGAAACTGAATATGCCCATGAAACCACCACTGAGCTCAAGAAACTAAATGCTATTAGTTCCCTTAGAAGCCCATATCTTGCTCACTAATAGTCTTTATCCCTCCACTAATAGCTTATCTTGATATTTAAGAACATGGATTGGTTTTGTCTTCTTTCGTAATTTTTTCTGTCAATATTGCATTTATGAGTTTCATTTATATTGTTGTATGTTGTTGTAAATCATCGATTTGTATTGTATAGTATTTTATTTAATACATGTACCACAATATATTTATACACTTCACTTCTGATGGGAATTTGAGTAATTTCTTATCCATGGATGTTAAAAATCACACTTTTATGAATATTTTAATACAGGTACTTTGGCGAATATATGTATGCATTACTGGAGGGAGACCTAGGAGTGGGAAGGATGGCTCACTTAGTACTGCTATGTTGGATGTGTAATCTGTATTAGATACTTCCAAATAGCAAGAAGGCTGCATTAATTTTTATTCCCACTGGTAGTGTAAGAGAGTTCTAGGTGTTCCACAGTATCACTGGTATTTTGCTTTTCATCTTTTGTATTTTAGCAATTCTTATGAGTATGTAATAGAGCTCGTTATTATTTTTATTTGCATTTTCACAATGACTTAAGAGGTGGCAATTTTTTTTTCATATTTTTATTGGTCATTTGGATATCTCTTATGAAGTATCTGTTCAAGTTTTTTTTTTTTCATTTTTCTATTGATTGCCTATTTTTAATATAATTCCATTGATATGTAGCTATTGTTTACAGATTTAGAATACAATGAGATATATGTATCCAAAAACATCAATTTTCAAACTGCTAGTGTCATTTTACCCTCTAAAGGTGTCTTTTAATAAATAAAAGATCTTAATTTTAACATAGTATAATTATATGATTTTTATTTTTGGTTTAAGGTTTTTGTGGCCTTTTAAGAAAAGATTTACTTAGTTCAAGATGATGAGAGATTTCTTCTTACTCCTTAAAAAGCTATGTTGTTTTAGAACATTATAATTATATGAATGGGTTGGGTTCAAATATGTTTTTTCAATAGGTTATCCAATTAACTCAGAACTGTTTATTTAAAAAACAATACACACAAACATCTGTTTTGGATAATGTGATTACATTTAATTGATATGTTACTTTGAGGAGAAAAATTGACTTTAACATTGTTAACTTTCAAGCCTAATAGTCTAAGCTTTCAATGAAGACTATTCATGAATGTCAATAAATGTTGTACTTTTCAGTTTAGTAATCTTATAATCTTTAAATTTATTCTTAGATACATACTCATTTTTGATGTTATTGATAGAGATATTTTTAATTGCACCTTACAAATTATTTTAATGTAATATAGAAATCTATTTTTTTTGTATATTTAACTTATTTTTAACAAACTTGGAAAGTTCACATTGATTCTATATTTCTGTAATTGTTTTATGTTCTTGGTAGACAAGTCACCTATGAGTAATAATAGCTTTATATTCTTTTCTTTGCATTCTACATTGCTTTTATATTTTTTTTCTTTTCTTCCTCAACTGGCTTGACAATCTAGTAGAATGTTAAATATTGATAGTGTCGATAGGCATATTTTTTCCTATTCCCCATGTCAGACAAATACTCCAGTATTTCTCTACTGTGTACCACAATTGCTATATATATATACGATTTTTTCTTAATTTCTTAATTTGAGAATTCTTTGACATCTAGAGGCCAGTAATAAAAAACAATGTTATTTTCAAGTTTAAGAATTCCTCGTTTCCTTATCTTTCCAGTAATTTTTTCTTTAAAAAACTTAACAGATTTTTAGTTTTGTTTTCTATTTTATTTTTGTTATGCTTTTTATCTCATCTCTCTAAACGCATATCTACTTTAAAAAGAAATCAGTTGGCACTGTTGGTATCCTGTCTAGAATTTTCTTTTCCAGATTTAAGAATAATTATATAGATTTTTTTTCCCTAATGTTGCTACAAAAATGATAGTTTTACTAATCATTCTGCAACTACAGAAATAACCTTTTTTGTTAGGAGATGTTGAGTTTGTAGGCCAGTCCTGATTTACAATTTGGTGGGGAGAGTCAAATCAGAAAATTAAAGAAGCTGCTGCTCTAGATAAAAAGTGCATCTATTTTAATTTTCAGGGCTGTGGATTTGAAGTATAGCCACATTCTCTTTTCAACATGTTTTGTCTAGGAATACTGCCTTTAATTTTAGTTGCAATGGCATGGTGAGCTGTATTTGTGCTGTCTCTATGGTACAATGTAATCAATATGTTTGTCATCATCATTAAAACTGCAACAGATAAATAAGGAAAAATGGACAAAGGAAGATATCTATCTTAATGAATTAATGGTGATATTCTCTGTATAGCCATGGTTAGAGATTTATACATACTCAGATTATTCTTTGCAAAAGTTTATATGAAATATAGAGTAATACATATATATTATATATACATACACATACATGTGCATGCCCATGCACACACACACAGATACTACATTCTATTTAACTCTGGGTCTTTATATCTCTGGAAGTATCTGACATTCACAAGTATTTTATAATAACTATCATTAAAAGAACTACCTAGCTGAGAAGGCACAAAATAAACATATGAAAAAGTTAAGCAACATTACAAGAGATACATAAAAATTCAGTACAGCAGTGTAACAGGATCATAAAATAATTCATGCTCAACAAATTTTTATTGAATTTAACTGAATAGAATTATTGAGAGTGCTAAAGGGAATAGAATGCCTAATTCCTTTTCTCATAGATTTTTCCAAATTAATGAAAAGTGTAACAAACACATTTCCTTCTGAAAAAATTCTAGAATATTTATAAAGAAAATTGAAAAAACATGGAAATGCAGAGAGCAAGTTGTGGACATTTCAGGCTTTCTGATCTTTATCCAGATTGTTGCCATTACATAAGTAATCTGTAAGGATTTGATATCCTTGTGAATTCTTAATGAGGCAATAAGGTGTACTGAGATTGGGTCACAGGCAGTGAAGGATTCAGGAATCAATTTTAGTCCACAGCAGGTACTTTCTTTGAATTTATTCATGTTCCTAAACATCCAGAATGTTTTTTAATGATTCTGTTTCTAATCGTAATTGTCTTACCTTCTGAAAGGGCTTCTGGAGACTTTTTCCTCTTGCCTCATCCCTTCACTTAAAATTGATGTTTTTTTTTTTTTTTTTTTTTTTACTGTCAGTGTCGTTTCAGATTTGACTATGTGTCAGCTCTTCTTTATGTATTACTTTCTTAAATAGCAAAAAAAATCCATAATTTTAGATTTTGGTATTAGCTTGAGGAAAAGACCATTAATTTAGTCAGTGTGTTTCATTTACTGTTCATTTAAAGTATGTCCAGTCTTCCTAAGTAGTAAATTATCTTCTCGTTCTTCTTAAAAAATATACATATTTCTCTAAATTGATTTTTTCTATTTAACCTCCACTATATGGTTAAGATCCAATGACTATGACAGGCTTCGTGATACTGCTAAAATATTAATCCTGACCTACATTTCCCCAACATTCTGTCATCCATGCTTCTGCTCTATTCTATAAGCATAGTCCGAATCACTGAATCTGGAAAATTCACAACTTGGTTGTCTAATTTCTCTTTCAGTGATGACTCTCACTTTACCTCTCCAATGATATTCAGGAGAGTTAGAAAGCCTGGGAGTTGAGAGAAGTTATGGAAACATAGTCATTGTGCCATATAAAGGTAGGACAGTAAAGGATCCATGTTTTGTAGGGCCCGAATCTCAAAAGTTTGGGGGAACTCCTTAAAGAAAAAAAAAATACAAAGTATAAATACAAAACTAGGTAAAATATAAAATAAATATGTCTTAGGAATGAGGAAATAATATGACTTGGTAAAGAGTTCCTGCAAGTGAGGGGCCCTGAAGCTTATGATATATTGTTCACACTGAAACCTTTTGTAGGGTTGGGGATTGTAGGGCATGGGATTTGAAGGAGTATCAACAAATTCTCTTTTTCTGAGTTTGCTGAAAAGAAGTCTAGTTAGACTAGAGTTTAAATGTAATAAAATAGTGATAGTGATAATTTTATTTGCTATGAATTTAAGAATGAATATGTCTAAGTAGAGTTCCATGACTTAGAATAAATGGCAACACCTGAGCTGCAACCTGAACTATCCTGGTTTTTTTCTGCTATGACAGAGAAAAACATGTGTATATTTTGAGAAAAATGGTAGAAAAGATGGAAGAAAAGAGAATTTTTAAAAGAAGCCAGATAAAGATGCTAAGAAGGAACTTAATGTTGCCCTGGGGAAAGTCAGAGAGAGGAAACCTGTTCACAGAGCAGCCCAAGAGCACATTAGGAGTACAGCGAGTCCACGACGGGGAGAAATGGTTAGGTTTCATTGATTTTTTTTTTTTTTTTTGGAGGTGTGAGCAATGTAAGCCATACCTACGACCTTCCAGTACAGGCTTGTCTACTCTTGCTATATTGCTCACTAGTACCTTGAAGTTGTCTTGTTCTGCCTCCAGTTTTCCATTGACCCAGGCTAAGAAAAGACTATCACAGATTTCATGACTAGAATAAGTTATGAGTTGTTGAGTCATCAGACACAAAACTATAATAATGAATCAAAATCCTTACTTGAGTTTAATGCTGAATCATTTGTTTCAAGTTCTATTAGCCCCATTTCATAGAGGGAGACAAAAACTAACACACGTGTGTACTTTGCATGTGTATGTCAGTATCAGGGTACACACCTCTTCATCTGCAGAGCCCCATGAGTATCAAAATTTTCAGAGCCCTATAGGTGTCTGAGTCACACTGGCTGAGCTTGCAGGCAGCAGTGCACTGGTGCAGCAATGTCACAACTTCCTGCCTGATTATTCTATCTGCTCAACTTCACAGTGGTCTCCAAGACCAAGGCAATCCTTCATTAGCGGTGGAATAGCAGTGAAGTGACCTGAAACAGTAATCATTGAAGAGGCTTTTTCAATGATGTCATACTTTTCAAATGTAACAATTACAATGGAGAAAAAGAAGAAAAGATGATTGCATTTCCTTTACTTTGCACTTTAATGATCAGAACTCATCTTTCATTTAAAGCTCTCTCTCAATACCCAGCAATTTACATGAACACAGAAGGTGAGTCATCTTGTCATTTCTGTCTGATAACAAACTCCTTCTTGGCAGCTTGTAATTTACCCGTGCGATTTTCTGCCATATACATTTGGACCAGATAGAAGTAAGAATTATGCAAGGCAACAATGGTAGCAATGCAAGGTTGCCTGTTAATTGGAATCCACTTGAGGCAAAGAGTGTACCAGGATTCAGGAGGTAGAGCAGACACAGGATAAACTTGGAGAAATGCATATGTCTAGGAGAAATTTATGAGCAACTTCTTATTAGTAGCCCATTGGTCAATTGCATTTCATGGTCCCCCAGTTTTGCTTGTATATAATATTTTTAAAATAAATTTTATTGTGTGTATTTAAGGTATACATACATGATGTTATCAGATACATATGTAGTAAAATGGTTAATACAGTGAACAAATTAACATACCTATTTCTCACTTTTGTGTACAAGATTTTAAAGCTTAAATCATTTTATATTTGAAGTTAAATTTCAGTTTAACCTGTATGTCAAAAGCCAAAACCACTATTCTTTCCAGATATGCCTCTCTGGACTTGATGTGTATCAGGCTTCTGTAAGACCAAACCTCTAGTATTTCTAAGACCCAGCTAGATTCTTTTATCCATTGAAAGTTATCTGTAAGATTCCACCTTAATATTTCCAGGGATATTAGTACAAGTTTGACAGCCACATCCTTGGTAGGGTATTTGCCTTGATTCTGTGTCTTAACAGCAGTGTTTTGATTTTTTTTTAAACAGCTTTAACAATTACACATTTATTATTCATATGCTTTCTGTGTGTGAGCACTCTGGACATGGCTTGGCTGCATCTTCTGCTTCAGAGTCACTCACAAAACTGAAGTGAAGGGGCACCTGTGCAGTCCACAGAAGTGAACAAAATCTGAATTAGAAGATTAAGAAGAATGATCTTATTCCAACCACACCATGCCTCCCCATTCCACAAGTTGGACAAAGCCAGATGGAGAAAATTTCCCAAGGTCTGTGGTTCAATGGGGAGAAAAGAGAACCAGAGGCAGCCATCCAGATTCCTTAGCCTTTCAAGAAGTTTCCCAGGAAGCCCATTCCAGTCTCACCTCATGGTAAACACTAGGGGAAATAAAACAGCTAGAATACTTGGGGTCAGGTAGAAACAAATAAAGTAGGCAGAGGTCATGTAATCAGCATGCATATCTTGATGTTACCTCTGTGTTTTTTCCAGCTGTGGCACTACCTTAAAGATACCAGCCAACCTCATAGCCCACCTGCAAAGCTGAATTAATTAGCTTCAGAAGCACAGTGAGAAGTTTAACCTAGCTTGAGTTTGTAAATGGCCAATATCCACCCCAAAAAACATGCCCAGGGAGGAAGGTGCCCACCTCCACCCATTTTGGAGAAATGAAAGTGCTAGATTGTCCTAACCCAGGAAGTCAAGCAGCATCTCCACTCAGCCAAAAAGCCTACCCAAAGAACCTACCCAGGCAGGAAGACTCCCATCTGTACACATTGTGGAAAATTATAGGTGTTAGACCTGCTTGAACCAAAAGGTCAAACAGCCACTCAACTCAATTAAAAGCCCACACCTCAGCTTTACACTGACAGGGAGGCAATCCTCAATTGTGCATTTATAAGAAACATAGCCTCAGGTCCTACTCTTCTTGTACAGTGACACTATTTAACCTCCGAGCACAGCCTACAGCCTTGCACAAATGTAGATCCCAAATAGTGGAATTGCAAAGCTGGAAAATACATCCTGTAACTATCCTCACCAGAAGCCTTTGCAGTACCCTGCCAGCATTTCCTTCTGATAGAAGATCCCAGCCAGTGTTATCACTGGATAGTGGTGCTTAGCTAGCAGCCTCATCTGAAATCAGAGCAAAAGCACCAACACATCCAATTAGAGAACTCACAAGAAGCTTTTCCTGTATAGGTTTATCAGCTGGCTCTTCTAGGATCACAGGCTAGCCTAAATAATGAAGGTCTATTTCTGCTAAACAAAACAAAACAAAACAAAACAAAAAAACTGTAAAAAAAAAAAAAAAAAAAAAAGAGGGGGTTGCTTCCTCAAATGTGTAGACAACAATGTAAGGATACAAAATTACAAAGAATTAGGAAATCATAATATCTCTAAAAGTAATGAATGAGGCTCCAATAATGAATCCCAAAGAAATGAAAATCTATGAGATGACTGACAAAGAATCCAGATTAATACTTACAATGAAGTTCAGTGAACTACAAGAATATGAATTGAAATTTTCATAAAATTTGGGAAATAACACATAAAGCAAAAAGTTGGAGGGGAAAAAAAAAAAGATCAAAAGAACCAGATAGAAATCCTAGAGGTTAAGAATACCGTGACTAAAATGCTAAATTCAGTAGAAAGCTTCAAGAGCAGATTTGATCAAACAGAAGAAAGATTCAGTGAACTGGAAGATAGAGCATTTGTAATTATTCAGTTAAAGATGCTAAAAGACAAAATAATTAAAAACATGAAGAAAGCTTATGGGAATTATGGTGCATTATCAAGAAGACCAAATATTCACATAATAGGAGTTTCAGAAAAAGAAAAAGTGCCAGAAAGCATGTTTAAAGAAATAATTACCCAAAATTTTCCTAATATGGGGATAGATGCCAGCAGACAATCACCAAAAATGCAGGTTTCCAACAAAATGGAACCCAAACCCAAACAGGAGTTCACCAAAATAAATAATAATCAGATTATTAAAAATAAAAGACAAAGAAAAAGTTCTGATAGCAGCAAAAGATAAGAAACATATCACATAAAACAGAGTACCAATATGACTCTCAGAGGATTTCTCAGCAAAAATCCTGTAGGTCAAGAGACAACAGAATGATATGTTCAAAGTACTGAAGAAGAAAATCCTGCCATCCAAGAATATTTTACCCAGCAAACCTGTCCTTCAGAAATGATGGAGAGATAAACTTTCCTAGACAAACAAAAGCTAAAGGAATTATCATCACTAGACCTGCCTGACAGGCATTGCTAGATTTAAATAGGTTTTACAAATTGCAATGACTTTATATGAACAAAAACTGTTACCTGAGGTTATGATTGACTGAAACCTTTCATAATATACATCCTTACTGTAGTGGATTGAATTATGTCTGCCCAAAACTCACTGAAACTTGAATTGTGTCTCCCAGGTTTTATCTACTAGAAACTTAGTCCCCACTGGGACTGTTAAGAGGGTGAGAAATCCTATTATGGTAATTATAAGGTGGAGCCTTGAAGAGGTGATTGGATTGTAGGACTGTGCAGTAGTGAATGGATTATAAATGGTGGGCAGGGGCATGGTTCTGAGGGCTTTAAAAAAAGAGGAGAGTCTGTCTTTCTCTTTCTCTCTGCTCTCTCTGTTTCTGCCATTTTGTAATGTGAGACCCCTGGGTCACTACTGCTACCACCAGATGGACTTTGGACTTCCCAGCCTCAGAAACTGTAAGCAATAAATTTTGTTTTCTTATAAATTGCCCAGTTCCAAGTATTTTGCTATAAGCAACATAAATGGACTTACACTTACATGAAAGCTTCTGCAGTCCTTTCTGTGACAGGTAGATTAGGGAGTCACCCAGTGATCATACTTCACATTGAACCCAAACACTTAATGCAATATATAGAGAGAGACACCTAAAGTTGTTTGCTCTAAGGTGATGGTGGTTCTATTTATTCTTGGGTTGGGCAGTGCAAACTGTGTACTTTCTGGACATGACAACCCCTGTGCAAGAGCCATGAAGTCAGTGACAGCTGGAGGGGACTTAGAAGCAATTCAGCGGTGCACGTTTATATGTATATGTGGTAGGGAAGGGCATAGTTTGTGCCGTCTACAGAATTCCAGCAGCCAGACTATACAACATGTCTTTTCTCTTGATATTCAATTTACATACTTTTATTCCTACAAAGGACACTTTACTATTCACAGAAAGTTTCTTGTTCTAGGTCTAAATGTTAGAAGGCTAGTTCTATTTTATTTGCTTAAGCAGTGGAGGCAGAGAGTTTCATATTATATCATAGACCCTACTGACCATATGATGTTTAGTTCTTCCCATTGCAATAACAGATTGAATTAAATTGATGGAACAATAAAAGTAATGAAGTAGAAGTACATAGAAGTATACCACAGAGTGTTCTCTACTACAAAATAAATAAATGAGTCAAAAATTTAATGTTCTTATGCATCATTCCTTCCGGTATTTGCAGAAACTCCTAAACTAATGTTTATTGAAAACTAAAGTCCTTTGTTTAGTTCATTCCAGGCAGAACATATAAATAGTGGCTTTAAAATTAGATAGGTATGAGTTTGAATCTAGGAACACAATTTAATAGCCCTGTCACTTTACTCTCTCTTAGCCTTGGTTTTCTTATCTGTTCAAGTAGGGATAATAAGGCCAACTTAGAATTTTTGTAAGGATAATATGATGCTATAGGAAAATTTTTTAGCACAGTGTTTGGCCAGTAATAAATATTTCTTTCTGTGGTAACTGCTTTATTATATTTTACTTTGGTTTTTAGGATAACATTGTATGTGAATATCTCATTTGTAAAAATTAATTTTACAAGTAAAAATGAGAGATAATACCTAATGACATTTCATGTTGTATTGATTTTACTTTGTTTATATAAATATTCACAGGATTGAAGCATTTCTATTTCTTTTTAGGGTTTGAAGTTTTTAAGCCTTATGTTTATAAAGTTTTAAGCTAGAAAAGGTGTTAGTATAGGTTTATATAATCTAACACTTTTATTTTATAAATGAAACAAAGACTTCAAAAGATGGTGCGATATTTTTCAGGGGGATTTAGCTGGATAGTAAGAGCTAGAATTAGGATCTTTGGTAAACTGTTGCATAGTGACACTCAATTCATTGATGCCACCCTATGCCCATGTCCATGTCCTTGGATAGTTTACTCACACAGTGACTCTGGACTTAGCCTCATGGCTTGCTCTTGCCAATGAGACAATAAAAATATTATATGTGCAGAGACGTGGAAAGAGATTGTGCATCAGAACTTGAAGTACCATGAAGTAATCCATACCACAAAAACAGAGTCAACATTTCACTGTTCTTGTGTATCATTCCTTGATGTGCCTTGGAATCTTTCCACTGCAATATAAAGAAGTCCATCTACTGGCAGACAGGAGGCTATATGGGAAGAGTCAACAGTTATCCCAGTTATCTCTGACTTTCCAGCCAGGGCCTCATCCAAGAACAATGGAGACTGAACCTAAGAAGTAAGACAAACCAGCTGAGTTCAGCCCAAACTTCAATCTATAACGTAAGGAGCTGTTGTGTATAGGTACTATTCCTGGGGAAGTTTGTTACAAAGCAAAAACTAGTGTATATAGAATTGATTCTAGTTCACCTTGTGCTCTTCTTTCCAACCTAAGAGATGTTATCATTTTTTCTGTTTTGATATTTTACTAATTCTTGAGCTAATATAAGTAAAATAAGGATTTCATTTATTTTTCTTACTTCATCTTGGTTTTGTACTATGGACAAAAGCACCATATTTCAGGTCTCAAAAGCGAGAGGCAGGAGCAGAAATGACTGGATTTATTTCAGACACCAGCACAAGTAAACAATCCATGGGTCCCCCAAATTTCTAGAAAATAAAAGTTTTGAGAGTTTATCAGAGATTCTGGTATAAAAACGAAAAGAGCCTTCACAGAACTTTCAGATAACCTAGCACCTAGGAACACCTAGCAGACAAGAAACAAACCTAATAAATGAACAATATTGGACAAATCTGGACCATCTGCACTGTTGAGACCCAGTGATTGTTCAAAAAGTAAAGGAAAGAAAAAGGAAAAGTGATTCCACTATTGTAGTTCCAAAAGAAGCATGCTGTGTTTGCTGTGATAGTCCACCAGAGGGTATTTGCATGAGACAGCTAGATCTGAAAATTCACAGCTGTTCTGTAGGCTATCCAGCACTGGAACCAACGCTAGCTACATCAGCAGCAGACTTCTAGAACTACACTTGAGAATGATGGGTGTGACTGAAATGTATAGCAAAGCTATTTAAAACATAAGATTTCTATAGGCACCATGTTTTGTGCCAATGTGTTGTGTTGGCTAAGAAAGTAATAGAAGTTGAAACATGGTCATGATGACCATAACCTCCTTGATATTACTGGATAGACAAGGCAGGGTATACTCTAAAGGTAATGATCACCAAAACTTCATAGTGCTTATAGTTAACAATATGGTATTGTGCACTTTAAAATTTGTTTAGAGGACAAATCTCATGTTAATTGTTCTTCCTACGAACAAAACAAAAGGACCCAGGAAAGTTTGGGAGGTGTTGTGTATATCTATTATTCGATTGTAGTGATGGCATCACAGGTGTTTGCTTATGTCCAAATTCATCGAATTACACACATTAAATACATGCAGTCTTTTATGTATCAATTATACCTCAATAAAGCTGTTAGAGAAAAAGCAGGTAGTGAATGCAGGAGGAATCCAGGTGAAAAGAGACTACCATACTTGGGAGAATAAAGGAAGTCTTCATGAACTACATTAAGTTGATCCATTCTCTTTGGATCCTCTTTCTTGGTCCCTTCTTCTTTGACCCCTTGGTCTTAGCATTTCAGCTTGGGCTATATGTGCATCACCTACTGCGGACCTTCAAATTCCAACTCAGGACATTTAGAATAGTTGCAGCTGTAAGCTCCTGTTCTTAGATCTATCTTTCTGAGTGTTCAAATGTCTGCCCTAGAAGCTTTTCCTCAACGCAACCTTAGTATGATAACAAAACCTATTCTGCTACTTACATGCATTTTAACCTCTTTGGCCTTCCTCCCAAAAAACTTATCTTTATCTCCCATTTTCCACATTTTAATGTGCTTTTACCCTAATGATGCTTCTGGAATAGTCTTGTTTCTGCACCCAAAACTAGGATTGTTTATTTGTACATGAACCATTGGAATTTCCTTTTCCTTTTCCCTTCACTCATACATTTGAATGAAACAGCTTCAGAATGATACATGATTTTTGCCTATCTATGAAATAGAGAATATCTTCATTCTTGTAATGCACTTGTCAACTTGGATTTAAATATTACAGTTATCTGCCCACTACATAAGATAAAAGCTCTCTGAGAGCCTCTTAAATTTCCCAAGACATATATTGTGGTTTTCATTCCCCAAGACATATGTTGTGGTTTTTATTCTTAAGTAGTATTGTAAGCATTATTTAATAGTGCACTGACTGCTTTAAAAAAAAAAAAGTTAAGGTCCTTTCACAATAGATTTACGACTTAAACTACTATATATATGTATATGTATTATATATTATTTATATATTATAATTATATACCTCAATATATTTCAATATATTGTAATATAAATATTTTGTATATATGTATATATGTGTGTGTGTGTATTTTATATATATATATAAATAGGGAAAGTACAGAGCTTAAATAGAAAGAATGTTGAGGAGAAGTGAAATCGTTATGTAGGGATGTGATGGAGTTTAGATGTGTTGTCCCCTCCAAAACTCATGTGGAAATTTGATCAACAATGTGGCAGTGTTGGAAACTGATTGAGTCATGGGGGTGGATCCCTCATGAATGGATTAATGTTCTCCCTGGGGGGAGGGGGGATTAATGAGTGAGTTCTTGCTCTGTTAGTTCCCATGAGAGCTTGTTGTTTAATAGACCCTGGTATCTCCTCTCTCTCTTGCTTCCTCTCACCATGTGATCTGCTTCTACCCACTGCCAGCTGCTTGCTGCTTCCCGCCATAAGTAGAAGCAGCCTAAGGCCCGTGCCAATGCAGCTCTCCCAGAATCATAAGCCAAATAGACCTTTGTTCTTTACAAATTACCCAGTCTCAGGTATTTCTGTTATATCAACACAAAATGGACTAATACAGGATGTTTTAACTGCATGGAAGGAGGTGTGTGTTTTTGTCCTTTGGAGCAATGCTTTGATGACTTAAACAGGCAGCAAACTAATTTACATTTGACAAAGTCTTTGTTTACTCATTTTAAAACAGGTAGTTGTTAATGGTTCTATTTAGTTTTTCCCAGATGTGTCACACCCTGCTATAAATAGGCATTTATTATTATTATTATTAGCTGTAACAAACACAGTTACAACAGCATTCAAGGTGTTCATAATGCAAGGAGCACTGAAAAGACACTAGGGGGATAATAATGAACAGAAGAGACGAGGTCTCTGTTTTCAATGAGCTTACAGTTAGTGGGGTACATATTAATTTATTTACTAGTGTGAGTTATGTATTTAATTATACGTATTTTAGAGGAAAAGTGATGGGTCATGTAAGAACTTATTAAAATAAATGACCCAGTGAGAGAGTGAAGTGGTCAAGGAAGATTTTCCTGGGAATATGCCAGTTAAGCAATATTCCCAATAGTAATAAAGAAGTAGGGCACAGGAAAAGCCTGTGAAATCCAAGAAAACTGTAGCATTCAGAAGCCACTGAGGCAAGAGGATGCATAGCACATTTCAAGAAGTCCACCCTGGTCAGTGTGTCCACAAAGCAGTAAAGTCTGGCCAGAGATAAGGCTGGAGAGACAAACCAGGGCCAGATCATGCCACGTCCTGTGCTTCATGCTGAAAACTTTGAGTTTTATCCCCAAAGCAATGTGACCCATTGTATTTGAATGTTGGGGGTGGGGGGTCTAGAAACTGCAGCATTATATGTATATAAAATATAGCAAGGATTAATTTTGAATTAGAGCATGCCTAATTTTGGCTGGCATGGATGGAATAACACTGTGAATCTCTCTCCATTTTGGATTGCTTTCCTGAAAGTACCTTAATAATTTTTTCTGACACTTTTATCTTTATAACTTTAATCAGGAAACTGTTCTTGACTACCCCAAAAGGGAATAGAAAAGAAGCTGATTCCATAGAGCTATTTTATTTTCTATATGTCTGCTCTTCTGTCATTATTTTTCAAAATCCACTGTTTTGAGAACACAATATTCAAACAAAATAGTCATGGAGATGTGGACAAGGGAGGTGGGAATGAGTAGGTATTTGTGGGGAAACAATAATTTTATTACTATCTGGGGGAGAGTTAAGTTGTTTTACCTACACCCACCCCAAATGCCCCTACAGCTGATGTTGAACTTGTAATGTGTATTTTTAAATGAATTAAATACTAATTTGAAGTTAACAACCTGAAAATTAAACAAACCCACAGATGTTACTAAAATCAGCATCTTGAGGTTCATTTCAGCTCAGAGTACCAGGATTTAGGGAGAAAGGTTTTCATTAATTCCATCGAGGGTGCTGTCTCTTTGGATTTATTTGGAGGAGATATTTTTCTCTCCTGCTAGTCTTTTCTTCTGGTGTCACCTGGATCTGCCCATCTCCTTTCTTTCCTTGCATGTGCTCTATCAGTATCAGTACTGCTTCTCCACACTCCAGGATCCCTAACCTGTCCACTTGCCTAGTGCTTTCTTTTCTGTTTTTCATTCCTATTGATTTCTTTACGGTGGTGAAATTGTGCAGAGGAAATTTTCTCAAGAATTGAGCCCTGGGATGGTGTATTAAGAGCTTCCTAAAAGTCAGTTATATGACAGAACAAGTTCTCAGGAGCAATAGTAAGAGGCCAATCACCTGAGTTATTTAAAACTCAGTTGAACAAAGTCATGGTGGATGTGCTGGCAGGAATTCCCCTGATTCAGTCATGCAAAAATTAAAAGACACAAAAAGATCATAGAAGGGTTTTTTTTTTCCTTTGGTTCAGTTTTTCTCTAAGCTGGGTTCTGTAATTTCTGCTGAAATCAGCTATTTTAACAACAAGATTCTCTGCCTTTCTGCTGTCATACTGATCAGAACTAGAACAAAAGAAGGGTAGGAATGGCAAGGCAAATCTGTGACTATAAAGAAATATGCTGGTCTCACGAGTAAAAATATGCACTTGGTGTTTAGGGACTTGGGTTCTAATTCTATTTCTTTTTCTGATTCTATGATCAAAGAAAAATTTTATGGGAAAATGTGGTAAGTACTTGTAACATCTTAAGATAGACTTGACTGATTGTATTACTTCATTTCTGTTGCTTCTAACAGAAATACATGAAAATGGGTAAGTGGTAAAGAAACAATATTTACGGCTCACAGTTAAGAGGCTGGGGAGTTTAAACTCCAGAGAAAACATTTAGTGAGAACCTTTTTCTCGGTGGGGACTCTGCCGCAATGCAGGGTGTCACCTGTTGAGAATGGCTTGGTGAGAGAGAGAGCTTCTCGCATGCTCTCCTTCTAAAGCCACCAGAACCATGCCCATGACCACCATTAAACCATCAAGGGACTAATTCATTCACTAGGGCATGGTCCTCACAGTCTAATCTCTTTCATTCTTAAGATCAGGATTTAAAGTTGTTGAGAGTTCCCTGGCATTAACAATGAGTGAGTCCCAGTCAAATGCAAAAGACTTCATGAGGAAGCACATTACCATTCCTACCTGTTGAAACTATACCACATGTTGGTTGTGTCTTCACTCACAGAACGTTTTCTCAATTCAAAGAGAAACATGCTATCATCTCTGGACTTATGAGTGGATGGAACTGGTTAAGAGGAAAGGGGTCAGAGGGTCCTGCAGAGTGAGCAGACAGAATGGATACAGATCTTGGGTGATGAGGTTTATAGTTCAGAGGAATTCACATGGTTCCTTTCCTGTGAATGAAAAATAAAATACTTGTAAGTACATAAGTCTCTCTTTTTTTCTGAGTTACTGATTAAAATACCATATATATTTATGTGTGTGATTTTGAAACTAGAATATGTAGAGGACTGAAGAGGAAGGAAAGGGTAACTAGCTGCCATGAGCCATCCTGCTGTAGGGAATGGCATGGGAGCCTGAGGAGTGATACCCCTTGTTCAGCAGGCTGCAAGAGGGTCTTGTATGTGTGGCAGGGCTCTGTGGAGATTACCTGTGTGTTTCACCTTTGTTTGACAAGGCTTTTCAGAATTAAAGTCCTAACTTTTTGGCTTAGTGTGGCTTTGAGGGATTCCAAGGGCCCCGGAGTTTCTCAAGGGACATGTTAAAAATACACCAAAATTAGTTGGTTTATTTAAAAGGCATTGTCAGTACTAAAGGTGTTTTTGATGCATGTTCTCGGCATGGGTTGGCTCAATTTAATTTTGTTATTAATCTTTCCTGTTAGTGGTGTGTGCATTGATCCATAATTTGAGAATAACTAGTTCTATAGTTGTGATCATACTTTTGTGCATGTGGAATGAAGTTATTATGTTGGATTTCTATCCACATCCCCCAGGGAGATGGTGGGTCCGAGTACAGTGGTGTTTACAACTATTTGATCATAACCAGTTACAGATTTCTTTGTTTTTCCCCATTCCCACAGTTTCACTTGATTTACCAAGAACATGTTGTTTCCCTAGTAATAATAAGAATGATATAGTGTGTTTTTGTTAGTTTGAGTAATATCATTTAACTTTTTACTTTGTCCCCTATATTGTTCTTGGAGCCTATTGGCAGGAAAATAAAAGGTTTCCTTATAAAATAAATAAGTTAAATAGTAGAGAATTACAAACAAATTTTGATATTAATAGATTTTGTTTAAATCAGTTTGTAACACAAAATTTGTAACAATAACATATAAATTTAATAAGATTTATAGTTAAAGTTTTTTATAATATTCATGTTATAAACATTGTAATTTTGATTATAAATTAAAATGATCAATATAGAGTATAAGCAATATTAAATTGTTAACCATAGCTAATCAATGTTATTAAAATTAAGTGTAGTAAGTATAAGTAAGATTAAAAAAGGGTTAAATTGCAAGCTAAGAAGGTTAAGGTTTATGATTCAGACCAAAAGTCTGACGTTTTAAAGCCAAGCATGTTGCTATTGTATAGTTTCCTGGCCACAAGCCGCAGGCTTTGGGGTGAACTATTGATGCACGAGTGGGTGATTTTGTCACAGCATGAGTGCTTTGGAACATTTTGATTTTTCTTTTTCTATAGAGATGAAATAAGAAATGTTTTGATTAAAAGATAAGTCATTATGTAAAAGATTAAGTAAAAAGAAATATAAATAAAACAAGATTCATGTGGTTGTTGTCCACACTTGCAGTAGACATCTGTGGTCCACGTCTTTCTTTTTTCACCGAATCCACACCACGTATTCATGTCCAACGAATCCTGCGGAGCTGGTCTCCGGCAACGAGCATATAAAATTTTTCATCTGAACATTTTTAGAGAATGAGGTCTCAAGAATGCTTGAGAAAGGCAGGTGTGTAGAATGGGAAGAGGACATGCTTGGACTCCTCAGTTGTGTCAATAAATGTACAATCCCTGTGTCAGTCAGAATTCAGTTACTTAGACCCTAGTTGTTTTCTGTGGGCTCCTAAAACTTTGCTCTTCAAGTCATGTAGGCCGTGCATCTAAGTAAAAGCTGAATAATGTCCCAGATGGATGGGAAAAGAAAGTTGTGTAGGAATAAGGAGAAAGATGATTACTAGGCAGACTATATATATATATATATTTCAATATAACCCAGAATCTAACAGAGACAACACTCACTAATTTTTTTTGATTAATAGGATTTATAGCATGTACCATGTAACTAATACCATGATGGATTTGTGGCATTATTTGTAAAATAGTGTTTGTTTTGTATGCATGTCTTTTTTTTTTTAATTGAACCTTGATTATACATATTTGTGGGGTACAGAGTTGACTATCAATACTTGTGTACAATATGCGATTATCAAATCAGGATAATTATCTTATTCATAAATATAATACCTAATCATCTTTTGTGTCCATTAACCAATTTCTCACTAACCCACCTCCTCGCCTTTTCTCACCTCTCGTACCCGCAGTTCTATGCTCTCCTTCTGCTAGTTCAACATATTATTGTAGTTGTCTTCTTTCTTTCTCTTACTTACTTTCTTCCCTTCTTTTTGAGCATAATTAATTATACATATTTGTGGGGTACAAAGTTGACTATCAATAGTTATGTACAATACGTGATAATCAAATCAGGAGAGTTAGCTTATTCATTACAATATGTGATCATTCTTCGTGCCCATTAACTGATTTCTCATTAACCTCCATCCCTCTCCTATTCCCTCTCCCCCTTTCCATTTCTATTAACCACAGTTCTCTTCTCTCCTTCTAAAAGTTCAACATATTATTGTGATTGTTGTTTATTTCTCTCTCTCGCTCTCTCTCTTTATTGTTTTGGTGACACTGCAGTGCTGCTCAGATATGAAGCGTCCTTCTTTGTCTAAGACTGATGCCAAGTCACTTAAGAGACAATTGACCTTGCTCTGCTATGATCCTATGTAGTTAGTTTCAGCCTGATACCATCCTCTGTAGCCATGTAAAAAGGGCTTTTCTCTCAGGACGCATTGGGACTTTAGCCTGTGGGCATGACATGTACCTGAGGCTTCATGGACACCTCCAGAGTCTCAACATAAATCCCCACATCTGCTCATCAGGGGTAGTATCACCCACTCCTTTCCTTTTCCAGACAGAAGATAACAGAGTTTCTCATTTCTTTCACCTGACTATTAATATTAGAAATTACTGTAGGAAGGGCAGGTTTTATTTGTTTGTTTGTTTTGTTTTGCAGTACTAGAGGCATACCTGAATATGTTAAAAGTTTTAGGCTAGAAAAGCAGCTCTCTGAATACTGAATGTGAGATGCTTGCCACAACAATAGGCAATCTAGTGTTGTCAGCCCCTAGCCTGGTACTCATGACATATTCCATTATTTACTGATGTGCTTCATGACTAAGTGAAAGGGGAAACCACTAAGTTGCCTATCGCTGTCCAAGGCTACTGATAGTGCCTTCTGCTTCCCCCCACAATCTCCAGACTCCAGGCTCTAGTACCTTGTGGCTGACTCTTATTATATCCCTGATATTCTTTCCCAGAGTAAAGTAGCGGAAGTCAGAAAAAAAGCTACCCAGAGCAGCTTGTCTTCCCTACATGGTCTCTAGATGCTGTAACTGGTGGGTTCATAGAGTAATTACAGTTACAAAGGCAAGGGAACTGGACTGTAACTCAGTCATCTTGAGGTCTAGTCTTCCTCGCTTTATGACTTTGAGCAAAGCACTTCACCTCCATAACATTTGTCTTCTCTTTAAAAGAAAGGGGTTGAATTAAAAGATTTCAAAAGAATTTTTGGGTAAAAAGTATTTGATTATATAATTGCATAGAGATCAATAAACAATTTTTCTCACAGAAGTTTTGCTCAAGGAAGTTTGACACCTTAAATATGCCTGCACCATTTGTAAGGATGTGCTCTTACGATTTTAGTGTCATTACTACTGTGACATGACAGCTACTTAACCTCCCTATTAATGCCTATTAAAGTGTTATTGATTTATTTGTGTGCATAAAGCCAGTAAATCTCAGACACCTGGGGTTAACATAAGAGCATAGCTTTGTGTGTCAGAAAATCAAGGAATCAAGACAAGGTAGTGTCACAAATCAGGTACTTATGTAACTTAACCTCTCTATGCCTCAATTTCCACATCCATGAAATTAGGATAGTTATAACTACTTCCAGAGTTGCTATGAAGATTACATGAAATAATATATGTGAAGAATGGAAAACAGTGCCTGGACTGAGTATCCATGACAGCTGAATTTTCTTTGCTTGCTTTCTTAGTATTAAAGCTGGCCGAGTCTACAAAACTGATAATTATCCAGTTCTTAAATAAAATTCTCATCATCAAAACAGGCTGAATGAATATCTCTTTCTTCTGACTTGTCTGCCTCGGGATTCAGAGATATGAAATCATTTGAAAACACTAATATTTTCCCTGAGCATGCATAGACAGTAAAATAAATGACTTTTAATGTTTGCTATGAAATACTATATAAGAAATTTTCTTTGAGAACTATATGTTTAGGTTGATGGAATCTAGAATTTTTGATGCAATATTATAAATACAATCACTTGACAGTTATTAGTTTGCTGAATTTTAAAATTATATTTATGGCAACGATCTATATTTCTTGCATATTGCCCAGTGATCCTCCATTATATCAGCATTCTAACACATGTTGCATTAGGACACATGTTGATATTGCTGTCTATTTTAATACATATATACATTTACAGAAAACTGAAAGGTATGTGTCAGTGCCTCAACTATTACATTTCACAGTTGTTACATGTAATTTATTCTTTCGAGTGGCAAAACTCTGGCTGTGTGACCACCACTCCTGAGATTATAGCCACCTGGGCCACCTCTAATAGGCCACTTCAACCCTGGTTCATTTCTCATAGGCTTTCCTGTTATACATCCTTATTCTTGAACCTGGTCTTTAACCAATAAACAGCTAGTCACTGACAAGCCAGGAGGTCAAGAGCAGCAAACCATTCTCTCAAGGGTCCTATCATCACTTTCATATTTAACTTAAATATCTTTGTGTCAAATGTTTAACTGCTGTAGACATTCTCTAGAGCTGAGGTTCTCAATCTGTATGATAGGCTGTAGGGAAGGAAAGTCATTTTCTATCTTCATCTCATCAAGTCGATAAAGGTAAACTATTGTTTTTGTAACTATAGGCAAGTATTTTTCTCTCTTTTGATTTCATTTTTCTCATCCATAATATAAAGAAATTGGACTAATGCACCTTTTCTATTGCATCATTCTCTAATATTGTATGACTCAAAGTAACTCTTAGGTACCAGGTTTGTTGAGTTTTTAAGGTAAATGCCTGTGGCTGGAGGTAAGTAAGGAAAATTCTCCTATTTAATAAATATGTAGGGTACTGAGGTGATGGCACAGTCAGCCAGGGGAGAACAGGAAGGTTAGAAGTCATTGTTCTGGCTATATATCTTATTAACAGTTCTTGTCCCGAAAGCAACAGGAGGAAGTACTCAGTTATGTGTGTCCTGCCTGGACAAATAAAAGTACTTCTATTTCCTTGGTAATGATAGATAAAGACAGTGAATAAATTGTGAACTTGAGCATAAACTACAAGGACCTAAGATCTCCTTCCCAAACCAAAATATCTTTGCCAGTCACTTCACATCTCTTTAATCTAACAAACATGTAATGAGCAGCGACTTTGGCCAGACACTGTCCATGGTGCAGGGCACTCCAGAGTGAATGAGACACAATGACGACTTTCCAGAAGTTCAAAATTTAAGGCAATTGGTTTCCAGGGAAAATTAACACATTTAGTTTTGTATATTGAAAAGGCTGGGGTACATACCACAACTTACCATCTTTCCATCTGTAAGACCTGAGAAAAATTACTGAACTCTCTGAGCCTCAGTTTCCTTAACCATACACATGGTTGCTAATAATGCACTTTTTCTTTAGACTTTAGTAGAGAGCAGTAATAAGAGGACAAAGCACTAGAGAATTATAATATGAAAAGAGCATCTAGGAAGCCAAGCACAGGTGTGGTTTAGATGTAAGATATTTGACATTCAAGGCTGAGCAGGGATTTATTTAGCGCATGAAAAAACATGTGAGGTCATCAGCGGTGTGAGTAAAGAGCATGAGGCAATACTATAGAGCTCTTAGTAGGCTTTTTAGAACTGATCTCAACTTCAGAAGTTCTGAGATACCAAGTGGGTTAACCATAGATCTTAAGTACCCAGTCATGTCTTTAAGACAGTATAGTCAGGGTCCTGGGTGTTATTTTAGTCTCAAATTATTTATTTTTGATGTTTCATGCTACTTTGATATGTTTTTCTGCCTGGAAATAAGGCCAAGGCAACAGGCCCGGGGTTAATATCTTCATTTACAATTTTATGAACCATAGGATGTATTTTCCAGGAGGATGGGGTCCAGCTAGAGAAGGGAGCAGGTTCATTGCTTGTACAATCTATTGTATTAAGAGAGAACATGGAACTCTGTGAACTCATTCTCGGGCTGATATTCACAACCTGGGAAATTGAAGGGAAAGGGAAAGAACCTACTTCTCATCTGATGACAAGTCAATATTGTAAAATTATTGAGAGAATATGAGACGTGACTGCCAATTAACCTATGGGTTTGGACTCCCCACCCTCAAGCCAGTTCACTATTGCACCTTCTGGCTTTGAGAGCTTATGCCCACACAGAGGACAAAATGGAGAAATAGGAATGATCAAGGGGTCAAAATGTGTTCCACTTAAAAAAGTAAGTATCTGTTTTTACCATTTTAATCCTTCTTTTAAGGAAGTAGCTAAAATTTCCTTTGGTGGATCACACCTTCTCCAGTTTTAGCTCATATGTTTTAGTTAGAACTGACTTACAGCTGCAAGGATAGGTACTCAAAGTATGAACTGTGAACCATATCATGAGCATTACCTGGCAACGTATTAGAAATGCAGTGTCCTGGGCGCTGCCCAGACCTGAGTTAGAATCACCATTTAGACAGATTCCCGAGGTAAGTTGTACAAACACAAATTGTTATAGCCCAGATCTAAAGCAGTGGTTCTTAATTCTGGATGGACACTGAAATCACCTGGGAGCTTAAATACAACAATGCAGATTCCCATTCCCAGATCTACTAGCTTAATCAGTCTGAAGATGGCCCCAGCATTAGTATTTGTAAAATCTCTACAGGTGATTTTAATGTGCAAACAATGATGTTTAACCACTGGTTAGCCTATATCCACACATAAAGTGATTGCTTCAAGTCTGAGAATTCACTCTAATCCAGCCAATGAGAGGCTGGCCCTAGACATTTGTCTGTTTCTGAGGGAAAGATAAACTCTTTCAAACTGAAGGTGAAGCTAAAGGGTGGAAAGAAGTGAGTCCTGGTGATATTTTCCCAGCCCCACTTAAAGTCATTCCTGAAGCCATTTAAGCTTCACCTTTGTAGTTATGTGAGCTGGTAAATTTTCTACAATCATTTTGTTGGTCTTTCTGTTTCATGCAACAGAAGGTGCTTTATTTGAAAAACAGACCATTGATAAACTCAGACTTCTTGCTAAATTCAATTTCCACAGCCAAATACATCAATCCATATAAAGTTTAAAGGATTTTAAGGTTTGAAAGGAACAAATTGAGTTTTGAGTCTAACACAGTTACTTTACAATTGAGAAGACTGAGGGCTATAATGGATTGTGAGAGTTCATTACAAGTGAGGAACAAGGCTGGTTGGTAGGAACTGGTTGCAGAACAGCACAGGTGGAACCCAATGCCTTTATAGGAAACTTACATTTTTTATTTGCAAGGTCTTCATCTCCTTGCCATTTTCTCTTTCCACTAATTATATGGATCTTCTAAATATTTGAATTTTGAAACTCTTATCTTTTTCTAAATTGTGCTCTAATAATTACCAGGATCCTGATAGATTAATACACAATACAAAAAGTCTTTTGATCAAGTAAACTTGAAAAGCACTTTTTAATAAACTCTGCCCTCTCCGGGATCATCTTGATTCACTTAAGCTTTGGATAAATTCTTCAGTAAAAAATCCTGTTTAAATCCCCTCCTCCACAAATAGACTTATTCACCTAACAGCTCTTTGAATTGGAGTTTTAGAACTCAGTAGCTGTCTACTAACTTGGCTTTAGAAGAGCTTGAATTCATAAAAGAGGAAATGCCTCGGTTGCTTCTCCCAATGCACATCCTGAGAAAAAGATCTGAATAAAACAATTGTTTTGGATGTAATCTTAGGGAGCAGAGCACAAATAAGGAAGTAGATAAAGGAGGAGTGGGAGAAAAAGCCAAGAGAGTATGTGGATTGATGAATGATTTACCACTGTTGTCAATTGATTCCATCCTGCTAGGATGGTTAGGACTGTGATTGAGGGTTGTTCATGAGTATGTTAAATGTCCTCTGATTCTGGTCTGGTCTGAACATTGCTGAGTAGGCTCCCATGTTACTGGACAAAACCCTCAGCCAAAGAAACAGAGAGACACAGAGCTTGGATGCTGTCAGTATTCCAGAAAGTGTACCCTGCTGGTGGTGGAGACCTTACTAGTGAAGGGAAGGGTAAGGGAGCTAAGCATCAACAGTGTATATACTACAGGAAGTGCCATGAGAGATCATGTATGTCTTCATATGTGTTTAATTGTTTAGGTACACTCCCCCAGCTAGGGCCTTAGGTAAACTTAATAAATAATCTGGGGGTGATGAAAAGATGTATAGAAGGTATATATGAAGAAGAATTGGGCTGAGCCCGTGGCGCACTCGGTAGCGTGCTGCGCTAGCAGCGCGGCGACGCTCCCGCCGCCGCGGGTTCGGATCCTATATACGGATGACGGGTGCACTCCCTGGCTGAGCGCCGGTCACGAAAAAAAAAAAAAAAAAAAAAACAGAAATACATTTTGGAATCTCATCATACATGAGGGTTTTGAAAATTAAGTCCAACATATTTTTACAACCCACTTCATGGTTAGGAGCACCAGGAAGCAAATAACCATGCAAATAATTAAACATGCTGTCAGTGAGTGTTTCTTTATTTGCCCTATATGTTACATTGTGAAGACCACCACTGACAAAAATGTGTCAATAAGAGAGCACATGTCTCTCAGCCCTACAAGAGTTTGTGTTTGTAATAAATTCTGCCAGAGGACTTGAGGATTAATGGTCTGCCTATTCTCCCCCAAGGTAAATTCAGAATGATTGGTAACTTTCAGACACATAGGTCAGCAAATAGTCATTACTGTTAACTAACTTCATTTTCTTTTTCCACCTTGGGGAATACCATTCAAAGAAGAATCGTTCTCCTGTATGCTGTAGGCTTGGCTTGGTACATTTTCAAATAATTAGTAGATTCCAATAATTTTGGTGAGACTGATTTGAGAATGTTCTGAATGCTGGCAAATTCTTTTCACGACATGGATTGTCACCTGTAATGGCTAAGAGACATATTCTTGGGAGAGTCCTTCAAAGTTGAGCATATGTACATGATAATAATAAATGTACGGGCAAATTTACCTTGTAAAGTTGACATTCTTGCCTTCCTATCCCAAGGGTTGAAGATAGCATTCTGATTTAAAGACCTTTGTAATCTTTCAGAGACATAACACAAGTGTCTTTCCAAGGGCTGCTAGCAATACAGACTTTCTATTGAACCTCTAGCAGTGAAGCAGTTCTTTTGTAAATTTGGGAGAACATTGTGGGAGAAAAGCTGTAAATTATATACAGGATATTTCGAGACAGAAGATGCTCTTCTTGCAAATAACCTTGGAATTTGTTATTATGTATTAACCCTTAGCTACCCAGGCATTTTTCTTTTTCTTTTCTTTTCTTTTTTTTTCTTTTCAATTTTGTCCTTGGTTTTTGTCCCAAGGATTTTTTTTTTATGTCATTGTTGTTGTTTTATTTTTTAAATTTTATTTTATTTTCTCAATATACAATGTGGTTGATTATTGTATCACATTACAGAGACCTCCCTCCCTCTTCCCTCCCCTTCCCTCCCAACAATCTCCTTTCTGTTTGCTTGTCATATCAACTTCAAGGAATTGTAATTGTTGTGTCTTCTTCCCTCCCTTCTCCCAGGTTGTTTGTGTATTTATTTATTTTTAGCTCCCACCAATAAGTGACAACATGTGATAATTCTCTTTCTGTGCCTGACTCGTTTCACTTAATATAATTCTCTCTAGGTCCATCCATGTTGTTGCAAATGGCAGTATTTCATTTTTTTTATACCAGAGTAGTATTCCATTATGTAGCCATAACACATTTCCCGTATCCACTCATTTGATGATGGACATTTGGGCTGGTTCCAACTCTTGGCTATTGTAAAGAGTGCTGCAATGACCATTGGAGAACAAGTATACCTTCGACTTGATGATTTCCATTCCTCTGGGTATATTCCCAGCAGTGGGATAGCTGGGTCATATGGTAGATCAATCTGCAATTGTTTGAGGAACCTCCATACCATTTTCCATAGAGGCTACACCATTTTGCAGTCCCACCAACAATGTATGAGAGTTCCTTTTTCTCTTCAACCTTGCCAACATTAATCATTCACAGTCTTTTGGATATTAGCCATCCTAACTGGGGTGAGATGGTATCTCAGTGTGGTTTTGATTTGCATTTCCCAGATGCTGAGTGATGTTGAGCATTTTTTCATGTGTCCATTGGCCATTTATATATCTTTCTTTGAGAAATGCCTATTTAGCTCTTTTGCCCATTTTTTAATAGGGTTACTTGTTTTTTTGTTGTAAAGTTGTTTCAGTTCATTGTATATTCTGGATATTAATCCTTTGTCAGATGTATATTTTGCAAATATTTTCTCCACTCTGTTGGTGGTCTCTTAAAACTGTTAATTGTTTCTTTTACTGTGCAGACGCTTTTTAGTTTGATATAATCCCATTGATTTATTTTTCCTTTGGTTGCCCATGGTTTTGGGGTCATATTCATGAAGTCTGTGTCCAGTCCTACGTCCTGAAGTGTTTCTCCTATGTTTTCTTTGAGAAGTTTTATTATGTCAAGGTGTATATTTAATTCTTTAATCCATTTTGAGTGGATTTTAGTACATGGCAAGAGGTATGCATCTAGTTCCGTTCTCCTGCATATTGATATCCAGTTATCCCATCACCATTTGTTGAACAGGCAGTCTTTTCCCCAGTGTATAGGCTTGGTGCCTTTGTCAAAGATCAGATGGCTGTAGGTGTGTGGGCTGATTTCTGGATTCTCTATTCTATTCCATTGATCAGTGTGTCTGTTTTTATGCCAGTACCATGCTGTTTTGGTTATTATAGCTTTGTAGCATAGTTTAAAGTCAGGTAGTGTTATGTCTCCAGCTTTATTCCTTTTGCTCAAAATTGCTTTGGCTATGTGTGGTTGTTTCTTATTCCATAGAAATGTCTAGATAGTTTTTTTCCATTTTTGAGAAAAATGTCATTGGAATTTTGATATCACTTTGGGTATGGACATTTTCACAATGATGATTCTTCCATTCCAAGAGCATGGGATATCCTACCATTTTCTTGTGTCCCCTTTGTCCCCTTTAATTTCTCTCAGCAGTGGTTTGTAGTTCTCATTATAGAGATTTTTCACATCCTTGGTTAACTAAATTCCTAAGTATTTTTTTTTTTTTGGTGGCTATTGTAAATGGGCAGGCTTTCTTGATTTCTCTTTCTGCATGTTCACTATTGGAGAATAGAAACATGTGTTGATTTTGTGTCCTGCTACTTTGCTGAAATCATTTATCAACTCCAATTTTTTTTTGTAGAGGCTTTAGGCTGTTCAATATATAGGATCATGTCATCTGCAAACAGGGACAGTTTGACTTCTTCCTTTCCAATCTGGATGCCCTTTATTTCCTTCTGTTCTCTGATTGCTCTGGCTAGTACTTCCAACACTATGTTTAGTAGGAGTGGTGAGAGTGGGCATCCTTGTCTAGTTCCTGTTCTTAAAGGAAAAGCTTTCAGCTTTTCCCCATTCATGATAATATTGGCAGTGGGTAAATTATATATGGCTTTAATTATGTTGAGATTACTTTCCATCTATGCCTAACTTATCGAGAGTCTTTGTCATGAATGAGTGTTGAATTTTATCAAATGCTTTTTCAGCATCTATAGAGATGATCATATTGTCCTTGTGTTTGATTTTATTCATATGGTGTATCACATTTATTGATTTCTGTATGTTGAACTAACCTTGCATCACTTGGATGAATCCCACTTGATCATGGTGTATAATTTTACACATATGTTGCTGTGTTCTGTTAGCTAGTATTTATGGAGAATTTTTGCATCTATATTCATCAAGGGTATTGGCCTGTAGTTTTCTTCTTTAGTTTTATCTCTACCTGGTTTTGGTGTCAGGGTGATGTTTGCTTCATAGAATGAGTTTGGGAAAATGGGCCCTGTTTCAATCTTTTGGAATAATTTGTAGAGAATTGGTGTCAATTCCTCTTTGAATGTGTGCTAAAATTCTGCTGTGACTCCATCTGGTCCTGGACTTTTGTTTGTTGGGAGCCTTCTGATAACAGCTTCAATCTCTTTTATTGTTATTGGTCTGTTCAGATTTTTTACATCTTCTTGGCTCAGTTTTGGTAGCTTGTGTGTGTCCAGAAATTTATCCATTTCCTCCAGATTTTCAAATTTGTTGGCATATAGTTGTTTATAGTAGTCTTGAGTGATTCCTTGTATTTCAGATGTATCAGTTGTAATATCACCTTTTTCGTTTCTAATTTTTGTTATTTGGATCTTCTCTCTTCTTTTTTTAGTTAGCCATGCTAATGGTTTGTCAATTTTATTTATCTTTTCAAAAAACCAACTTTTCGATTCATTGATCTTTTGTATTGTTTTTGGGGTTTCAATTTCTTTAAGTTCCGCTTTGATCTTAAGGATTTCTTTCTGTCTGCTAACCATTGGTTTGTATTGTTCTTGTTTTTCTAGTTCTTTAAGGTGAAGTGTTAGGTTGTTCACTTGCCATCTTTCCATTCTTCTGAAGAGCATTTAATGTGATAAATTTCCCCTTTAGTACTGCTTTTGCAGTATCCCACAGGTTTTGGTATGATGTATCATTATTTTCATTTGTTTCAGTAAATTTCTTGATTTCCTGTTTGATTTCTTCTTGGACCCATATGTCATTAAGTAGAATGCCGTTTAATTTCCATGTGTTTGTATAGTTTCCAGAATTTTGTTTGTTATTGATTTCTAATTTTAATCCATTGTGTCTGAAAAAGTACGTGGGATATTTCCAATTTTTTTGAATTTGTTGAGACTTGATTTGTGACCTAATGTGTGATCTATCCTGGAGAATGATCCATGTGCTGATGAGAAGAATGAATAATCTGAGGTTGTTGGATGGAATGTTCTATAGATATCTGCCAAGTCCAATTGGTCTACAGTGTTTTTTAGATCTTGTGTTTCTCTGTTGATTCTTTGCCTAGATGATCTTTCCAATACTGTCAGTGGGGTGTTCAGGTCCCCTGTTATTATGATATTAGTGTCTATTTCCCTCTTTAGGTCTAATAGACTTTGCTTTATAAATCTGGCTGCTCTGACATTGCGTGCATATATATTTATGATTGTTATGTCTTCTTGATGGATCAATCCTTTTAGCATTATGTAGTGTCCCTCATTATCTCTTTTTATGGTTTTTAGTTTTTTTTTTTTTTTTTTTTTTTTTTTTACTATAATTTTATTTTATTTTATTTTATTTTATTTTATTTTATTTTTTTTATTTATTTTTTTTTTATATTATATTTTTTTTTTTTTAAATTTTATTTTGTCGATATACATTGTAGCTGATTAATGCTCCCCATCACCAAAACCTCCCTCCCTCCCCCCTCCCCCCCCTCCCCCCCAACAATGTCCTTTCTGTTTGTTTGTTGTATCAACTTCAAATAATTGTGGTTGTTATATCTTCTTCCTCCCCGCCCCCCGGTTTGTGTGTGTATGTGTGTATGTGTGTGTGTGAATTTATATATTAATTTTTAGCTCCCTCCAATAAGTGAGAACATGTGGTATTTCTCTTTCTGTGCCTGACTTGTTTCACTTAATATAATTCTCTCAAGGTCCATCCATGTTGTTGCAAATGGCAGTATTTCATTCGTTTTTATAGCTGAGTAGTATTCCATTGTGTAGATGTACCACATTTTCCGTATCCACTCATCTGATGATGGGCATTTGGGCTGGTTCCAACTCTTGGCTATTGTAAAGAGTGCTGCGATGAACATTGGGGAACAGGTATACCTTCGACTTGATGATTTCCATTCCTCTGGGTATATTCCCAACAGTGGGATGGCTGGGTCGTATGGTAGATCTATTTGCAATTGTTTAAGGAACCTCCATACCATTTTCCATAGAGGCTGCACCATTTTGCAGTCCCACCAACAATGTATGAGAGTTCCTTTTTCTCCGCAGCCTCGCCAGCATTTATCGTTCATAGTCTTTTGGATTTTAGCCATCCTAACTGGGGTTAGATGGTATCTCAATGTGGTTTTGATTTGCATTTCCCGGATGCTGAGTGATGTTGAGCATTTTTTCATATGTCTGTTGGCCATTTGTATATCTTCCTTAGAGAAATGCCTACTTAGCTCTTTTGCCCATTTTTTAATTGGGTTGCTTGTTTTCTTCTTGTAAAGTTGTTTGAGTTCCTTATATATTCTGGATATTAATCCTTTGTCAGATGTATATTTTGCAAATATTTTCTCCCACTCTGTTGGTTGTCTTTTAACTCTTTTAATTGTTTCTTTTGCTGTGCAGAAGCTTTTTAGTTTTGATATAATCCCATTTGTTTATTTTTCCTTTGGTTGCCCGTGCTTTTGGGGTCGTATTCATGAAGTCTGTGCCCAGTCCTATTTCCTGAAGTGTTTCCCCTATGTTTTCTTTAAGAAGTTTTATTGTCTCAGGGTGTATATTTAAATCCTTAATCCATTTTGAGTTGATTTTAGTATACGGTGAGAGGTATGGATCTAGTTTCATTCTCCTGCATATCAATATCCAGTTATCCCAGCACCACTTGCTGAAGAGGCAGTCCCTTCCCCAGTGAATAGGTTTGGTGCCTTTGTCAAAGATCAGATGGCAGTAAGTGTGTGGGTTGATGGTTTTTAGTTTAAAGTCTATTTTATCAGATATAAGAATAGCTATTCCAGCTCGTTTTTCATTTCTGTTTTCATGGTAAATCTTTTTCCATCCTTTCCCTCTTAGTTTATGTGAGTCTTTATAGGTGAGGTGGGTCTCCTGAAGGCAGCATATAATTGGGTCCTCCTTTTTAATCCAGTCAGCCAGTCTGTGTTTATTGATTGGGGAATTTAATCCTTTTACATTAAGAACTGTTATTGAAAAGTGTTGATTTACTTCTAACATTTTATTGATTTTTGTTTGGAAGTCTTAAGTGTCTTTTGTTTCTTTCTTTCTAATTTACTGTTTGTCTTCTGTATTTGTTGGTTCATTGATTTGTAGATAAAAAATTTTTTTTTCTCTTCATTGTTGGCCTTTTTATTTTACTAGTGGGTTTTGAGTTTTCTTGAGTTTTTATGGCAATGGTAGTTATTTTTCAGGTACCAAACCCAGTACTTCCTTGAGAATTTCTTGCAAGGGTGGTCACATGGTAGTGAACTCCCACAGTTTTTGTTTGTCTGAGAAATATACTATTGGCCCTTCATTTCAGAAGGATAGCCTTGCAGGGTCTAGTATTCTTGGCTCATAATCTCTGTCTTTTAGTATTTTGAATATATCATCCCATACCTTTCTGGCCTTTAGGGCTTGTGATGAAAAGTCTGATGTTAGTCTGATTGGGGCTCCTTATAGGTGGTTTGATGCTTCTCTCTTGCAGCTTTTAAGATTCTCTCTTTGTCTTTGATTTTTGCTAATTTGAGTATAAAATGTCTTGGAGAAGACCTTTTTGGGTAGAATACATTTGGGAATCTTTGAGCTTCCTGAATCTGAATATCTGTGTCTTTTCCTATACCTGGGAAGTTTTCTGCCACTATTTTATTGAATATGTTTTCAATGCAATCTCCTTTTTCCTCCCTTTCTGGAATACCCATGACTCGGATATTTGAGTGCTTAAGGTTGTCTGATATCTCTTTTAGATTTTCTTCAATGTTTTTAATTCTTTTCTCTCTTTTTTTTTTTTTGTCTGCCTGTGTTATTTCAAACAGTCCATCTTGAAGGTCAGAAGTTGTCTCTTCTGCTTCTGCAAGCCTGGTGGTTAAACTTTCTGTTGTGTTTTTTATTTCATTGAATGAATTCTTCAGCTCAGCCAGCTCTGCTACATTCTTTTTCAGGGCATTTATTTTCTTGTACATTTCTTCTTTCAGGTCCTGTATACTTTTCCTTGTTTCATCATGTTGTCTAGCTGAGTTTTCTTGTATCTCATTTAGTTTCCTTAGAAACACTTGAAATTCCTTGTCAGACATTTCAAGGGCTTCTTGTTTTATAGGATCTAGAGCTTGAGAGTTATTACCCTTTGGTTGTGTAGTTTCTTGATTTTTCATATTTCTGGTATCATTCCTGTGATGTTTAGCCATTGTGGCAGGAGATTTCCCAGTCCACTCATTTGACACTATTGTCTGGCTAGGATGCTGCTGGGGCTGCCAATTTGGTATGGCTGCCTCAGTATCTGCTTGGTTGCCCACTAGTGCCTCGGTTGCGTGGTTTCCTCATGTCTTGAGCCTCTCCAGGGAGGCACCTCTCTGGTCAGCATACACTCGGCCAGGCTGGGGATGGAGTTGGGCAACGGCGGTCAGGTCTATCTGCTTGGTTGCATGCTGGCACCGCAGGGCATGTGGTCTCCGTGGATCTTCTGCTTCTCTGGGTGGGTGCCGCTCTGATCAGTGCACACTTGGCCAGGCTAGGGATGGAGTCGGGTGGCAGCAGCAAGGCCTACCTGCTGGGTCATGCTCTGGCACTGCAGGGTGCATGGTCTCCATGGATCTTCCACTTCTCTGGCGGGGCGCCTCTCTCTGTCCCAAGGTTTTAAGCTATGAACAAAATTCTCTCAGCATGAAGTTGCTAAGAAGTCCAAGTGGGCTCTGGCAGTGTTTCATCAGTCAGAAAAGTCTGTAGTGCAGAATGAATAGTTCTGGAGGCTGGGAAGTCCAAGATCGAGACACCATGGTTCTGAGGAGGGCTGCTCTCTGCTTCCAAGATGGTGCCTTGTTACTGTATCCTCTCAGCACCTGAGCATCATGCAGGCTAGAGCCTCAGGTGCGGTGCCAGCATAGTCTGAGGATCCTGGTGTTGTGGCAAAAGCTTCCTACTTGCGACCAATCCTGGTGTTGAACCCAGTGCTTGGTCTGCTGCTGTGCTCCTCTCCCTCCTCACGCTCCCAGGCATTTTCCTTAAACACAAAACACACTAGTCTGCATCTGACAAGACAGGTCTAATTATTATAAGACTGACACGCAAAACAACAGCATCAGTAACAACAATAAACACAAGAAAATAAATATTCCATGTATGGGAATTTTGATAATTTATGATCAAGAAGCAAGTGGGCTAGCTTATATAAATACTAACTGAATTATTATAATATTTATGGCATTTTTCAGAGAAGGGAGACTAATTTTACTCAATATTTTATAATTAACTTTATTTAGTATATTGAGAAGTAAGGTGGGGTGGCTTGGAAGCAATGAATCATATTAATCTGTAAAGGATACTTAATTCAAGGATTTACCAAATTTTACCCTATGTTTACTGTTTTCTAAATTTGCTAATCAAATGGGAATTCCAGTTTAGAATATAATACAGAGAAGAAAAAGAAATTGTGTTAAAATTAGGAAAAAGTGAGAGACTAATCTTCAAAATTATTATTTTTTTTTTTAAAATTAGATTTTGGATGTAAAAGAAAAACTAGACATTAAGTATCTCTTTGCTTTCCCAACTAGATGCAGTACCCATGTAGGTATGAGGTGGTACACCAATGATTACTAGAAATCAGAGGCTAAAACTGTCTCAGCTTTCAGGAAGATTTATCTTCCCTTAGAAGAGTCTGTACATAAAGACATGTTTCATATTGGTAAAAACATAGATTGATTTTAAAGTTAAGAGAGTACTATGTTTGAATTTTAAAAAGTAAAATTTGAGATCTTGTAGAAATGCATTGATCATTGTACAATTCTTAGTCTGCGCCTGGGTTTAGACCTTCACTCACATTGGCCATTAGGCCTATCTGAGGGGAACTGCTTTAGAAGTACTGAGTGTTCTGCTAGTCTCCTCACCATGTTTTATATCAGGAAATGGGAGACCTAGAAACCAAAATGGCTTGTCCAGGCTACATAGCTGACAATAGCAGGGCCTGACTTGGATTTCATTTCTTTTTATTTCTTGGGTTCTTTCTCTGCTGGGGCTTTGAGAGGATACTGAGTAGAACTGGAATGGAGGTACAAACTTGCCCACATCCACCCCACTCCTGTACCTCAGTGTAGAAACACATCCCCTGGAATGCTCTTTCTGTGGAGGGAATGACTCAGAATTGAAGCTGTGGAAATGAGTTATATGTACAAACGTTTGGTTACGAGTGGTGTCGTAATCTTTAGGCAAACTTTGGGAGAAAAAATGCTGGTGCTATGATAAGACTCAGATGACTTTGTGTTTCTTCTTTTCCCTATTCTTGGTACAGTATTCTCTCTTCTCCCTCCCACCTGTGTCTAAGTGAGCACAGGATAGATATTAAGCTGCCGTAACCCTGGGTAACCATCTTGACCAGTAGTAATGGAGGGTGACCCAGTGCTGTCCTGACCATAGTGGCCTTTCTTGCCAGTCCCCTTCCATGAGCCACACCCAATTCTTTGGTCTTTCTGGTGCCTCATGTACTCTTAGATGATATTGAAGGAGCATGAGTCATGTAGAAATCAGTGTTCTTCAACAGAGATCCTCTGGAAGAGGAAGTGGCCCTAGATTTCAGAAGCAGAGTTCTGAAAGTAGGCTCATGGCAGAATGAGTGTTTGTAAATATTCTTGAAATTTTGGTTTTGTTTCAAATCACATCTCCATGTTGCCGTATCTTACGTCCCTCTATACTCTGTATCTTACTTGGAAGCAAGACAAACAAGCAAACACAAATAGCATGGCTGTACCTTTCCCTTTCTGAATCAGCATTTGGTGTTGTTTGTTTTCCTTTCCATTGAGTAGCTTATGGTTAGGCATTAGAGTTTTCACAACACCTAGATTCCTATTGTGTTTATGAGCAAGTATATGATTTCTCACGGAGATTCTCTTTATCTCTTTGGAAGGTGATGATAACTTCTGACATATGCATTCTTTGTTAAGGTTTAAATATATTTTAATATTCATAGTTTCACTGATCCATCATTCTGCAAGATGGAGAGTGCAGTCAATATTATCTCATTTTATTAAGGGACATTATTCAATTGTTATTTACTAAATGACTACTATTAAATATTGGGTGATGTGGAACTAAAGTTGAACAAGGCACACTTTCTGTTTTTAAGATACTTTTTTCTGATAAGGCCAGGAAGCATGGTGAGTTAGGGCTGGGGTTAGGGTTAGATAAAAATTTACAACAGAGTGTGTTTTAAAAACCCTATCACCACCATAACATTTTATATGTGCAATATAAATATTAGAATTTGTCCTTATTATTACTGAAGACATTTTATAGTCAGCTCTATCTAAACATAGAGCAGATCTACTGAGTTACTGTTTGAACAGCTTGAAGGAAGAGAAGGAATATACTAAATGAAGCTTAGGGAAGAGAGAGGAATGATATTCCTGCAAAGGAAGCAGCTTATACAAAAAGCATGGTGACATTAAATAGTTTGAAACGTGCCATTTTTTAGAACATTATAGTGGAGGTAGTATGACTTGCTTAGGGTCATGTACCTATTCAATGAGGGAACTTGGGGTCAAGTTCAGTGCTCTTTTATAGCTTCTTCTTCCCCAGTTCTAAGTGTCCATGATTTGCCTAATCCACTGAACTTCATGAATGAAATGCTTCCTACAACTAGATACTCAGAGCAAATAATTTCTGATACTTTTGATTTCAGGCCATACTACCTTGGGTGAACCTCCTTTTATAATGGCAAAGTAAAACAGTTTTGGTCATAGTTATAATATTGTAAGAATAACAAATGCAATTGAGATAAAATGCGTCATTTTAGCCTGGGATTCTGCTCTTATAATGTGCATTTAAGTTTAATATTTTTTTATAAATAACCTGGAATCTGTGAAGGACTTCTCTCTGAATATGATCTAGTTTAACAATTAATCATCTTACTCCCACCCCCAAATTCAAAAGAAAGGGAAACCATCCTTCTATCTGAAATCAGATTATATGCAAACTAAGCTAGGGTTAAAGTGTTGAAAGACAGGCAATTTATAAATAAGTACACTTATAATATTATCACTGACAGGCCAGCACTGAACTCTTGTAAAATAACATGTAAATAGCATTTGTTTAACAAGAAGTCCAATAATTTAGTCTTTTCATCACTTTACTAAAACAGAAAAAATAAAACGGTCTCTTGCCTATCGTTCAAAGCTTTGATAATTCATATACTTTTATTAGGGACAGCATCTGCTAGAGTTGTAAATGGGGCTACAACAGTTGTTTCGAAACTGCATTTGTGGAAGAATTAAGATCATGAAAATGTTCATACTACCCAAAGCAATATACAGGTTCAGTGCTATCCCCATCAAAATATCAATGACGTTCTTTGCAGAAATAGAAAAAAAAAAATCCTGACTTTCATATGGAACAACAAAAGACCCCAAACAGCCAAAGCAATCCTGAACAAAAAAATAAAGCTGGAGGCATAACACTCCCTGACTTTATACTACAAAGCTGTAGTAACCAAAACAGCATGGTACTACCATAAAAACAGATGTTCAGACCAATGGAAAAGAATAAAGAACTCTGAATGTAAACCACATACTTACAGCCAACTGATCTTTGGCAAAGGCCACAAGAACATACACTGGTGAAAAGATTGCCTCTTCCATAAATGGTGCTGGGAAAACTGGACATCCATATGTAGAAGAATGAAGCTAGATCCGTACCCCTTGCTGTATATCAAAATCAACTTAAAATGGATTAAAGAATTAAATATAAGTCCTGAAATCATAAAACACCAAAAGAAAACACAGGGAAAACACTTCAGGATGTAGAACTGGGCAAGGAATTCATGAATAAGACCTCCAAAGCATAGGCAACAAAAGAAAAAGTAGACAAATGGGATTATAACAAACTAAAAAGCTTCTGCGCAACAAAAGAAACAATAAACAGAGTGAAAAGAAAATCTACCGAGTGGGAGAAAATATTTGCAAACTATGTATCCAACAAGGGATTAATATTCAGAATATACAAAGAACTCAAACAACTTAATAGTAAGAAAACAAGTAACCCAGTTAAAAAATGCGCAAAGGAGCTGAATAGACATTTCTCAAAAGAAGATGTACAAATGGCCAACAGACACAAGAAAAAATGCTCAACATAAATCAACATTCAGAAAATGCAAATCAAAACCACATTTAGGTATTATATAAACCCAGTTAGGCCGGCTATTTTCAAAAAGACAGAGAATAACAAATATTGGAAAGGATGTAGTGAAAGGGAAAAACTCCTACACTGTTGGTGGTACTGTAAAGTAGTGCAGCCATTATGAAAACTGGTATGGGGTTTCCTCAAACATCTACAGATAGAACTACCATACGATCCAGTCATCCCACTGCTGGGTATACACCCAAAGGAATGGTCATTGTCATGTTAAAGGAATACCTGCACTCCCATGTTTATTGCAGCTCTATTTACAGTAGCCAAGAGTTGAAATGAGCCTAAATATCCATAGACAGATGCCTGGATAAGGAAAATGTGGTATATATACACAACAGAGTACTACTCTGCCATAGAAGGAATGAAATGCAACATGGATGAACTTAGAATTATGTTAAGTGAAATAAGTCAGGCATAGAAAGTGAAATACTGCATGTCCTCAGTGATACGTGGGAGCTAAGAAAAAAGGATGGATGAAAGGAAGGGAAAAGAAGAAAGAGACAAAGAAAGAAAGAAGAAAGAAAGAAAGAATCACAATAATATGAAATTTCAAAGAAAAAAAGAAAATAGAGAACAGAACTGCGGTTATTAGAGTTTGAAAAGGGGGAGGGAGAGGGTGGTTAGAGAGAAACTGAGAAATTAGTTAAGGGTCACAAGCACAAGGACTGATTACGATTTGTAAACATGAGTATACTAATTATCCTGATTTGATCACCACGTACTGTACCCAGGTATAGATATTCAAATTTGTACCCCAGAAATATGTATAATCAATTATGTTTCAATAATGAAAAAAAAAAGCTGTCAAAAACAAAAAAGAAAGATACAACTAAAGATATATTTTTAAAGCTTCCCAGAAGGTTCTGATGTAGTCAACTTGTTCTACCATGGGCTTTTGAGAACCATGCTCTGAACAACTGAACTAACCAGTTACTGCCTAGCCATATTGCAATGAGCAAGGTTTGTTCTATGTCACAAGAATATTGTCACATCCCATTATGTGTTTATTTTTCATTATATTTTAAGTCTATCTCCCATAATTTAAATATTCAGTTTTATATGCTTTAAAGTTTAAATATTTTGCATCATTGTATTTGTGAAACTACAAAATATTTTGAAACCATTGAATTTTAGAAACCATAAAATTCTTGTGTTAGTGCAAGAGTATCTTTTTTAACAGTTTTATCATTTGATTAGTGTGACATCCTGTGTTCTCTTGGTTCTTGCCATGTTTGGCTCCTTGTGATCACAACTGACATGTGGTCTCTGGTATAAATCTAAGCATTTTGAAATTTTTCAATATAGAAGGTAGATGCTTGAAGTAAGGCTTAAACCATATTGAAGCACTTCTTGTTATAAACTATAGGAACTCTAACAAAATATCCATAACAGAAATAACATCTATAATAAAGACAATTTGCTATTGGGACTGGAAAGAAGCCATTTCGACAACACAATCTCACTTATGTGTAGAAAAACGTGGAAACTCAGAGAAGCACAGAGTAGAATGGTGAGGGAGGGAGAGGTTTGTCCAAGGGTACAAAGTTTCAGTTAGGAGGAATAAGTTCTGAAGATCTAATGTATAGCATGATGACTATAATTAAAACATACCATGTACTTGAAAATTACAAAGAGTAGATTTTAAATGTTCTCCCCACAAAAACTGGCAAGTATGTGAGGTGATGAATATCTTAGTTAGCCTGATGTAGTAATTCCACAATGTATGTATATACCAAAACATCACATTATACACTATAAATACATTCAAGTTCATTTGTAAATTTAAAAATAAATAAATAGAAATAAATTTTAAAAAAAAAAACAAGAAAAGCAACTGCATTTGAATATCCAGAATTTCTGTTGTTTTGTTTTTGTTTTCAAAGGTTGAGTATTTACTTAAAAAGCTTTGTTGGGTAGCTGGTTTGGGACCGGGTTTCCTTCTTTCACACAGTAAAAGCGGTGAGCCTTCTCAGTGGTTGATTGCTCACTGTGATTGGACAGCTGTGTATACAACCTGTGCAGAGCCCAACAACAGACAACACTTACGCTCCCTGACAATTCACAGTTTGGGACTCAGTGCCTCCCTCCTGACTTCACACTCTTTATGTGTCTATGGTGAGTAAACAGATGTTTGTCTGCAGGCTGGACACCTGATGTAGTGACTGATGTTCTAATAAACTATTTTCCTCAATGAAGGGACCCGAGACTACTATATCGACAAGTCTGAAAACTAAAGTTGTCTATTGAATTTATGGCTCTGTTTTGTGTACATGTGCTGAGATGGCCTTAACTACAATAATTTAAGACTTATAAGCTTCCTGGCCAGGACATGTTCAAGTGACAAGAAAGTCATTTCTAAAGATGCTCCTAGATACTCCAGTAAATAACAAAGTAAACCCACTGAAGTTCAAGTCAAATGTGGCCTAAGTGCTCTTATCCTTCTCAATTTTGGACAAGTGACTGTTACTAACGAAGATAAAATAGGCATTGAGGATTAAATTTTAAGAATTTAATTTTTCCAGCAGCTTCTTGAAAAGCAAATATCGGCTTTGAGATATTTTAACCTATTAAAACAAACCCCAAAGCTATATAAAAAAGTGATGGAAGCCAATAATAATAATTATTACTAACATATTTAAATTATGCCTACAATTATGTAAAGAACCTTACAGATAGCATTTAGTTTAATTCTCACAAGCTTTTCGTTTTTTAAGTAGACTTTATTTTTTTAGAGCAATTTTAGGTTCACTGCAAAATTGAAAAGAAGGTATAGATATTTCCCATATGCCCTCTGTCCTTATACATGCATAAAGTCTCTCTGTATCAGTAACCCCATCCAGAGTGGTACATTTATTACAGCTGGTGAACGTGTATTGACACATCATTATCACCATAAGACCATAGCGTACATTAGGATTTCACTTTTGGTGGTGCATGGTTTACGGGTTTGGGCAGATGTATAATGACATGCATCCACCATTATAATACACAGATTAGAATTTCACTGTCCAAAACATTCCCTGCCTATTCATCTCTCCCCACCCCAACCATTGGTAATCACAGATCTTTTGCTGTCTCCATAGATTTGACATTTCTAGAAAGTCATTTAATTGTAATCAGATAGTATATAGTTTTCTGAAATTTGTTCCTTTTGGTAAGAAATATTAAGATTCCTTCATGTCTTTTTATGGAATTATTACTCATTTCTTTTTATCAACAAATAATATTCCATTTTCTGTATGTACCACTGTTTATTTATCCATTCATCTGTTGAAGGATACCTTGGTTCCTTGGCTGCTTCCAAGTTTTGAACATCATGAATATGCCATTTTAAACATATGTGTGCAGGTTGTAGTTTAAGCATGTTTTCAACTCCTTTTGGAAAATATCAAGGGGCAAGATTGTTAGATAATATGATAAGAGTATTTTCGTTTTGTAGGAAACTGCTAGACTGCCTTCCAAAGTAGCTGGACCATTTTGCTTTCCCATCAGCACTGAATGAAAGATCCTGTTGTTCTACCTCTTCACCAGCTTTTGTTATTTCAGTGTTCTGGACTTTGGCCATCCTAGTAGGTGTTGTTGTTTTAATTTGCACTTCTCTGATGAAATGATGTGGAACATCTTTTCATATGCTTATTTGTTATCTGTATGTCTTTGGTCCTGTGTTTGTTGCTACAGTCTTTGACCCATTTTTTTATATTGGTTTGTTCATTTTCTTATTGTTGAGTTTTAAGAGGTTTTTTTGTGTATTTTAGATAACAGTACCCTATCAGATAGGTCCAATGCTTTTCTCTCAGTCTGTGGTTTGCCTTTTCATTCTTTCAGTGTCTGTTGTAGAAAAGAGATTAAGTCCAGCTTATCAATTATTTCTTTCATGAATCATGCATTTAGTGTCATATCTAAAAATTCATCACCAGACCCCAACAACAACGTTTTGAGATAGGCTCTGCTATCCACATTTTACAGATGAGAAAATTGAAACTTAGAGATCAATAGTAATCTGCCTAAGAATGCTTGCCCCCCAAAACTGGTAAAGTTGGTGTTTGAGCCCTGATCCATCTGACCACAAAGCCCTTATCTTTAAACACAAGGTGAACCTGCCTCCACAGAGTATAGGTTCCCTTTAGTTTAACTTCATAATTTGAAATTATCTTGGTTCAAGTAAATCCATCATTATTTATAAGTTCTCATTGTATTCAAGGCATACTGCTAAGCATTTGGGACACAGAAACATGAATAAGAGATAGCAATGTTCAAAGAGAGCCTTGTTTTTTATTAACAAGTGCTCTACTTAAAAAAAAAAAATGTTCAGTAAATGCCAAATCTAGCTACTTAATCAGAGTGGGCTACTCTTACTCAGTGGTTCAGAGAGTTTGCTACACACCTGAATCGCCCAGAAGTCTTGTTAAATACAGATGGCAGGGCTGTGTGTCCCATACTCTCAGTGTCTGATTCAGTAAGTCTGAGGTGTTCCCTGATAATGATTTGCATCTCTAACAAGTTGCCCAGTTTTGCTAATGCTGCTGGTCCAGAACACACTTTGAGAACTGCTGCTTTAATTGTTAGCTGATTAAACTAATTCCCATTTATGGTCTTTGTTGAATTACTGGCAGCTTTTACACTTGCTGAGGGTAGTAAGGGGATAGAAATTTTGCTGGTATGAATGTGGATTAATGTGGATAGGAGTGGTTATGGCTAAAGAATGTTTCAAGGCATGGTAAGAACTAAATGCAGACTGGGGGTTCTAAGTGATGGAAAGCAGTGTTAGAAAGCTGGGAGGAAATGCACATGGACATCAAAAGTACTATATGATCTAGAAATGGGCATAGTCAGCCCTCAATGTCAAACTCACCCACTGGGTGATTTAACCTAGAGCCATGCAGGATTTGGGTTGAGGAGGAGAATGCAGATCAGTGCCCAACGTTTTTCCATTTTTCTTGCTTTATTTGGTGATTCTCATTGACCGGATGGATGTATGAGGTCCTGAATCTCCAAAGCCTGCACTTGATTTAGTTTAGGCTTCTGCATTGGTAAGGTGGCTAACCCAGTGCCACCTCCAGCGATGTCTTCAGTGGCACAGGCTTTGGGGTGATTACCTGGCTGAGTGAGTCATTGTATTGACAGATTCATAGAAAATTTCTTCAGGAAGAGTTCTCCTCACATCTCAACTGTTTGCTATAATCCTGAGACACAGTTCTCAGGCCTCTCCCTTCCTGATTCAGCAACAATGAGGTCATCTCTAGGCCTGACATTGTTCTGAGCTTCCTAATTTGAGATTTCAAGGAAGGGAGAAAGAAAGTGCTGTTTAATTTTGTTTTGATTTTTGTTTTGATGTTGTTGGCCTTGATTTGTATTGATGGCTTGGACTCTAGTATTCTGAGTTTCATCAGATGATAGCAATCTGTAATTAAGGGCTCTGAAGCCAGCAGGATGATTTTAAATTCAAATAAGACTCTGAGATGAAAATGGGACATGTTGGTATAGCCATCAGGAGAAATGAAGACTGACAGTTTAATTTCTCTAAATACTGTAAGCAAAAGGATAGCAGCTCTGTTGACTGGTGGGGTTGCCTGGGTTGAATGTAATAGACCATGGTGGAGAAATTTAATATTAAAACATATTTTTATAAGATGTTAACATTTAGAAACTAGGAGAGACTATTCTGGGCAAGCATTTTAGGCTGTATTTTGCTTCTTATGCTAGTATTAGCCTGCACAACAGGTTGAATGAAGTGGGTTCATTTATTTGCTACTGCCTAAATCCCTAAAATGACCCTTCCTTTTTATCAAAGTGGCCCTTCCATCTTCTGTACATACCACTCATATAGTCTTTAAGACTGGTACCTCAAAAAGTGACAGGTACACGTAAATGGCTCACATCTTCTGCATTTAGAGGAGTATCAATTTACAGTCTATCAAACACTTCCGTTGGTGTAGGAGACCTGATGAAAAGAGATAAAGTCCATATGACTTGTCTGAGTTTGATTTCTGAGGCAAGAACTACAATCTTGGATTTAATTTTATAGGCCACATTTATTCAACACAAAAAGCAGGATCTATTCTGCAGACTGAACACTGGAATCCACATGGTGGGGGAAGGCAATCAGGTTAGGGAAGTCAGGTATTTTAAGCCTGAATTTAAGTACATTTGAGCTTTTCGGAAAGAGAATTCCAGAATAAAGTAGTTCGAAGCATGTGAGGCAGAATCAACTATAAAAATATTAAAATGTCATCTTTGTTTTATTTTAGGACATCTACCTTAAAATATTTATAACTGTCCTACAACTCAGGTATGCTGCACACTGTGATGATAATAATAGTTATATCTACAATTTATTGACAGGTTTTCTTTTTTCAGGGATTAAGCTAGGTACTTTATCCTTATTAACTCTAATATTTGTATTGCAGATAAGCTATTGTAACATATAAGTCGGGACAATGAGGGGAGATTAGATAATTCCTCATACAAGGGAAAACACTTGTTTACACCATTAACTATGGAATTGATATTTACAAAAACAAAAGCCTTATTATTTTACAGTCATATTACTCATTACCTGGTTTAAGAGTAAGAATATAATACTATGCCAACTCTGTGATGGTTAATTTTATGTATCAACTCAACTGGGTTAAGGGATCCTCACATAGCTGGTAAGACACTATTTCTGGTTGCATCTGTGAGATGTTTCTGGAAGACATCAGTATTTGAATCAGACTGAGTAACAAAGATCTGCTCTCACCAATGTGAGCAGGCATCATTCAATCTGTTGAGGGCCTGAAAGAGTGAAAAGGAATGAAAAATAAAATGAAAAATGAAAGGTGATTTCATTCCTTCTACTTAAGTTGGGATGTCCATTTTCCCCTTTCCTTAGACATTGGTGTACCTGGTTCTTGGGCCTCTAAACTTGGACAAAAACTAGATATCACTGGCTTTTCTGAGCCTCCAGCTTGAAGATGGCAGATCATGAGACTTCTAAGCCCCTATAATCATGTGAGCCAATCCCTCATAATAGATCTCTTTCTAGATTTCTCTCTATATAGTCTACTCGTTCTGTCTTTTCAGAGAATCCTGACAAATACATGTGTTATGGTTTGAATGTTTTTGTCTCATCCAAAATTTATGTTGAAACTTCATCCCCAATGCCACAGTATGAAGAGGTAGGGACTTTAGATGATCATTAGGCTATGATAGCTCTGCCCTCATTAATAGGATAAGTAAACTTATGAAAGGGCTAAAGGGAACTTACAAGGCCCCTTTTGCCCTCCCACCACGTGAGGACACAGCAACAAGGTGCCATCACGGGAGCAGAGAGCAGTCCTCACCAGACACCAAACCTGCAGTCACCTTGACCTTGGACTTCCTGGCTTATAGAACAGTGAGAAACAAATTTCTATTGTTTATAAATTACCCAGTCTAAGGCATTTTGTTATAATAGCACAGACTGATTAAGACAGAAATAGAGCTATATTTAAGTATCAGGTGAAAACAAGCATTTAACGTGTTTTTATTTGGTATATGACAAGGGTACAACTGAAACATTGCAAGTCTTTACTAGAATTGTCCCTGGGGTAGAGGTGAAGGAAGGGTTGGTCTTGAAGACATTCTTTAGATTCCATTTTGAGATCCATTTCAATTCTCTATTCCCATGCCATCTGGGAAGACTTCTCACAAGCTCCAGGCAGAATTCCTCTCTTGTTTGGCATCCTTCACTTGTGTTAGAATGCTTTTCACAGCCTGCTGGCTATTAGGATTAATTAGGCCCATGCACATTTCCTTTGTTAGATGGTGAAAGCTTAGATGACAGACTGTGTGTCAGATTTATCCCTGAATCACTCAAAATGTTTACCATAGAACCTCTCAAATATATGTTAGCTGTTCAATGATACAAATGACCCTCTTCCTTGAGCCCTTCTTTCTCTTTCTCTTGCTCTCTTTCCCTCTCCTTTTCTCTCTTCCTCTCCCCTCTTTCTTTGTGTTCCTCCTTATCAATTTCTCAGTTTGGGCCATCGGTCGCTTCACAGAAGATGAATTGTTTCCAATTACTTTTGCTGCCCCAGAACTCTAGTTTTGTTACCCAAACAAAGAAGCTGAAAGAGTTAGAGAAGAATAAACTTCCAGAGTGATGAATTGTATTTCAGGTTATACAAATTAAATTGGATTTTAAAACTTCCAGTATAAGGGAAATACTTGCAGCTTTGCCATCTGGAATGGATGAAGGGTGAAATAAAGAAAATAGACTGTATGTATGTGTAGGTGTTGAGGTAAAGATGGTAGCTGGGAGGGACTGTTCTCTGCAAGAGTTACAGTTTCTTCAACCTTTGGTTTTTCTGTCTCTCCTAAGCTTGGTGTGGCTGAAACAAGAACTCCACAGGTGGTTTCCGCAGCTCTATATTTGAAACTGTCTGGTTGGGTTGGGGACGTTCAGAAGGACAAAGGATGCTTCTGAAAGTCTAGGCATCTCAGAAATGCGGGACACTCTTTGCCCCCAAATATCTTTCTCATAAAGTGGAACTTTTGTCTTTGTTTTTGGCTTGGACATGAGGAGAGAGAAAAATGGGTGGGGGGAAAAAAAAGAGTTGCAACATGAAGAAATCATTTTCATTCCTGCCATAACCTTGAAATTTGAGCATAAATTCTAGTTAATCTCTTGTAATCTCAATCTAAGGTCTTATGACTAACAAAGAGGTGACAATATTCTGAGAAGTTTAGAGAATAATTTCTCCTTTTTTCATAGGTGAATTACTTTCTAAGAAAATTTTTTTCTCATTTTCATGGGGATGATGGTGGTCATGTTTGACTCTTGCTCCCCATTTCCTATTCTGCTACTTAGCACATAATAGTTTCCAACCAAATGTTTATTAAATTAGCAAAATAATGTATTGACTGTTTATTTAACCATAGTTTGTTAGTTTTCTATTGCTGTGCAACAAATTACCACAAACTTAAAGGTTTAATCAGCACCCTTTTATTACCTAATAATTTCCATGCATCAGGAATCCAAGTACAGGTTAGATGGGTACTCTGCTCAGGTTATCATCAGGCTGGAATCAAGGTGTTGGCGAGGGATTCAATTCTCACTTGAAGCTCAAGTTCCTTTTCCAAGCTCAAAAAGTGTTGGCAAAATTCATTGCCTTGCAGATATATTACTAAATCCCCATTTTCTTCCCAGCTGCAGCCAGGACAGCTCTCAGCTCCCAGAGACTGACCTCAATTTGTTGTCTCATGGCTCTGATAGGCAGTTACACAAGGCTACTTGCTTTCTCTCAGTCAGCAGAAATCATCTCTCTGACTTCTTAATTCCTCCTCAGTCTGCTACAAGGAGGTCTTATATAATGTAACGTAATCATGAGAGTGACTATCCCATCACCATCCCTCAGATATAACGTAACCCGATCAAGGAGTACCTGTCTTATCATATCCACAGTTCCCGCCTACAGAATGGAAGAGGACTGTTCAATGGAGTGGGAAATGCAGAGCCATCTATAAAGTCTGCCTGCGACAAATGAGAGATATACATTACATACGAAGATGAGAAACATATACATTTAATTTATATATGCATTTTGTGTGGCTTATTTAAGACATGAAAAGGTTTGAATTAGCCATCATAGAATTAGTCTATTTTCTGTATTTTTAAAAAGCTGTCTTAGTCATTAATATGACAGGTAAAAGTGATCATTTCACCCTAAGTCACAGAAGATGCAGGCCAAATGCACCCAAATTTATGCAGGTGGCTTGGTATCTCAAACAGTCCTAGATCTTGGTCAAAAGGAAGGCCCTTTCACTATAATTGGTCTTTTTATTTTATTTTATTTTTTCATTCTTGCCTATAGAATCTTGATAATTCTTTGATAGAAAAAGGAACTATTCACATCACAAAAATTTTCGGCTTTCTGTCCATAGTCTTTCTAGTTGACCCCAAACACTTATCAGTATTCACTGGACAGTGACTGACCCCCTGAACCAAGCCGTGTCTACAAGGCTCACTTGGAAATGGAATGTAAAAAGTATACTTTGTGGACAGCTTACTATATGCTCAGGAACATATCAGTCACCATGAGAAACACACACGTACATACAGTAGCCCTTTCTATACAAATGGGTATCAAATTCTTAACTTACGAGGGAAAGCCACCCAAAGGCCTTCATTTGTAGTAAGATTCTATTGTCAGAGTCTTTTTCCAGCATATATTTTGGTCACAACTATGGAATTTTTACTCTGTTACAGAAAGTAAGGGACACTGGAAAAATAGAAAATTGGCCACAGAATTGTACTACATGGCTCAGTCCCCCGAAGCTTTGATTTTCTAGAGGTGCAGTGGCTAGGCCATGCTCTTCCTCCAGTTTTTTTGTCTTGAGCTGGGGATCTTTCAGAAGCTTTTATGTTTTTCCATAGTGTACCTGTATAACTTTAAGTGACTGTTTCCTCATGCAGGGAGATATCAGATTATCCCAGGTCCTATCCATTGTGCCCCTGTTTGTCTGCTCAATTTGGGTTGTCCAGTGCATCTCTCTTGCTCCTTGGATGTAGTTTGGCAAAGGTTGAAGGAAAGGTTGAGGTAGTGTTAAAACATCTGTTCTCATACCTTCCTATCTATTAAGACACTAGTGTTCTTCATTTTACTCCAGTCAGTTGATAAAATAACCAACCATAGGATGCTGAATACCTGCATAATGAAAGGCACAAAAGAGGCGAAATATACTATATTTTCAATAGAGAGCTTTATGATTTTGTTTTAAGGATGTTTATTTTATACTTAAAGTAGAGAATTACCCAAGGCAGTGTTTATCAAATGGTGAAGTAGAGTAATCTATTTCCACTCCCACCAAAACTGTGATTGGATCATGGTCTGAATGGACACCTGAACAAAGCTGGAACAATAAGTATCTCTTTCCCACAAAATTTGAATTATGAGTCTCTTCTGTGCACTTGAACTGGAAGGATGTGTAAGGTTTAGGGAGTCCAGGCCACATTATATTTATGATGTGGCACGGAAGAATCATGTGTTAAAAAGAAGACAAGAGATGGAGAAAGGGAGGAAGAGTGAGAGAGAAAGAAAGAAGCATCTTTGAGGCTTTGGTTCTTGAAGGTTTTGTCATCTTGTTTTGAATCCCCGATGAGGTCCAGATATATGATGTGCCTTTGAGTTACAGAAAATACCCTTTTGTTTTATAGTTCTTTTCTCTTATTTGTTTAAGCTAGCTTAACTAGTGCCTGTGACTTTTAGAAAAAGTATATCTCACAAGGAGAGGCACTAATCTTTATGTTTCCAACTATGCTTGCAATAGAGTGGTTTAGGTAGACTGGAGCAGTCAAGGTGGCATTTAGTTGGTCCAGAAAGAGTGAGAGACTTTAGAGAAGCACAACACCAATGAAGGAATCACAGGTGGTATGGACAATGTAACCAAAGGCAGAGACAGTAATAGAAATGTTGTTTTTGGAGACCATAGGATGAACCTGTTTTCCACAGATAGTTCATTTCATGGGTTTATGACACATTTTGACTAGAATATCAGAAATATTCATTTTGTGGAAGGTCAAAATTTATGCCTCTTTTATTACTTACCTCTAAACATAAGAACTGCAATGATAATAGTTCTAATTTTTCATTAATTAATTTTTCATTAATGCATTTAATCTAACCCTTTCTGCAAAATATTGTAACAATAAATGAGAAAATCTGGTGTGGACAAGAATCACATACACTTTGGGGAGCAATTAGACTAAGGCTCGACCCCTAGCTTCATCACTTACCAGTTGCATGATAATAAGCAAATTATTTAGTCTATCTGAGTTTCAATTTTCTCATCTATAAGCTTGGGACAATAATACCTAATTCACAAAGCTGATATTTGAATTAAATGAAACTATCCATATATAATGATGTTAGAGTCACTTACAGTTCACAATGTACATATGTCACTTCCTTTCCCTCTCTGTTCATTGTGCATCTGCATTGCTGCCAATTCAGCAATAATCTAAGATAATTATAATAGTATTTTCATGACTGGTTGAGACAAAATATGACCTAAGCACTTTGCTAAATGCCTTATGTGCCTTATCTCATTTAATTCTCACAACAGCCTCAAGAAAGAAAGAGGAATTCAGTACAAAGTTATCTTCATAAAGAATTCCCGTTGTGCTTACCTCTGGAATTCCTTTCAGCCTGTTATTGATTCTGGATAAGTGAGTATGTCTCTAAACTCAAATGGAGTTCATTTCTGTCATAAAGATAAATGTTGTCCCCCAAACCTAGGCCATTAGAGAGAGATTAATGCAAGCCAAGCATCATTTTCAGGACAACATGTGATTATTCGCAGAAAAATTGTATTGTGTGTATGCATTAGTGTGTGCGTGTATGTGTGTGTGTGTGTGTGTGTGTGTGTGTGTGCGCGCGCGCATGCGTGTGTGGGGGCAGGTACATTCAGAAGGCTTGACTGAGGATGCTTGTACTTGGAATTTGAAAAGAAAGAAAGGGCTGCGCCTCAGATATAGCTTTGCCACAATTAGATTATTTTTATAACTGTTTGGCAAGTCACTTGACCTTTCTGGATTAGACTTTCTTCAGTTATAATAAATAATGAGTTTCATAATATGTAATATAATGAAGTTCAGTGGTTTTAAGCCATGACTTCATGTTCGAATCACCTGGGGAGTGTCCAAGACCTACCTCAGACCAATTAAATGAGAAGTTTTGGAGGGTAGAGCCCAAACACAGATATTTTTAAAGAGTATGAAAGTGATTTAAATGTGCAACGAGGTTTGAAATCACTGACAAAGATGATTTTTAAGATCTAATCCATGTCTAAGATTTTATGTACTAGATACCAGTTACAAGAAAGAATAAATAAGAACACCACTGAGGGAACTGAAAGGGGTCAATGAAAATGGTGTGTCCCAAATAGAAGTAATAGTAACCTACTTTGAGAACCATTTGTGAGGCTGAGCTCAAGTGTAAACAATTTTGATATAGAAGCTGGAATTGGCAATGAACCTAGAGATGGTTCTACTGACAGATTCATTTAATTTGTGTATTAAATAAATGCTTTTTGATCACCTACTATGTGTAAGCCCCCACTGGGAATCAAGTAGAAACAGATCAATTAGACACGAATACTATTTACCAAGTTGGTGGTTCATTATGAGCTTAAGAGAGGTGTTCAAATTTCTTTCTATGGGCATCTGAAAATACTTCATGATGGGAGGAGGTGATATTTGAGTTGAGCCTGTAAGAATAGGTGAAACACATGTGCATGTGGAACTCAGGGTCAAGGAAATGGGTAGAAGAACATCCAAAGCAGGAGAAATGTGTGATCAATGTTTTTCACTTTTTATTCAGTAGTACTGAATTTTGCATGTTACCTCATGATGTTTTAAAATTCTCTACCATTAATCAAGCTATTCACCTTGTCCTTAATACCCTTCACCTCTTTTTCATCTTTAATCGTCTGCTGAGGGTAACCTTCTTCAAGAAACCATCCCTATTACACCTGCTCTGGTCCGTCTACCCAGACGTTCCTATGCTCATCTTGACCATGACATTTACAACATAATATCTCAACTAGGTTGTGAGTTCTTCAAAGCAGTGACCTTTTTCCAAACTTTTATTTACAGGACTGTGCGCATTACATGACCTGGTTCAAAATAAGCCATAAAAAAATGTTGGACTGGACTGCAAAAATTAAGTAATTTTTAAATATGATAATTACAATGAGTCCAACCCTCACTAATTCCATAATGTGATTTTTCTTTTTTGGCTATACTTATAATTAAACCCACCACTCAATTTTAAGTTATTTGCAGGTAGAATTCACATTTTTGCCTTAGCTTAAAAGACACATGTGATTTGTCTCCTGAATATTTTTCTACTGTTGTCTTGTACCATTCTCCCCATTTTTAATTCTGTACCATCCACACAGTTTTCCTTCTTGAAGATGTGAGACTAGTTTCCTTCTCAGGATCTTTGTACTTGTTGCTCCCACTTCCTGAAACACTCTTTCCTGTCACATGGCCTGCCTTTCCCATGGTTCCTGTCTCAGCTTAAATGACATCTCCTCATAGAAGCCTAATCTGACCACCACTGCCCCATTCTACTACAACTCTTTCTTTCATTACATGTATTATCTTGTTGAATTACCCATTTATGTGTTTAAAACTTGACATTTCCTGACTAGAACACAAAGTACATGGCAACAGGAATATTATCACTTTATTTACTCTTTTGTCCCTAGACCTAGAATGGGGAATGACATAGAGTTGGTCCTTGGCATTTATTCTATTTTACTAATTGAAAATAACTGCATGGGAAAGAACAATTTGCCCAGTTTGTCAACCCATCTGGTTTGGATGGAAGAATAACAGAAGTCAGGGGTGGAAAGTTTTCTTCATGACAAATTATGTTCGATCTTAAATGCCAAATCCCTGCACTGGTTACAGGTTCACGTACGTTTGTTGGCAAAAATAATAGCCTAACATGAAAAATGGAATAGACTCATAGAAAGACAGGTGCAAATTGACTTACTTTCCAAAATGTCATGTTTCGCAAAGAAGTCTCTCGTCTCCTGATGTTGCCCTTCCCCAGAGAAAAGCAGTAATTGGTTGCCGTGCATTTATTTGGCCAAACCCCAAATGCATAAACAAGCTAGGTGGCATTTAAACAATGGTGACATTTACATTGCACTCAGAATCTTCCTTCTAAAATAGAAAATGGTTTGCAAACTGGACAGAGTAGTGAGTATAATCTCGTGGCATTAAATCAATACAAAAATTAAGAACAGGGTTTCAAAGAAAAATAGCTCTCAGAAGATATCTCCTAATGTTTGTTTTTTATTATTGTTAGTGCATTATTTTTGGCATTGCAATATGCTTTTACTTCAGCAACCATGAAGTTTAAGTTTCCTGCAATTAAAGGGATAACACAATGTAGAAAAGATACTGCTCTTGCATTGTTTTTATGAAGCTGATAGAAATCTCTTGTTTCATAACCGTCAACCCTTGTTATACCCTCAGCACAGACTGTGATTCATTAAATATGACACATACAGGAATACAAATAAAAATGTTCCAAATTATATTAACCAGTCGGGTGGAGAAATGCTGACAACACCCTTTTCTAGAAAATACAATTCAGGAGAGATCAGAAAAACAAGTCAGATTTTGGACATAAATCTGAACTCAGCCATTTTTTAAAAAAAGATTTATGAATAGCATGCTCTATTTCAGCAATATCATGGCATTAATGTGTAAAACTCAAACCTCACCTCATTTACCACTGGGTATTACATGCGTTACAGAGATTCTTTAGGTTATAGAGGAAGGGTTTTCATTGTGTAGTTTTTGAACTACATCAATTCATAGCAATGTCAAGACTGTAATTTTATATAACAATCTTTGAACAAAACAAAATTGAAGTTCAAAAATGCTTCACACAAATGTTTCAAACAATGAAAATCAAGTGTTTCTTCCTTCTCCCATTATCTTTCTGTTCAACATGTTAATAAGAAAACATTTAATTCACATTTATGACAAAATCTAAGAATCTTCACTAGGGATCTATGTGTTTTTTTAAAAAAATAAGTATTTATTTTAATTGACCCATGATAATTGTACATATTTGTGGGTACAGTGTGAGGTTTTAATGCAAATATATAATGTATAATAATAAAATTAAGCTAATTAGCATATCCATTACCTCAGATATGTATCATTTATTTGTGGGGAGAATATTCAAAATTCTCTTTTCTAGCTATTTTGAAATACACAATATATTATTGTTAATTATAGTCACCCTACTGTGCGTGAAACACTAGATCTTATTCCTCCTATCTAACTAACTTTGTACCCACTAACCAATTTTTCCCTATCTCCTTTTCCCCTTACCTTTCCCAGCCTCTGGTAACTATTATTATACTCTCTATTTCTATGAGGTCAACTTTTTTAGATTCCACATAGGAGATCTTGTGGTATTTTTCTTTCTGTTCCTGGCTTATTTTGTTTAACATTGTGTCCTCTAGGCTCATTCATGTTGCTGTAAATAACAGGATTTTATTTGTTTTTATGGCCGAATAATATTCCACTGTGTAAATAACCACATTCTCTTTATCCATGCATCTTTAACAACATATTTCATTTATCCATTTATCTGTTGATAGACACTTAGATTGATTCCAAGCCTTGACTATTGTGAATAGTGCTATAATAAACATGGGTGTGCACATATTTCCAACATACTGATTTCATTTCCTCTGGATATATAGTAGTGGGATTGCTAGATCATATGGTAGTTCTATGTTTAGTTTTTTGAGGAATTTCCATACTGTTTTTCACAAAGGCTATACTAATTTGCATTCCCACCAACAGTGTGTAAGAGTTCCCTTTTCTCCACATCCTTGCCAGCATTTCTAATTTTTTGTCTTTTTGATAATAGTCATTCTAACTGGGATGAGATGAACTCACTCATTTTAATGCATAAAAAAGAAGTATATGTTTTACTGTTGTCTGTATCCCAGTAAAGGATAAAAGACAAAATTTTTGATTGTGCCTATGTTGGCTAGTTTTGGTATACTAACAAGGCTTCAGACCCAAGAACCCATCTGAATCTCACTCCTGATTCTGCCCCTAAATAATCATGTGATCTGGGTCAAGTCATTCAACCTTTCTACAGTATAGTGCTCTCATCTGCAAAATGATAACACTGGATTTTCAAATCCTTTCCAGCTTGAAAATTTCATTAGCATAATGCATGGCTATAGCAAAAAACCTCAATATCTGTAAAATACTTTATAAGGTACCACTTGTCTTGACTCCCACAAGTTTGAGACAAATGAATGAGCCCACACCCCGCAATGTTATTATCTTCATTTGCAGTTGAATAAATAGAGATTTACTAAGCTGACGGACACATGCTAGTTAAGCAAGTGATGGCCCTGTTTCTGGGATCCAGCTTGCTTTCCTTAACAATTATGAAAGCGATAGAAAAAGAAAATGGTATTGGAAAATGCTTAGGAAGCACTCCTGGTAGAAAATCCTTGAGGAAGACCCATAGATATGATCTCATCCAAGCTATCAATCTATGCTGTGTCTCTTCCATTTAGTTATTGACAAATGGCTATTCTAACTATTCCCTCACACTCTTTAGGACAAGGTGCTGCTTGCTTATTGACATAACCTTGTGTCATTTGTGGACATCTCTGTTTTTCAGGTACTGTACAGCATGAAGAACAATATACAGAATTTGGAGAAACAAAACATGCCGTGTTTATGTCAGACTGGGTAGTATACTAAATCTTTCTTTAGTGATGATGTACAATGTCTAATGTCTTCTTAGATAAAATTATAGAAAGATAAAATATTATAAAAAGTAGAATGCATTTGGAAAACGTTTATTCATTATTTATTTATTATTATTTTTTTTTATCGTGGTAGACCAAAAGTTAGAAATCCTTCTCATAGGGAAGATAGTAGAGATTTTAGATGCCACTTTGAGCAGTTTTACTTTGCAGTGGTTTTCATTAGTGCTGATGATTCTCCTATTATCCATCAGGTTTGCTAATGATTCTTCATTGCTAGAGCAAGAGGACAAGTGTATTGTTACAGCTGGAACAAAGCAATGCCAATTTGGAACATCTACATATTGTTACTTTGTGCCTTTTAAGGAAAGGATGAGGCTGTTAAATGCATTTCTATTATTTTGGAAAAAGGAGAAAGCTAACGATTTGGGAATCTCATTACCTCTGATATTTCATATGGTTTTAATTCTTTAATAGTAAATCACCATGGTGCCAGGAGATCTTGTCTGACATCCTGATTACACAAGTATTCTTGACACTAAACAGCTGTAGACATAGGTGATCAAAATATTAATTGAATTCTAATTAATTTACTTATTTCTCTTCTTTGAGACTGTAATGTAATGGATTAATATTTTCTAATACCAAAAAATTATAAAACAGCTGAAGAATGAATGAAAGAATTAATGTTGTTATATACATTAAAATGTCTAAAATATGTTTGTTGATCTGGATGCATTTTTATTTTGATGCTTTAAAACACTCAGCTCATTATTAACCCATATATGTTTCAAGGTATAGGATATTTACGATGCTATGCCTATTATAGATAGGGTATATGTTATTCACTCTGCAGTTCAGTAACTATGAAGAGTCAACTGATGCTTTTAAATGACTATATTATTGGAGAAAGTAAGGTTTCCTATCTAGATGTTTTTATTTGACTTTTGAAAAATGTTGTTTTCTACACATCTTTTAGAAGACAGAAATAAATCTAGGGTATGACATATCCTGACAGCCATTAAAGCACATTCTGCATTTCGGCTGCATCATTTCTGTATAAATAACACTGCTACTGCTGCTCCTTAGAGAAAATGGCTCACCTTTAAAAAGATACTTCTGAGTACATATTTACTAAATGAATAAATTATTTTTTTCTGTTAAATTTCACAGAGTTTGAAACAACTCCCGTTTATTGACTTGGTTCCTCAGAGGAAGGGCTGGCTCCATCAATGACTTAGAAAGGAACATGCTATGAGCTTTTTCTTTTATTGATTCCTGAAACTATTTTCTACTTTTATCTTCTATTCATTCATCTTTTCAAACTTCGAGTTTCTGTTGCTTCTTTTTATGTTGTTGTTCTGCCACCATTATTCTTAACTTTGTTTTTTCTTCTCACATTGATCAATATTTACTGCATTTGGTTGTAGATGATACTAGGAACCAGAGATAGAATATTGAAAAATAAACATGTTTCTGCCACTGTGGATTTTGTAGTCTATGGGGAAAGAAAGATCTTAACCAAATTATCAAACAAATCCAATGGAATGTTGTTAAAGATCATAGTACAAAGGAAGGAAAGTAGCAGGACTGCATGCATGGTCAGAAGAAATAAATATTAATCAGAGGGTAATAAGAATTTCTTACTTATTGAGCTGTTATTGTGTACCAGTCTCTGCTAAACTGATATACCTATTCTTTTTTTTTTTTTTTTTTTTTGTGACTCGTAAGGGGATCGCAACCCTTGGCTTGGTGTCGTCTGCACCGTGCTCAGCCAGTGAGCGCACCAGCCATCCCTATATAGGATCCGAACCCTCGGCAGGAGCGCCCCTGCGCTCCCAGCGCCGCACTCTCCCGAGTGAGCCACGGGATCGGCCCTCATATACCTATTCTTAAGGTAATAGTCAATTTTAAATCAACTAAGTAGATCCTCTTCAGCCCAACATCCGGCACTTATCAATGGTTTTTCAGAGATGTTAATTTGCAGAACAAACAATAAAAACAAATAACAAAAAAGAATTGCAAGTAAATGGCCAAGCATTTGAAATGTGATAAAAATTTCAGTGACTGTTTAACTCATTTAGTAAGAGTTTAAAGATCTGGAGTCCATATGACAGACAGTTCCATCACCACAGAAGCTGTTTACTTTCAAATATACACCAGCTCCATACTATATGCAATTTATGATAATTATTATTCTAACACATATTATCGTCACCAAGATATCAACTAATATTGTGCCTATCCTATGCCTGCAAAAAACCAACAAATTTGATTTATTGACCATGGTCAATAGCATTGGTTTGCAAAGAAAGAATGTGCCATTTGCTTATCATCTCGAGTGTTTTAATGACACTCATATTTTACTAGAGCATTGGATGCTTATTTCAGGCTGTGGAGCTATATGATGTGATTGACATTAAACATAAGAAACTTACATGTATAAAGAAATATCTTTGAATGGATTACAATAACAGTATGTGAACTACCATTTTGTTATGACTATTTTGTAAACCAAAAGCATTCTAATTGTGACTTTGAGAATATTTCTCTTAACTTCTCTCTTCTACATTAAAGGGCATAGACTATATTTTAAGAAAGTGGTTTAACTGACATATCTACCATTCCAATTAATCCAAGCAAAACTGTACCTTCCTTTTTCTCTTTTGCACAATTGATGTGAACCCAATCTTCAAGTTTTATCTCTCTCAAAATATATCTATCAATCATTGAGCATTTTGTGTTTACTAACACTCAAGTGGCTAAAATTGTTGCTTTGTTTTGATTTTTTTCTCCTTTGAACCTCCTAAAACTTCTGTATCTCATTTGTGGAACACATCATATTTTATCTTCTGTAATTATCACCCACTTTTACTAAGTTGAAAGATTATAAAGACAGAACTCAAACTTGCACATTAAATTACTTAACCCAGCTTGTTGGAGAGAGTCACAATTTACTGAGGTTACTTTAATAGAACGCAAGAAAACTAAGGAACAATTTAAATGTGAATACCAGCTCTACTACAGCTAAATTGACAACGTGTGAAAATATGTTTCTCATGTCGTAGCTGCCATTTCCATCAGTCGAGTTGGATCTCTTCGCAGCTAAAATAACAATAAATATGAATCTAAACTTAACAACTGACAATTTTTTTGGTTTTTTTTAGCTGAGATTATTTTAATCTGAATTATGAAAATTATTAACAATTATAAAAGATGAGTAGTGTTAGTCCATTTTTGTTACTTATAACAAAATACCTGAAACTGGATAATTTATAAAGAAATGAAATTTATTTCTTACAGTTTTAGAGGCTGGGAAGTCCACAGTCCAAGGAACATATCTGGCCCAGGCTTTCTTCTTGGTGGTAGTTTTACAGCAATGCGGGGTATCACATGGCAAGAATGGCCTGAGCAGCTCTCCTTATAAAGCCATCAGAACCACGCCCATGACAACCATCAACCCATTACTCCATGAATGGATCAATCCACTCACAAGGGCATAGTCCTCCAGGATCAATCACCTTTTAAAAGCTCCACCTTTCAAATATCATAATTGGACTTCTCACCCTCTTAACATGGTTATAATGAGAATCAAGTTTCCAATACATAAACTTTTGGGGGACACATTTGGGCCATAGCAAAGTACTAGTCAATGTAGAGACAGGGACTTTTTGTTTACACATTATATGCATATAGATATATATCTATATGTATATAAATCCTTTCTACCTTGAAATAAATAAAACATAGAGCAAACATGTTCACAGAGATCAATTTGCTTTCTTAACGTTGCACAGTATAAAAGTATGGAAGCTGAAATTCTGGGATAGTCTGATTTTAGAGTGCAAACTCTTAACCTCCAAACTGTTCTGGAGAGCATTTCTGAATACTGTTGTTACTACATCTGTTCTCTAACATTGGAGGAGGTTCTAACTCTCACTAGAAAAAAACACCCAACTTAACTTGAGGTATAACTCCTTTTCCAATCATTATTTGGTTGAGAAAATAAAAAATTCAGAATAGTTTCCAGGAATATGAATGAAGAAGTAAGTTTTGTGTGAAAAGTGATTTTTCTAAACTTTTTAGCTAATTGTCTCTTGCTGGATTGCTCTCTAACAATTAAAGTTCATTTTTAAGGTTTAAAAAATTTCAATGAAAACAAGTTTGAAGGAAATTTATAAGTATTATGGGCTGTATTGCCCCTCTCCCCTCATTCATATGCTGAAATCTTAACTCCTAGTACCTCAGAATATGACTGTATTTGGAGGCAGGGCCTTTAAAAGAGGTAATTAAGGTAAATTAAGGTCATTAGGATGAAATCTAACCCAATATGACAGGTGTTCTTAAATAAGAAGAGGAAATGAGGACACAAATATGTATTGAGGGAAGGCCACGTGAAGATACAGGGAGAATACGGCCATCCGCATGCCAAGAAAAGAAGCCTCAGAAGAAAATAACCCTGCCCACTCCATAAACTATGATTTCTAGTCTCCAGAACTGTGAGAAAATTAATTTCTATTATTAAAGATGCGCAGTCTGTTGCGCTCTTTATGGCAGCTCTATCATCCTAATACAGTAAGTTTTTAGACAATTGGGAATTTCAATTTCATATCTTCTCCTTTAAAAGGAAAAGTTCATGAGGCAGGCAATCCCCAACATGGTCATTACTCTTTTTGCTTTATCTTGTGCCAATTCAGACTGTAACCAGAAAGTTGACCACCAGAAGGAAATAGCAAAGAGCAGACCCAGTGGTGCTCTCAGCATGGACGGACAGCTTGAGGGGAAGTGCCGGAGAGATGCTGTAGCTCTGCTGACTTCGTCCCCTTGAACGTGTCCATTCAAGCCCTTCACTGAGGAACAGGCAACCAAGCACAGCAATGTCAGGGACCGAGGAGCTGAAAAGTAGAAAACCGGAAGTAATTTAATACTTCCCACAACACAATGTTGAAAGTACTGAACAAATCATAAGTCCTGTAATAGTAAACCCTACAGATATGCCAACACACACCACAAAAATAACTGAAAAAAAAAAATGACTCATGACCTCTTTTAATCATCACCTACTGAAAGTCTTTAATAAGCTAGGCAAAATAATAATAACCAACACCTTCTGAGAGAAATGACCTAAGACATAAGATAAAATGTGCTTCTCTATTCTTACATAGATGCTACACAGGGTCAAATGCAATAAAAGAGATATTACAGTTTACTGACTCAAAAACTTTAAAGAAATATACACAAGGTTTGAAGGAGACTCAGGTGTGTCAAAATTCTGGAGACATAATGTGCAGATTTCCAAAATGACTTAAATTTGTAATATATAGAAACACTCAGAGTTATATAAAAACATAACGTGCTAGTTAATTCATTGTGGGTATTCTTAACTTACAAAATGGTCAATTTCCAAGAGGAAATTACATATGAAAAATGAAGTTTTACTGCCAATGTCTAATATTGTCAGTGACAGATTTTTTAAAAATATCATTTATTATTTAGTTTGCACTATGAGTACTTAACAACTTTGTGTTATTATTTGGGTAAATTTGAACAGACAGCCAAATGATAAGTAGGTGCTACCTACAAACAAGAATTAAGTCCTTTGACATAGACGTGTAACTTGTTTAGTATGGGGGTTTCTCACCACAGTAATTATCTAGTGCAATATTTTTCCTTTGGCAGCAGAACTGATAATAAAAAAACAAACAAACAAATACACACACACTATTCTTTGCTTTTTGAACAACTCTTTTAAAAATAAAATAGATTTTTTTATTTTAATGTTTACTTTTATGTATTTGTGGAGTACAATGGATTGTTTCAGTGCATGCATATACTGCACAATGATTCACTTAGAGGACATAGCATAGTTTATCTGAAATTGGTAACTCTGGATTCTGATGAATATCTGCCTGTGATCGTGGTATTTCTTTAAAAAATGGCATCCGGTTAAAGGTAAGAATGGGGTGAGGAGGAGAGAGCCTGATAACCTATAGAATTCTCTCCTCACCATTGATAATACTCAGGAAAATTTTCAGTCAATGTTCATATTACATAGTATTGGAATATTTTTAAAAATTATTGCTATACCTCACATTTCCAGAGAGTTTTGAATTTTTCAAAGGAATCCATAATGATTTTTTCTACCCCCGCCCCCCACTGTAGGAATGTAGGACAGTCCTTTTTAAGTACAAGACAAAGTGATTTAGAGATATTAGATAACTTGCCAAAGATCATACTACATGTAAGTGGACAGAAAGAAACAGGAGTTCTCATTGTACTTAGTCATTAATATCCTTTGATAATTCTATAAAACTCCATCTCATCAATATTAAAAATCACCCAGACCAGCCATTCGTTACACAAGCCTCTGGAATGTGCAATATGTTCTATATGACACCACTAATGTGTGGCAGAGCTAGGACTCTTAAAAAGAAAACTGAAATGAAAGACTGAAAACCTTCATTCATTATACTAAATTGCCATTGCAAAATTACTCCATATCATTACAAATGGTTTTAAAAATTAAACTTGGAGCTGATGTTGCCTGGAAAATCTGGCATTCATCCATGCATAGACTTGCTGTTAGCTTAGCTATATGGCTCATTGGACATCCTGAATTTGAAGGAAATTGCTAAGATGCAACATGTGTGAAACCAATAATATTGATTAAGTTTGATTCATGACATAATCAAAACACAACTTTATTTTTATCTCTCACTAGTCGTTAAACTTTTGTTTAACAAATCTTTTTTGTGACACTGAATTAAAATTTTAAAGACCCATGACTTTTATGTTCACTTTTTGGTAACAGAAAATCCTACTTTGAGTCACAAAGCAATCTCAAATCACAAACGGGAATCTCCAAATCCAAGCCGTTAATCAAAAGATGAAACTTAATTTAGCATTGAAATCTCCCCTCTGCCCCCATTGGAGCCTACTTCAGACTCAAGACTACAATGAGGAAGGGAGTCATGGCTGACTTCTCTCTTTACTGCCTCTGCTATGGCCACTACTCAACCTATGCACATATATTCTATTGGAAAATTATGCACGCAAATTTATTGATATTGGTTTCAATTAACTTCATTTGTTTTTGAACAAACTCTTTGACCTTATGTTTTCTTACTACAGTCTTGTTATCAGAATTATTTGATGGAAAGAACTGATGGCTTCTTAAACCTCTCACCATTTCTTAGGGAAACTTTTGGAAAAATAACCACTTCTCTTTCTGCCCTTACTCTAGCTGGTGATCCCCCCAAAATTATAATGAACAATTTGGGCTCTCTGATTCATTATTTTCATTTGTGTCTTTCAGAGATGGGCTTGTGAATTCAATATATCACATTCTTTTTAACCTGGGCTAGTATATTAGAGAACTGAAGGGGTTGGTTGAGGATGGTTGAAGACTAATGTGTGAAATGAAAGTAAATTAGGTCATTTCAAGACTATTTTGATGTAATGCTACTGTATTTTAAGACTTTGCCATAAAACAAACTATTTTGGAAATCAAATAAATTTATTTTTAAATAGTTTTGTTGAGTCATAATATGCATTTCATTTTCATTATAATCAATATTACTACCTCTGTAAAAATGTATACACATATGTAAAGTATTATATATACATACATACCTATATATGCATATATACATATTCATACATTGACAATTACATTCTTTCACAACTTTTTTTTGCACCTTGCTTATATAAGTTGCATTTTACAAACCTTAAAGAATTGAGAAAGTAGTATATAAAGCTAAGAAGCAATGTGTGCATTTAGTGCATATATATACAAAGTGGAGAGAGAACAGGACCAATTTAAGGAAAAAAAGGGATACAAGATTTCTGCCCATTATTTTATCTCTAAGTCTAAATTTATTTTTATTCTGTAAGATACAGTTATTTATTCCCTGCCACCTATTTATCATTTAAATCTGTTATACAACTTAGAAAATTACAGAAAATTTGCAGAAACTGTTTATAGATCTGATGGGTTATATGTTTAATAGTTACAGGGAAGTATAAATAAGCCCCATTTATTTTGGATTTATAATTAATAGTATAATTGATAGATCGTAGTACTTTGATACATTTTTACAAAGTGATGGTAACAATTCATTTTTCCACCTATAATATAAGAAATTTCCTTTTGGAGTACTTCCTCACTGATGCTTGATATTGTCTATCTTTCATTTTTCTAATTTTTGCCATTTTTTTCTAATGTTTGATATTCAAGTGGGTTAAAGCATTATCTCATTATAGTTTCCATTTGCATTTCCTAATGACTAATGGTGTTGAGCCTCTTTCCTATAATTTCTTGTCCCTTGATACATGTACTGTTAGAGTGTTTCCCTAATTTTTCAAGTTGTATTACTTATATTTGTGTCATTGGTTTGTAGATATTTCTCATGTATGCCCTCCTTTGTTGTTTCTATATAATGTAAATATTTTTTCCCAGACTCTGTCAGGCTGTCATGCCTTTTCATTTTTTTAAATAGTGTTTTTGGAAGAGCAGAAATTTTTTAAGAGCTTTATTAAGCTGTAATGTACATACCATAGAATACATCCACTAAATGTGGACAATTTAATTATTTTACTAAATTTGTAGAATTGTGCAACCATAGCCATATTCCAGTTTTTGAACACTGCCATTACTCCAAAAAGTTCACATGTGCCCCTTTGCAGTTAATTTCCACTCCTACTGCAGCTTTAAGCAATGACTGATCAACTTTCTGTCATAATTTGCCTTTTCTTGACATTTCCTATGAATGAAACCACACAGTATTATAATCCTTTTCATCTGAATTCTTTCATTGAGTATATTATTGTTTATGTTTACCCATGTTGCATGTAGGCTTTCACTGTTAAGTACCATATTATATGTTGATTTTTCATAAATGCTCTTTATTAGGTGGAAAAACTTCTATTCCTACTTTATTGAGAGTTTTATCATTATTTCACAGAGTTTATTGCTAAATATTTTTCTATTGTATGGATTTACCATATTTTATTTATCTATTCACCAGTTAAACATCTGATGATCTCTAATATGTAGGCTATTAGGAATAATGCGGCTATGGATATTTGCATACAAGTCCTTACACAGGCATATTATTCCTCATGAGTAGATCTCTAGAAGACAATTTGGTGTGTTGTATGGTAAGTTTATATTTAACTTTTAAAGAAACTGCCAAAGTGTTTTGTGTAGTGGCTGCACAATTTTATATGCCCAGCATCGGTATATATGGGTTGTTCCAGTTTCTTGACATTCTCAAAAACACTTGGTATTGCCTGTCTTTTCTGTTTGTTTTAATTATAGCCATTTTAGTGACAGTGTTATAGTTCCTCATTGTGTCTTAGACTTTTATTTTCTTAATAATTGACATTGAATGGTATTGACCATGCTTCCATTAGCTTATTTATTTGCATATCTGACTAAATATGTAAGTATGTGTATATATATTTATATATGACTTAGTATGTGTGTTTATACATATATTATGTATATACGAACACATTCAAATCTCATGTCTATTTTTAATTTGGTTGTCTTATTAGTATTGAGTTATGATCTTTTTGTGTGTATCCTGAGCATAATTCTGTTATCAGATATATGATTTGGAAACATTTTCTCCTTACTTGTGTCTTGCCTTTTCATGTTTTTAGTGTGTCTTTTGAAGTGTAATTTTAAAAATTGATGAACTTCAATATATATATTTTAAAGAGTATGCTTTTGGTATATTTTCTTTAGAAAATATTTCTATTAAAGATTTTCCTTGCTCTCATAGAAATGTAATTGATTTTTTTTTAATTTTATTGTGTTGATATACATTGTGGCTGATTATTGTTGCCCCTTACCAAAACCTCCCTCCCTCCTCCCTCTCCTCCCTACCCCCCAACAATGTCCTTTCTGTTTGCTTGTCGTATCAACTTCAAGTAATTGTGGTTGTTATATCTTCTCCCCCCACCCCCGGCGGTTGTTTATTTGTGTGTGTGTGTGTGTGTGTGTGTGTGTGTGTGTGTGTGTGTGTGTGTGAACTTATATATTAATTTTTAGCTCCCACCAGTAAGTGAGAACATGTGGTATTTCTCTTTCTGTGCCTGACTTGTTTCACTTAATATAATTCTCTCAAGGTCCATCCATGTTGTTGCAAATGGCAGTATTTCATTCGTTTTTATAGCTGAGTAGTATGAAATGTAATTGATTTTTGTACATTGACTTTACCTTCTTGTTGCATTGGTTAGAACTTCCAGTATAATATTTAATAGAATTGATGACAGTGGATATTCTTGTCTTATTTCTGATCTTAAGGAAAAATGATTCAGTCTTTCACCATGAAGTATAATGTCAATTGCTCATATTTCATGAATGTCATTTATCAGGTGGAGGAATTTTCTTTTACTTTCTAGTTATTGAAAGGTTTTACAATAAATGAATTTAAAGTTTGCTAAATGCTTTTGCTGTAGCTATTGATATGATGATGCCTTTTTTGGCCTTTACTCATACAGTGTATTGCATTAATTTATTTTTTGGATGGCACACAAATCTTACTTTCTTGGTAAAAGTCCTTTATTTTTATGGTGAAAAATCAATTTTTTTATAGTCCATTTAGTGTAAAATTTAGTATTGTCACTCCAGTTTTGTTGTGGTTGCTGTTTCCATGATATCTCTATATTCATCTTTTTACTTTTAATTTATTTCATATTTAAATATAAATTCATCTCTTATAGCAAGCATATTGGTTGGAGAATGTTTTTTTTTTAATCCATTTTTTTTAAAAAAATTTCAATTGTTTAATCCATTCACATTTAATGTTATTTTTGATATTGTTGGATTTATATGTGCCGTTCTTGTCTTCTTTTTCTTTGTGTCTCATGGATTTTTTTGTTTGGTGCTTAATTAATATTAAGTTAATATTTTCTAACATAGTATTTAAATTTCTTTAATGGCTTTTTCAGAATTTTTTCATGTTATTTTCTTAGTGGTTGCCCAAATGCTTACCATATCCATTTTAAATTTAACAGGACAGTTTCAGATTTATATAGACTTAATTCTGGTAAGATATAGAAATGCTGCTCCTGTAGAGTTCGTCCCTTCTTTTTTGTGTTATTACTATTGAATACACCACATGTATAAATATTACAAACACAAAATCATATTTTTAAAGTATTGCTTTATTTAATTTTATATATTTTATAAATGCTAAGAGAAGAAAGCAAGTAAATTATAAATTCATAGCTTTTGTTATATTAGCCTTTACATTTACATTTCTGGCTTTCCCTATTTTTTTTTTTTTTTTTTACGAATTTCAGTTACCATACGGAATAATTTCCTTAGCCCAATAAATCTCTATTCTCACCCACCTTCTTTCTGCTGTTATTGGCAAACATATATTATATTTTATAATCCTAATAATAAATTACATACATATTGTTTTAAACAATTGCCTTTTGAAAAAGAAAATAAAGGGATGGGATATGCATTTGTACAGTCCTTTTTAATTACATAGTAATCTTACAGGTCTTCTTTCTTTTATTTTTTTTTAATGTGGTTTTAAGTTACTATCTGTGGTCACTTGCATTCAGCCTGAAGAATTTCCTTTAGTATTTCTTGTATGCTGTCTGTGAGCAACAGATTCTTTAAGTTTTTGTTTGTCTGGGAATGCTACTGTTTTGCCCTCATTTTGAAAGATAGACTTGTTAGACATAGCATTTTTGGTTGATAATTTTTTTTGACCATTTTGGATATGTCATTTTACTGACTTCTCTCCTTCATTAAGTAAGCTGTTAATCTTAGCAAGGATTTCTTCTAAATGTTGCATCTTTTTCTTGCTCCTTTCAAGATTTTTATTTTATTTTTTTGCCTTTGTGATGTAGAATCTTCACTATGATGTGTTTATTTGTGAATTTCTTTGTATTTATCACACTTGATGTTTGTTGAACTTCCTGGTTATGTAGGTTAAAGTTTTTCAATAAACTTCGGAATTTTGTTCCACCATTTCTTTGAATATTTTATCTGCTTCTTTCTCTTCTGTCCTTCTTATATTCTCATTACACATAAGTTAGTGTGTTTTAGAGTGTCCCACATTCTTCTGAGGCTTTGTTCATTTTTCTTCATTTTGTTTTTCTTTTTCTGTTCTTTGGATTGCACAATCTAGATAGATCTATCTAAGTTTCTCTAAAGCTTTATACTGTCAGTTAAAGGCTCTCATTGAGCCTCTCTAGTAAATTTTTATTCTAATTCTATGTACTCTTTAACTCCATAATTTCCATTTGGTTCTTTTTTATAATTTCTGTCTCTCTTTTGATATTGTCTATTTGGTGCCACATTGCCATCATACCTTTCTTATTTTAATCAGACTTTTCTTTAATTCTTTAAGCATTTTTATAATAACTATCTTTAAGTTTCTGTCTGTTAAATTTGACACTTTTTCACTGTCATAGTCAGTTTGTGTTGTTTGCCACCCCCTTCAATGTATGGGTCACACTTGTCTCTTTTGTTGTTGTTCATGTGCATCAAAGCTTTTTTCCCCCAGTAATTGGACACTTTAGATAATATACTGTAGCAACTCTAGGCACTGCCCCTGCCCCCATCCATTTTCCATTTGTTTTCTTGCTTGTTTAGTGGTGGTCTGCATTATTTTAGCGAAGTCTACCCCTCCTCATCCTGCCCTTGAAGTATGACGCTTCTGATGTTATTCCTCATGAGGTACAGGTTTGGTATGCCCATAGTCACCCCGGGATGATGGCAGTCATGGTGAGATTCTCCAGCTGTTTCTTTCCCTGATCACATACAGCTGTTAAGCTCTTCTAATTGATCACCAATTCTGGCCAATTGCTCTGTTATTTTCGATAAGACTTTGGGGTATACGTTTGTCACAGACCAATCCAATCAAATTTGGACTCCCTTGAAGATATAGTTCCTTAGATCAGGGTTCAATATTTGCTTGACCCAGGAGAGATCTTTCTAGCTGGCACTGCTCTCATTTCTCTCCACTGAACTAGCTAACCTACTCTTTGGCAAGAAGTCAGTCTCCTCCCAGTTCCCTTTCACCATAATTTTGTTTTTCAGAGCACTCTTAGGCTTGAACTTCTCTATACTTCCTTGCAAACATAATCAGTTCCTTTGGGGGATAGGGATGTGTTTCAAGCTCTCTGTTTTATGTTCTGCTTCTCAGGCTGGATGAAATATCCGAGCCACTCCTCTGGTGCTGGGAGCAGGAAAAATGGCAGGCATCTTTATGAGTGACACTCCACCATGAATTGCTGAATGTTCAATTGATGCAAGGTGGGAAACAGCCCAGATCTCCTCAAAATGCCCCTCACCTCAAGAGCCTGGGCCCTCTCTGTAGTATCATCACAATTTTTCTGTAAATCTACATTTACTCTAAAAAAAAAAAAAGGTTATTTTTAAAACAATGAGTTTCCTAGACTACCTTTAAGTGGCTTATCTAGAGAAGAGTATTTGTGAGAATGGAAAGTAAAATTTATGTGGATAAAAATAAAACCCAAAACAAACCAAAGCAAAACACCTGCACTTTTTACCAATTTTCTATGGAAATTTTTCAGTCTGGATATCCACGCTGCTTTCAAGCTAGCATGATGATAAACAGTCCAGAGCTAGAATATTAAGAAGATTACTTCAAAATCAACATTAATTCTTGCCTTTGGGACTTATTGATTCCCTCTTCTTCTTCTTTTTTTTTTACTTTACTTTATCTAATTCTATATTTCTATAGGCACTTTGTATATTTATATTTTAATCTGGATTCCTACTTATGGAATAATTCTTACACACTTATCCAGGCTAGTAAGAAGTTAGTAAAGCTTGCAGAAAAGATATTAAAGAAATGATTCAGCAAATCTCTGAAATCTTTGTGAGAGAAGAAAGAAACAGTTTTTCTGGGTTTTAATGAGTAGTATTTGTGATTGGGGGAGTGCAGAGGACCTCAGATTCCTTTCTCCCACCTGTAGATCGCAAATGGCCAGCAGGTTGCTTTATTAGTAGGATACAGGTATATTGCTCAAGGATAAGCCCTTACTCATGGGCAGTAAAGTTATTTTGGAAAGAATATTCCAGGCTCCTTTAATGACTGAACTAGCCAGTCTACCACTTAGGACACTCTCTTGGTCATGAAAGCAATGAAATTTTAAGGCTCAAGTAGCCACTTTGCTTGCATTTGCTCTTGTCTTAGACTGGTCTATAAAACAACCCAGAAGTCTCTTCCAAAAACACATCTCATGAAAGAGCCTGGGTAAGAGAATGTTAAAAAAGTTAGAAAACGTTTGATTATTAATGAGTAATAGTTACTCTGTTATCTTTAAAGTGGTCCCACCACAGCTTCAGAGATTATATTTGTTCAGTGAAGAGATTATGTTTTTTTCATGAAGGAAATAAAATATATGTATTTAGAATATACAAATTTTACTATTTTATTATTCTAGCTGTAACCCTTTGGGCACTCATTTATTTACTATTGACTCCATGAACATACAAGAAGGTTAACACTTTTATAAAGACTAAAAAAGATTCTGAAGACATTTCATCCTTCCAAAAACAAACTGCTTGAAAAGGTTCAGATTTTAAACAATAATTTGCAATTTTTAAGTCCCTTTTTCTCCCTAAAAATCTCCATTTGAACTTTATAACAGCAGCAACAGGAGAACTGGCTTGGTAGACATGATCATATAATTGAAGAATTTTAGGCACGGAGAGGATTTTAAAGGTAATTTAATCGAATCCTTTTATGTTATTTTTTTATAATACCAAAATTATTTTTCATTTTTATGTTAAAACAATATCACCACAAAAACTGGTTATATTGTATAATGTTGAATACACTAATTATCCTGATTTGAACATCACATATTGCACACAGGTATCGATATTCAATGCCATACTCCACAGATCAGTCAACTATGTTTCAATAAACATAAATAAATAAATGAGTACAAAAACGTTTCAAAAATAAATTTCTTGTATACCCTTTATTCAGCTTCCATAAAAAAAAAAAAAATTGCGCCACCAGAGTACAATTTCAAAACGAGAAAATTGAAAGTGATATTCTACAGATTTCATTCAAGTTTTGCCAGTTGATCCACTAATGTCCTTATCTTGGTCTAGGATTCAATCCAGGATCACAGGATTTGTTTTTTGTCTCCTCAATCTCTTTGAATCTAGGGCATTTACTTAGTCTCTTTGCTCTTCATGATACTGAAACCTTTTAAGTGTAGGGTCCCTTATTTTGTAGAATATTCCTCAGTTGCAACCCTTTCATTTTCAAGCTTTGGTAACCAAACGAGTGTGGTGATTCCCAGAGATGCCACAACAAATTAATGATGAGTACCTTGTACACACACGGGAGAGTGCTGTGTGGAAAGTTCATCCCAAGATTTCAGAAAGCATGTCAGCTGCTTCAACGGGGTGTCGACAGAATTGATACAGGTAAATCAACAGATTGTCAAATGCAATAAATATGTCTCCAATATAGATTTTCTACAGGAGTCGGGTTTTGGGCTAAGCCCTAGGACTACAATGATGCGTAAAAACCCAAATGGCCCCAAGCCACAGTTTTGAGTTCCTTTTGATTGTCCACCACTAGGACTTCGTGTTTTGGAGGAAGCAGTCGTGTACGCCCACAAAACATTTAGAACATCGCTAGTAGCAAAGTGCTCTTTCAAATGGGAATGTGGAAAGCTGGTTTTAGACAGAATGGGTGCTGTAGAAGGTTGGGAAATGGAAGCAAACTTTGGCGACTGATGAAAATAAAACCACACACACACATACACACAGACACACACAGACACTCGCGCGCGCGCGCGCACACACACACACAGACACTCACACACAGAGACACAGAGACATACACACACACACACACACACAGACCCACACACGCGCTCACACACTCACATACACACACACACACACACACAGACCCACACACGCGCTCACACACTCACATACACACAGACACACACACACTCACACACACAGACCCACACACGCGCGCACACACTCACAGACACACACACACAGACACAGAGACACATACACAGACACACACTCACATACACGCACACAGACCCACACACGCGCGCACACACTCACACACACACAGACACACAGACACACACACACTCACACTCACACACACACACACACACAGACACGCGCGCGACCACGATCATTGGATTTATTTATTTTCACACACAGCCGCACCCCATCCCTGCTGCTGGCCTTCGGTGTCTCAGCCAGGACCCACCGCCTGTGCTGTGGGTTAGGTCAACATGACAATTTACAGAGACTAAGAGGTGAAAACCCTCGATCCCGTTTCTCCCCCGGACACCGCAGCGAGAGTCCGCGGCGAGATGCGGAGAGCGGGAAGGGAGGGTCCGTGAGCGACGGTCGACCTCAGCCCGCAGCGGCGCGGAGCCCGGGGACAGCTGGACCCCGCACCGCCGGCCCCGCGCCTGGGCTCCGCGGGCGGCCGCGCCCCGGCCCTGAGACCCCTGCTCCAGCCCGTGCCCGGCGCCGCCTGTGCCCGCCCCCACCGCGGCCAGGCTCGGATGGAGTTGGGGTCCCGAGCGCCTGCCCCGCGCGCCACCTCGGCTCCGGGACCCCCTCTCCGCTCCTCGCGCTCCCGGGGTGAGCAAAGCGGGCGGCGGCGGCGGCTCCCCGGGCGGGCTGAGCGCGCTCCTCGCCGGCGCGGGGCTCTCGGTCCTAGAAGAGCCTGGAGATTTAGGGCAAAGGGACCCTGGGACTCTAGAGCAAGATTAAGAGAAATAACGCCGGCCTCCGGATGGAGGGACTGAGGCTGACATACAGATGAGCGGTGACAAAGAACTCCGGACACAGAGACTGCTCCGTCGGTCTGACCCCAGCAGGACTGTGAGTAGAACAGCGGTGACTGGGCGGGGTCACAGGGGGGTGAGTGCCCAAGTGGGCTGGAAGGTCAGGTGGAGAAGGGGATCTGAGACTTCTGACTAGGGAAGTGTGCAGAAGAAAGGCTTTGCCCACCATCTCCCCCAAATTATACCACCTCCAAGATGTGCCTCCGTCATTCTGGGACCTGTGTCTTCTTCTCCAAGCTCCAATCCTGGAGGAAACTTCCAAGTAAGCACACAAATCCTGCCTCCTGTCTGTTTGGCTGGAGGAGCTGAAAACCCAGCACAGTATTAAGTATCTGGACTGCGGTGGTGAAAGGGTTAACTTTTCTGGCAGCAACTTCCCTTTACGTGCTGCAAATCAGCTGATGGCTGAAGTTTCTTACAGGTTAATTTAGAGGGGATGAGATTTGCAGTAGACCATCTATCTGCCTTTTGATGTAGTCCCTCTCTCTGGCACTCAGCGGATACAAGTGACAGGAAGAGCCTGCACCATCTTTCTCAGGGTCCCCGTGTGTATGTGTGTGTGATTTCAGAGCTGGGGTTTCCAGCTTGTGAATTATTGATTGTTCTCCAATGTGATCCAATCTTAGAAGCATCCATATCCAAATGACAGCATCACCCTGTTCTCTCCCTCTTGCTTGACATCCGCTAGTCAACAGCACAAATGAATACTTGACCCTTCCTCATGGAGGGGAACAGGATTGCTAGATTACAGGAGGCTGACGCTGGGGAGAGTGGGTGTGTTTCTGCCACGCAGAAAAGCGAGCAAGGATGAAAGTTGAAGATTTGGGGCCATGCCAGGGAAGAGTTTAGATTTGGGGGGATCAATCTGCAACTCCTCAATCTGTCAGAGCTGTCAATTTAAGGTGAACCTGGACACTCTTACTGGCGGGAAGAGTAAAACAACGGTTTTGGTGGTGATGATTAAAGACTATTTAAAAGATGTGTGAACATTCTCGAGGCTACCATAGAACAGGCAGTGAAAGAACACTGTAACCAAGAATGAGTGGAAATTAAACACATGAATGAATAAGTGGAAATTAAATCAGAAAGTTGAGAATTTACTCTTTGTAATATACACAGATTATCGAGTCCGGCACCTGTCCCCGTATCTACTTGTAATGTAATTGCTAGAAACTTTCCTAGAGACTTGGAACTTTCGTTATGCTCATTGTTAGTTTTTTAAAATAAAAGTTTTGAACGTTTTAAGACAAACATGTACTTATTGAAAGTTATGTTGGTGCATATGTATGCATACGTGGGTATATAGGCATAGATTGTACAAAGGCATAGATTGCATGGTTACAGCAGTCAGTACTGATAGTCTTGTCCTAAGGACATCCACCCTAATATCTAGCCCTCAGGACACAGGTTCTGCTCTGTATGTCATTCTATGCAACTTTATTGAAATAAATGCAGCAGAGAATGCATCCAGCTCCTGAGGACCTTTGCCCGCATTCCCTACTTTGACAATCACATCTTTAACATCTAAAGAATATTTAATATTATTCAAATATCACCACTAAAATTACTCATCCCATTTATATTTGAATTTATATGAAACTGTTTTTACTTCTTTAGGTAGTTAACTCGGAGTTTCTGGCTTCAAACACTTCAGTATGTAGATACCACAAAGCAAATGACTTTTGGACTAAAATTGTATACTTTTATCCCAAGCTGCACAATATCACTTACGTAGTCTTGAAAGATTTTGGACTGAACGACAGGAGGAAAAATGCATCTTTAGCAAACCGAATACTCATTCATTTAAAAACTGACTCACATGTATTTCCGGATTGTGTGTGTGTGTGTGTGTGTATGCACACGTGTGTACACACTTATGCTTACAAGCCTGGTAGGAGAGTGTGAGTCAGGTTTTGGATGGGCGGCATGCAGTGAGTCTACTAAAGCTACTTAACGTTTTAAATAATATGGGTGGTGACTGTTAGTGTTTGAGCACTCAAGTTTACCATCTCTTTCTGAAGTTTTCTATTTCTTAATGCCAACCCCTGTCACACACACTGTTTTTTCTGTATATATGTACATTGTTTTCAAAAACAAAGATAACCACACACACACACACACTCACAAAAAACCCCCCCAGGAAATGTTTAGGTGATCAATATGCTAACTGTTCTGATCAAATCATTCTACAGTATATGCATGCATTGAAACAACAAACGGTGCCCCATAGACACGTACAATGAAAAATAAAATAAAATAAAATAACAGAGTTAATCAGTTATATGTAGCCATATCTATCTGTCTAAGCATCATGGAGGAGGTAAAGTTTAAAGTTATTTTTGTAAATTAGAGTGTGAGAAATCAGAGGAGATTTATTATGTGGAGGCAACCTGAAATGAAAAGCAGAGTGAAAACTAAGTCTGTTCCTATTTATTTGTCTTATGCCCTTGACAAGTTGTTATAATAATCTGAGTTTGAATTCCCTGATCTGTAAAGTGGGATCAGTGTCCCTCAGGATTAATCCATAGAATCATATATCTTTCTACACATAAAAATGCATTGCTGTTAAGTCCTATACACACGTATTTTCAACACTCTTCTTTCTCTTGGGTCATTAAAGTGGACAGTTCATTAACCGGGAATCTGAAGACAAAATCAGAGACTCTTATGATTTCCCGCTTAGATTTTTCTCCTCCAGAAAGAAGCCAGGGACTCATTGGCAGAAAACGTCCTATGGACCTGTCTGATCTTTGACTAAAAGCCATGGCTAAGAAAGACTAATGATTATAGTAACACCTGCATTAGAGGTATGAATTAATAGCATTCATAACTTTTCAAGAATTCTGGATGGTTTTCTTGCCTTTTCTTCCTTTCCTTCCTATCTCTTTTGCAGTTGTTCTTGTAGCAGAAATTTGAAGATGTCATTTTTGCCTTGTACATAATTAGTCCTTTTCTGTGTGGGTGTGGGTGTGTGTGCGGGGTGGGGGTTGAGGGGCATTGGGGATGGAGGCATATATGTTCAGAGGAATTCCCAGACTTTGAGAGCTATTATTTAAAACCAGGTAATACTTGCAGCCTTGTCATACAGGATACCCTTTCTTAATGGGAACCTGTACTAGATCTGGACCAAATGGGGGAATTTTATGGTATGAAGAATGCTGAGCATAAATAATTTCTCACGAGAACATGTTGCATCTGTGCCAATCATTTTATACATGTTGTGTGCTGTGATCTAATTTTATAGGATAGTATTTAGTGCTTTGTGGGGTGTGTGTGTGTGTGTGTGTGTGTGTGTGTGTGTGTGTGTGTTTGTGTTTGTGTGTTATCCATTCTCCCATTGAGTTCCACAGTACTAACCAGTATCAGCTAATTAATCCTTACAAATTCATATTAGGTACGTGGTAAACATTAATATCTCTTCTTCTCATTTTTATACTGAATATGATTTAAATGTTTCAGTTTCTCACCCCCAGTCTCTTTAGCACTGGCAATGTTTTTCAAAGAGATATGAAACACAGACAGGTATTTGCAATATATTGCTCGTTAGGTCATTATGATGGTATTAATGCTGCATTCATCAGAGTGTGTAATTTTCTGATTGTTTGACATGCATGTGCTTGCCTTCAGCTATTTTTAGACCTAATATGTATTAACACAACCTTGGTAATTAAACTGGGCCAGTTTTTTTTGTAAAATGCCTTATAATCATCTTTTTTCATTTTCATAAAGATCTTATGAGTGTGGGATTATCACTCCCATTCCACAAAACAGGAAACTTAGGATCAGAAAGGCTGATTGAGTTGGTCAAGATTAGGAAAAGAGTATGATATGGGACCTGTACTGATCTGCGTTAATCTGACTCCAAACCCTATGCTTGTCTTATACACTTTAATGTAGAACTAGAAATCATAGCCTTTTAAGATATATCTGTAAAATTATTCATCTTGCATGGATTTCAGAAGAGGTTCAGAGCAGGCAAATCCTGGTTATAGAAGCTCTATGTCCCTGTGAAAACAGGAATGTTTTTAACATGTGCTTGTTCCTCCAGGAGTGATTGCATTGTTTCTATGCTCTCCTCTTCATCTTTAAAAGGCTTGAAATCAACGGTTGGGTGATTCATTGATCATACCATCATCTGCACATTGTGAGATCTGAACTTGATCAATACATTTCTGAGTTAACAACAAAATCCGATTTTATTTCAAAATTGGCTGTGAAAATTGGTTTTAGTGATCATTTGTGTAAGATTTTTTTTATCTGACTTTTAAATTTTTAATAGAATTGGCTTTCTTTGGCAAACTTAATATTTTTCCTTTTATGATCAGGGCTCTGTTCCTAATCAAAACTGCAAATGCAATATGACATGGAGGCAAGGTGCTGCGGAAGAAAAAATATATAAGATGTGGAGAAAGACAGACCTTAGGTTCGAATCTTGGATCTCCTTAATAGCTACCTTAAAAGTAGGGAGACTATCTGCTTTCTGCTTTTTGATGTCACATAGTTGGTAGCTTCTCTGAAGCCCCACCCAGATCTTACTCAAGTAGTCCTATTAGTGTCTTCAACCTGAAAGTGTTGAGCACCTTCCACTTGTAAAATAAGGTTCTTGGGAAACAAAGATACCACGTTGATCTATGCCTTTGACTTGTGAGTGAGTAAACCTTTTATTTCACAAAATTAGATCTTTTTTCTATTGTGTGTGTATATGTGTGTGTGTGTGTGTGTGTGTGTGTGTGTGTATTTACAGGAATTCCTGAAATTTGAAAGTCATTAATTTAAATCAGTTATTGATATTTGCAATAAAGGCTTGTTAATTTGCTTTATATCTTCTCATGCTGGCCAACATGCAATCTTTGGCTACAAAATGCATAATCTGAGAATAGAAACTAAATCTCTTTTTGAAATTTACTGGTACCTTCTAGGAAAGATAATTAAATATTGACTCTGGGAAGGATTCACATATTTCTTAAAAAGGACTCTCAAATTCATAGAATTGAATCCAAAAATAAAAGGAGTGTTTTATTTAGTATTAATAATTGCAAATATTGAAGGAATGTTAACTCTGTGCCAGGGACAATGCTAACAACCTTATACAAATTATCTTATTAACTATTAATTCGACAGATATTTTCTGAGCACCTAATATGTTTCAGGCTCTGATCTACAAGTGTGTGTGAAGTAGCACAAAAATTATGAATATTCATATTAGGCAATAGAAGATTCATGTCATCTGGATGACAAAAGTGCTAGAGAAGCAAAAATGAAATGGGAACCTTCTGAATGGGATGGTTATGAAGGATTGTGCCTACGGTGGTACTTAAATGGGACGGTGACCAGAAGGGAGAACTTTACAAGGTTTGAGATGTCCATACGTACATGATAGGCAAAGGAACTGCAAGAACAAATGTGGAGAGATTAAGATTTCCAAATCTATAACATCAGTTTTGAATGAATATAGGCATATTTCATGCCCAATAAGAAACTGAAAATCTATGCCAGGAAAAAAGAACCTATGTTATCTCTTGAATACTTCATTGTCCTCATTTGCACATTTAAATCTGATCTTGGATGTTGTTGCTCCTTTTTATCCTGACTTATTTTGCACATGCATTTTTCAAAAAAAAAAAAAAAAAACACTTTCTTTTATTTAATAAACTATCTCCATCAAAGACATCATCAGCCAGGCTGCTTAACTGCCATTTTGTGTTATGTCTCTAAATTTATATGCAAATTTTGTGATCCATCTGGAAGGTGTATCTTAATTATTATCCTATACTTTTAGGAAGTGTAGAGAATGCACCTGTGTCTCTGGCAGGAAACAGGCCAAAGAGTGTCTCTGTAGTGACCAACAGTGATGGTGGGGAAGAGGTGTGGTCGGTGAGGGGAGGAACTAGCCTCTGGAATGCAATGGTTACTCCCGAGAGTATGGTGTCCGCTCAGATCAAATGGATCATTAGTCAAAAGGCTGGTAGGAAACAAAGGTGAAATCTTACTGTGCAAGGTTGATAATGAAAGAGCAGATCCTAATTTAAAATGTAGGCAGGGAAGAAAGAGCCTGAATGCTCTGTAGGAAATCCTACATGTACATAAAAGATTACTACAGATCTTCTGAATGTTTTTATACCACCTTAGATCAGTAAGGTGCTTTTTCACTTTTTAAAATCCTTCACTTTTGAAGAATTTTTGTCACATTGCTTCTATTTTATTTTCATCATAGCCCTAAGAGATAAGAGAGACAGATATCATTATTACCTACATCGCACAGGAGATGAAACAGAGAAACTGCTTATATTCCCATATCAGTTGTTGGAAGAACAGAGACTGAAAGTTAGGAAATAGCATTCTACTGATTTCTTGACTTGCTCAAGGTTTTATGATGCTGTTTTTTGTCTGTTTCCTTTGCCATGGTCTAGGGATAGAGAATCAGCTGTATTCACAGTTTGTTTTGACTGAAGCCTTCCCTCCTGCCCATAAGGGACCACCACTGGGGAGAAGTGTGGAGATGGGGTACAGAGCTCCTGAGTTCCAGAAGAACCTATATAGGTTATATGTGCTGGGAATTAGAGGAAGTTGCTTAGTCTAAGATGACTTCCTGGTCATTTATTAGCCTTTAAAAGTACAGGGTACTGATAATACTGAAAGTGAGGTGTCTGCCCACCCATTTATCCAACGTATATTTTGAGTCTCTGATGCATCTCATTGATGAGATAACTTGTGGCTGGTGTTATTGCAGCAGGAGATCAGGAGAAAGAAGGTAGTAATCCTCTTGTTCCCTCTTAGTAACATAAGGCAGGTGAAACCTAATAAAGTCAGGAGAACATGGAGTATAACCATTGGAAGCGCTGATCATAAGGAGGGTTGTCATAGGACACAGGAGCCAATCTGGAGAACTTGAAGTAATAACATTACCCATGGTATCCCTCTAGGTTCAGAAGTCAGCAGGGAGAAATCAAATGCCAGCTTCCACATGTTCTCCCCAGATATAAAGCTGGGGATGACATGCATTAGTAATGCTGGGCAAACCACTCAGGGTCTATTAATGCAAATGTTATTTTAAATGCTGACACAATTGTAATTAAGTTATCAACTGTTTCTTTTGCTTTTTTTGTACCTGAAGGGGGTTGGGGTTTAGTGATGGGGCAGGGGAGAGTTTGCTGAACACTAGAGCAACTCTGCTCAAGCCATATAAGCCAGCCACATTCTAATAGAAACTGCCTTTTAACAACACTAATAGAAATCATCACATCTTTTGAGCAATTTTCCGTAAACACATTGAAGAATATCACTATATTATTTAATTTAATTCTGACAGCAGCCCTGTGAAGTAGGTATTATCTCCATTCTAACACTGTGGAAACTGAGGCTCAGAAGAGTTAAGAAACTGCCCACAATTACCTATATAAAGTGTTGCAGAGCAAAGATTTGAGTTGTATGTGGATTTACTTTGAAGTTTCTTAGAAAGAGACTTTCTAAGTCCATTGAAAATGATGGCAGGGAGAACTCTCTTTGTGAGTAGAAATATCCAAGTGTGGCCCTTTCCATGTCACCTGTCACTGATCTGATTTATTCCATTCATGACCTCCATCCATCCTTATGAATAACACACTTAGCATTACTGATATGTAGCATTTCCAGCTTGTTATCCAGAATGAGTATGTGGGCCCAAGCATTCGATTTCTCCTTGCTGGCTATTGAGCCTAGAGAGACAACAGGGACAGGTGCACACTCATTTTAAGAGAATACTGCTGAGACATGGCATCAGGTCATTGGCTAATCAGACTGTGCCCATGAGCCAAAGATTTGACGGTTCTGGTCATATTCCCTAACCAGAACAACAAAACCCAAACTCGTGGAACATCTGAACCAGGGCTTGCCTATTTGGAAAGTGAACAGTCTTCTGTTAACTCTTCACTTCCCATCACATTCTTAACTAGAATCTTTAAAGGGGCATTTGTCACTCTGGTTTGGAAATCCTAGCTCTAATCCCCACCTGACTTTCCCTGCATTTTGATGCATGGATGGAGGGATTTTGAATTGAGCAGTCATGGGTTTTCTCGCAGTCTACTAAAAGCATTTAAGTATGGACTTAAGTTACCTGAGCTTTAATTACCTAAATTTAGGTAAAGCTAGACTCCAGAATTAGTATTTTGTTGGAGGAGGCAGGGGTGTGAGCTGATATACACATATTCTAATAACTCCCCAAATGATTCTTGTGGATACTAAAGATTAAGAAACACAAAACTAAAGAAATCTTTTAAGGGTTTCAGGGTCTATGAACCTCCTGAGATTGCCTGAACAATGTGTGTACATCAGAATCTTTTTTTTTTTTCTGAAAAGTGTTGAAGTCCACGGCTTTCAATAACTTCTCAAAGGAATCTATGAATACAACATGATAAGATCTTCTGAAGCAGGCAATGGAGAGATGAAAATGTACAGGTGGGATGTTATGGAAGCTCTTCAGAAAGAGGAGAGATCCACTGATCTTTCCACTGTTGAACTAAATAATTTGTTTTATAGTACCTGTGATGGAATGAGTTCCAGGGAACCATCGTTCCTGGTTTCCCACATACACAAGATATGTGTTGTGAGGACAAAAGAGTTACAGTCTTGTAACTGTAGCACAGTGGTTAGTAGCAAAGACTCTGGAAACAAATGCCTTGAGCTTGAAATATTGCTTCAACATTTACTAGCTCTGTGACTTCGTGAAAATAGCTTGCTCACTCTATGTCTATATTTCACCATATGTAAAAAAAATACCCTCATTAAAAATTTGTTATGAGACTTTTAGCACGTGAAACAGTGACTGGCACATAATAAGCATTTGATAAATGTCAGATGTTGTAATGTTAATACTTTGTTATTATTGCAGTCACTGTATTAACAACAATCATAATAATAAGCATAATGCCTAATACCACTTAGCAAATGTGCATGATATGTTGCTTGTCATAGTACTATCTTTTTTATAATTATGCTTATTCCATTTTCCATTTTTATCTCTTTCAGGGATGGGGCTTTTCTTATCTTTTTAAATTTTTGTTTTGTTTTGTATTTTTACACATCCCTTACAACATTTATGATTATTTGCTCTAAGTAAATACTTACTAAATTTGTGCTGGTTTTTGGTTGTTGTTATGGTGGTTTTAATTTTCTTGGTGCACAAAAGCAAATAAAACCCAGGACCTTGTTTTTATAGAATATTATACAGCCATCAAATATATTATTGATATGTATATAATGATTTAGAAAATGTACACACCAAAACAAAAAGTAAAAACATAAATTTCAAAAATAGTAAGACTATAAGTTCCATGAGAGAAGAAGGTTTTTTTTCCTATTGGATTTCCTGGCATATTTCAAATGTCTAATTGGGCATCTGCTACATAGTAGGAACTTAGTAAACTCTGTTGAATACATTTCTATTTTTGCCAAAAAAAAAAAAAAAAAAAAATGAAGATGTGAAAAAAATTTGGAAAGATAGGTCTAAAATGTTACCATTGACTTGACTTGTTTCACTTAATATAATTTTCTCTAAGTCCATCCATGTTGTTTTGAATGGTAGTATTTCATTCTTTTTTATAACAGAGTAATATTCCTTTGTGTAGATATACCACAGTTTCCTTATCCACTCATCTGATTATGGACACTTGGACTGGTTCCAACTCTTGGCTATTGTAAATAGTGCTGCAATAAACATGTGAGTACAGGTATCCCTTAGACATGATGATTTCCATGCCTCTGGGTATATTCCCAGCAGTGGAATAGCTGGGTCATATGGTAGATGTGTATCTGTAATTGTTTGAGGAAACTCCATACCATTTTTCATAAAGGTTCACTTATTTGTGGAAGCTACAACTAACTAACTAAATAAATAAATATACAAAAAAATAAATGGTGTTGGGGGGGAAGAAGATGCAACAATCACAACAATACAACAATTCCTTGAACTTGTTAAGACAAGTGAACAGATATGATGTAGTTGCGGGGGGAGAGGCGGGGGGGAAGAGAAATGAGCAAAGGGACATGAAAATCAACTACAATGTATATTGAGAAGTTAAAATTTTTTTAAAAATCAGTACAATAAAATGTTACCATTGGTTATGACCTAGGGTTTTGATTATCATTTAAATTGTCTGTATTTCCTGATTTTGTTTTCTATGAACATGAACTGCTTGAATTGTTTTAAAAATTTTTTTGAAAACCGAAGAAATAGGATGGTAAATTTAGCTTCATTTTACTTAATTCTAAGCAAATGAAATTGAAAAAAAATTTCTCTAATTGCTAGTGTTGGTATATAGTTTTGATGACAAAGGCAGCAAGAAGATCACTCTGTGTTGTGTCTTCTGAATGTGTCATAACATGCTTTCAGGCCTTTCTTCATCAGAATTTTTTTTTATTTTTAGAGAAAAGACTAATTTGAAAGTAATTGCACCAGCAAAACTAAATACTGTTCTTAGAGAAATTTTGATGACCTGTGCTTACCACAAAGAGAATATATATGTCTCAATTTTAATCTCAGACATTATCTTAATCTTGATATTCATCTACCCGTTCTCTATTTGTCTATACAGACATTCATAGACACACACACACACACACACACACACACACACACACACACACACACACACACACTTAACCATATGTGCAAGGGTACTTCAAAAAGTTCATGGAAAAATAAAATTGAAAGATAATATGAATCTTTTCATGAACTTTTTGAAGTACCCTCATATACAGAGTAAGTCACACACTCATATTCTACCTCCTGCATAGAGGTGAGACATTAAATGGTCTTGTGCTTAAATGGAAGGAAGCTTAGGACAAAGGGAGACAAAAGGAGAAGGTGAGAGACATTGACTGAGATACAGAGGGATGGAGAAAGAGACAAAGAGTGAGTGAGAGAGAGACAGAGACTAAGTCAGAAACATGGAGACCCAGAGATGCAAAGAGAGAATTCTAAAAAGAGTGAAAGACAAAGGAAAGACAGTAGCGATGGAGAACAGGTAATTCATCAATGTCTTTTGAGAAGTACTAGAGTAGAACTTGATCTTACATTTACTACTTTTCCCCTAACATGCTGATAGACTTTTTATACATTTGGCATAAGTTCTGAAATTTTTATTCATGGATGACACATCACACTGCTAAAGAAGCCATGAAATGTGCACCAGATTGTGGGCACAGGGCTAACCAATAACCACCACAGTTTCCTTGCAAAGATGTGTGCATGTGGCTCTGGCTCCTGACTGTACAAAGAGGGAATTTCAAACTGTTGTTTCTTCTGCTTCTTTTTTTTTTTTTCTTTCTGGCTCAGAATGTATTTTGCCTTTGAAACGATATTCAGCCTAGTCATTAGATTTCTAGGTCAGCCCACAAAAGACTAGGGTTATCATATTAGAGCTTATGTTTTGATTTAGCTGTCCAATTGGTTAGATAACTTTATAGGCTTATTTGGGCATCTAACTAGAAATGACAATTTTATATCTGGTGAAAAATGTACTTTAGAGCTCATGTTGAGGGGTGGATGTGGTGCTGCCACAGACTTTGATACATTATTTTTTGTTGTTGTTTTGCTCTTAATGACTCTCTAGTCACTCAACAAAAATTATTTGGTGTCTTGTGGTAGGTACTCAAGCCACACTGTAATTCTCTTCTTCATGGTACAGGTCACCCATTGTGTACTTTTGCTGTCTGTAAGAGCAACAGTTTGGTCAGCTGGGGTTGCATACAGGGTTTACTGAACTAGCAATATGTTTTATAAGAAATTGTTAACAGCTGTTAATTTCAGATGTGAGGCTAGTGGTCTAGTACAGGAGTGGGAAAACTATGTCCCCTGGGACAAATTTGGTCTGCCACCTGTTTTTTCTAAATAAAGTTTTATTTGAACACAACGATATTCATGTTAACATATTGTGTATGGCTGTTTCTGTGCTGCAACAGCAGAGTCAAGTAGTTGTAATAGTGACTGTATATTCCACAAACCTAAAATATTTCCTATCTTGCTCTTTACAGGAAAAGTTTGCTAATCCCTGGTCTAGGTCATGGAGAGGAAATTTTTAACTATTACTTTGATATTTGACTATGCTGTTTTGAATTTTTTTCTTGTCGTGTGTGTAATAAAACTATTAAGAAATGATTGTTGTGCTACATACTGACATATGGCCTTTGTGTTCCTTTGCATCCTCAGAAACCAGCAAATGTCTTGTGATGCAAACTGTACAAACAGATCTATTAACTGGGGGCAAAGAGAGCAGGTAGAAGGCTACTACAGGCACCAAATTATGGTGGCCTGAATTAGCAGCTTAATTATAAAGACAGATGGATGTAGAATAAAGTGGACAGATTTGATACAGATTTTAGGATGTATTAACCAGTGATCTTGTGGAAACTTGGGGAAGGAAATTGTGATAAAGAAGAATCAAGGAGACAATGTCCATGCTTCTGGCTATGGCATTCGAGTGGATGGTGGAAATATGTATTGTGATGGGGGAAAGTTAGGGGTATAGCATATGGGGTTGTCAGTAGGGAGGAGGAAGTTCTGCTCTTGTGTGCTGTACTTTGCCTTTATTTGACTTTACAGGGCACATGGAGGAGCCCTAGTACCACTGAGGGCAACTTTGTCTGCGTGTGTGTGTATGTGTATACATGTATGCATATGACTTCAGCTTGGTTACAGTTGCTCATGAGGGTGCAGTCTCTTCTCATGTCTCAGTCAGGTCACGCTGCTATAACAAAGTGCCATTGATTGGGTGGCTTAGAAACAACAGAAATTTATTTTTCACAGTTCTTGGGGGCTGAGAAGTCCAAGATCAAGGTGCTGGTAGGTTTGGTTTCTGGCGAGGGCCTGCTTCCTGGTTCATAAAGGCTGTCTTCTTGCCAGGTCCTTAGATGGCAGAAGGGTGAGAGAGCTCTCTAGAGTCTCTTTTTATAAGGGCACTAATCCCATTCATAAAGGCTCTAACCTCATGACCTAATCACCTGCCAAAGGCCCAGTCTGCTCATATCATCAACTTGGAGATTAGGACTTCAACATATGAATTCTGAAAGAGCCTAAAAATTCAATCTGTAGCATCTGGACTCTGGCCTCATTGTAGGATTTTAAATCAATGATGACAATACAGAATCCCCTGATAAGAGGGATCTCCTGTTGCTCGACTGAGGTCTGTGTGCTGAACAGAAATTACAATGTCTATCCTAGGTGTCAAATGCAAATCTCACGTACTTCTCCACAAGTTATTCTGAGCAAAAGTAAGGACTTGTGCTATGACCTTCCTTGAAGGAGACAGTGTGGGTCAGAGACATGACCAGCATTGTATGCAGCAAAGTCATTCCCAGGGTTTTTGACACCATCGTGGTTAACTGTAAACTCATCACCTTCTCATGGCAGCACAGAGATGAGCTGCCATTCCTAATCCATTGGGTCATCTGGTCATCTCTTTGAAGCCTTTTGAATGAGGTGTACATTATTAATGCAGATGGCCAAGAAAAGTATGTGAACTGATGCTTCTAGAGACCTTTAAATGAGTTAAGTCGGGCGGGGGGAATGGTTTGGTGAATAACCAAAGCTATAGCTGAGATTGCTCAGCCAATTATATCCTCCATGTCTGTTACTACTGGAATCATTTCTGATGCTTGTCTACCCTTACTTGAAATATCCTAATATCGCTCAGTTCTGATAAAAGACTGTAAGATGCACATGTTTATTCCATAGCAAGGTTTTTTTTTTTTTTTTTTTTTAATCTTAAAAAAGTAACATTAGGGGAATTATTCAATGTCTTCTGTTCCAACCCAATAAATGATTAGTCCATCCCTAATATCAACAAATGCCCTAGGACTCTTAGGAATCTAAGGATTCATTTATTCAATTTGGAATGAATTATTAAATAAATGAGAATTGACGGTTGCCAGTTCATTGCTGATTTTTTTGTCTTGAATCTTGCTTCTTTCAAAGTTATCCTTCATGAAAGCATATCAGAGGAGAGCATAAGTTTTGTGTAGGAGCTTGAAGTGGGAGACTGTGAGAGCAGGAAGTGGTATGTAAACAGAATATAGAATATGTGACTGATTATTTGTAATTTGACCGATGGATGCTTCATAGAAATAACTTTTAATGCTAATTCCTACTGGAAACTATGAATGTGGCTAATGGAAATACCTAATTAAGAAAACAACTTAACATACTTTGTAGAAAGCAAAACTTTTGATTGAATCAGTGGGTTGTTGTTAATAGTAATCATATACTAATAAAAGTATTAGGGCTATTGAGGTAATGGCAGAGACTTTCTTTCACTGATGGATAATAACACAATTTCAGGAAGTCTTATATTCTTTTTCAGGATGTGTGATGAAGTTGTTCCAAGAATTGGCATCTCTGTATCCTCAGGGTCTTTGTCCAGTGAATACATAGTCATTCTACCATGAGCTTCTTTTACACTGTCTTGACACTACAGCTTTGACACTTACACTTCTACCAATTCTTCTTTTACACTGTCTTGACACTACAGCTTTTCTTGTGCAGCTGATTTCAAACCTTCGCTGAAAGCACCTCTGTGAAACTGGTAATTCATCAAGTGCCAATGGTTGGCTGAGTTCATTTCTATCATACTGACTGCTTGTGTGAAACAAATTCTCTCTCTCTCTCTCTCTCTCTTTGTCTCCCTCCAAAGGCTTATTTTGATTTTAAAATAATAACAATCTGTTTTCTTTCTTTTTTTGTTGAAAAGTCTTTCCTCCACAATTTGACCTGAATTGTGCTTTTGGGTTCCTTAGTCTATGAAAAGGTAACATGGAGGCCAAAACCTTAGAGAAGCTAACTTGCTTCCTTAAGAAGGACATGAATTTTGTGAAAAGAGATTGTGAACATCAGTAAAATTATATGAGGGAGAGTAAAACAGCTCATTACAGTAGGGTTAGGCGGCTTATCTAGTTTATGAGCTCCACTTAATTATTACAGGCTGTGACATTTAGAGAAATGTTTTTAGCAACAGCTTTCTATTAAAGTCAACATGATTAAGATTTAAGTTTAAATGATTTTAGACATTCTGTTGTTTCAAGAACTCTCTTGATTTAGGGACGTAAACTGAGATGTAAGGTGAACAGGTCTGGACTAAGAATTAGGAGACTGGCTTCATAATCCCCCTCTGCTGTTAATTGACTCTGTGATCTCAAATATGGTACTTCCTGTAGATATGGAGATTTCCAAGGTTGCTTTCTGAGGTTGGTTGTGAGACATTCATAAAATATGAGAGCAGCTGGCACAGGGATGGCTTAGTTCATTCTAAATGTCCCATGAATGTTTGGTTCAATTCTGGTGTGAAGGAAACTCTTTGAGTTTCATTATCAACTCAGCAGATAGCTACTGTCTCCAGCAGCTGAGAGGCCCCAGCAAAAGACCAGCAGGGAATTCACTTGCATCAGTCCCTTTAGGGCAGCCTCACCTTCAGGGGAGGGATTACACATGGCTTCAAGGACTCAATCACAATGTGAAAATTTAGTAGTTTTTAGTAGTTTTTAGTACTTACAGACTGGGCGAGGTGGGGGGTAGGAGTTTCCTGGCTGTGCCTAGTGGCACCACACACACACACACACACACACACACACACACACACACACACACACACAGGTCAGGGAGTGCAAGCAGGGAGAAAAAGAGGGGACCCATGGACCAACACCTTTATTGGCTTGGTTCCAGTGACTTATCTGAACAGGTTTCTTGTGCGGAGCTTTAATTAATGGGTTTAAAACAAGCAGGCACTAGTTCTAGGAGGTCAAACTGTGATTGAGGATTGGTCACTTTAGGTTTTCAGGGAAATGTCAGATTGGTCCTTTTACTGGAAGCTGCAGGAACGTGGGGAACCCAGCATGCTAGGCAGGAGGAATGCCTCTCAGTTTTATCTGTGGCCACCTGCTGGAACCATTCAGGTGGGGTATAGCATTGGAAACTTTTTCCAGGGTGGATTAGTACTGCTTCTGAAAAAAGGCATGCTGAGATCAAGAACCCAGAATGATGGTAACTGAGAGTGGCTCTAATGCCCTTAGTTTTGGTCACACACTTACGTAGGTTAGAGCCTGACCAAAAGGAAAGAATTTTTAAATAAAATTTTAGGAGGCCATTGTTTTGTACCAAGTCCCTGCACTAGGTCCCAAAGACCAGAATAAAAATCAAAATGGAGTCACCCCTGCTAAGTTCCATGTCACTTAGGTTGTGGTCTGACCTTCTGAGAAATCAGGAGAAACAGATAAAGGCCAATATCACAAACAGGCCAGCTTAAATCTTTAATAGGTGTGATAATGAAGTTTCCTCTGCTTTAATCTTTATACAAAAGAGACAGCCTGAAGTAACCTGATGTTAACTAACTGGTTATTTTTCTGTTGTTCTGTGTCCCCATCCCCACCTTACAAGGAAAAGTAACTTTGAAATGATCAATCAGCTTTTTGTTCTGTGTCTGCTTTCTTCAGCCTTTCTGTCTATAAAACCTTTGTTATTTGTAATAGACTCTGGAGCACTTCTTTGACTTTGTTGGATGGTGTTTCCAGGGTCGATCCTCACAGTTGGCTCCCAATAAACTTTACTAAAGAAAAGGAGGTGGGGGGCATGCTGAGGCAACAAAAAATTAAAAGCAAACACTACAAATCTCTATGTCAGTCTTTTCTAAGAGGGTTTGTTCAGGAAGTTTCTCTGAGCCAGGGAGTTTCATGAGATGCCAGTGGATACCATGAGTGTTCAAGATGCTCATTTTGGTTTGGAGGAAGATCACTGGACCTGATCCAGGAGATTAGAGTTTTAGTTCCAATTTGCCACTCATTAGGTTACTTTTGAACAAGTCACATAACTTTTTTTGAGCATTAAATCCCTCATTGGGCTATAAGCTTAATACTGCGTGCGGTCCTGTGTGTAGGGTGGGCTCTGGGTGATGCTACCTGAGTTTGATTCTCAGTTCTCCGACTCACTAAATGGTAACCCTGAGCAAGTTACTGAAACTTCTGTGTGTGTTTCCTTATCTTTAAATAAGCATAGTAATAATAGCCACCTCATAAGATCTCACGAGGCTGACATGAATCAACACATCTAAAAGTGCTCTAGCAGAGTCCCTGTCACATGATAATTATGCAATAAATGATAACTGGAATTATTTTTATTTCTAGCTGTCATTTGAATGAAATTACCAATCGTGAAAACTGGAATGCTGAGTACATTGCTAATAATAGTGTCAACACTGTGAAAAGTTCTCCAAAGTAGGAGAAAACCTGTCTATTACTCCCAGTTTTATTTTGCCTAACATTTTTTTTTTTTTTTTTTTTTCCTTTCCCCTGATTGCTCTGTGTGGCAGAGCAGCAAAAGCAGCAGCAACTACGACTACAGTTCGGGGTCAAACTGCCAGAAAGCAAGGATGAAAGACCACCTTTCCTCCCCAGTCCTCCACTGTGCCCTCGGCATTTCCCTGGCAAGAATGCTTCACATACTCCTCAGGAGCCACATAGCTGTGAGCACAGCAGTTTTCCTGGAACCAGAAGTGGAAGTTTTCTGGTTCCGAATAATAGACTCATTTTCTCACTTAGGGAATCAAACATTTCTTCATCCGAGTGGAAGTACCTGGGCTCTCCCCTTCCTGTTTCAGCAGTGTCCGCCCCTAGCCTCAGGCCCAGCCAACGTAAGTAGGGATGCTGCATGGATTGAGTCTCCCTGAGCCCTCTATGGGAGCCCCTTTGTGCCTCTCAGAGAAGAGAGCTTAGGATTGGACTGTGGTCTTCACTTTCTCCTGGCAAACTATGGCATTAGATGAGGCATGTAGATGCTTCCTGCAGAGTATAGACTAGTCGCAAAGACCAAAGGTTGAAGAGAAGTCACCTTTATTCCTTCTTGTCTACCATTCAGGGATATGTCTCCCTGAATCTTTCTAAGACTTATTAGTATCCTGACTTTATACGTGTACTGTGCTGTTTGAGTACTGGTGCTCACAGCATTGGTTTGAGAATTAATTGTTCTACTACCTTCCAGCTGTATGACTTTGAGCATTCACTAAATCTCTCTGAGCCTCAAATTTCTCATCTGCATCATGATGCAGATAGTCATGCCTGTCCTGCCTGCCTGGGCAAATAAAATCTTACGTTTGTAATTCTGAAACCTTAGGGTCCCAGAGCTGCAAGGGAGCTCACATGTCATCTAATGCAGATTTTGTCTGCCGTAGGTGTTCATCCCTTTACCAGCATCCTGAACAAATGATTCTCCAGCTTGTTTGAATATGGACATAGCTGTGGGGCTGCCCTCCTTAGGAGCTCTGATTCTTAGAAAGTTCATCCTTGTGCTGAGTTGAAATCTAAACCTTCGTAACTTTTACCTGTTAGTTTCTGTTTCACCTCTAGACCCAACAATAAGTTTAATCCCTAAGGTGTTCTGCATATTGACGAATACTGTAAAAATACCATCTCATTTTTTAAGTTGTCAAGTTCTCTTCTCAGCTTCTTTGCCTGTTCTGCCCTTTGGGATTCTGATATAGATTGATGCATTAATCAGGCCATGATATCAGTGTTTGTGGATGTTCTCAAGGGTCCTCGTGGCATCTGTTATCAAACTTTCCATGATGATCCCTAGAGGCAGGTATGATTGATACTAATACTAGGTGTCCCCACATATAGTAAGTGTAAATGAATCCTAGAGCCATGGTTGAAAGAGCATGTTTCTGAAACTTCAGTTACTTTATTTAACTTAAAAGTAATCTCTCCCTTTTATCCCCTTAAATTATTTTTTATTCTGAACAAAAACAATGCATCAAATACTAGTAAAAGAAGAAAATTTGAAAACGTCTAAATAATGAGTCATTTCTAACCCAACTATTTGTAAATATATAATATTATTTCTTGTTTGTTCATTCTCATACCTTGATTTTTTTTCTTTTCATTTAAAAAATATATTCTTATCCATTATGTCTTGGTCATATTTCCTCATATATGATTACGTGTTTATGTGTAATTTTTGAAATTATGCAACCCATGTGGATCTGCATTTTGCTCTTATAATGATCACCATATTGTCTTTTCCTATGCCACTACCAATTATAAGGGCACTTCAGAAAGTTTGTGGAAAAATACAATCTTCCCATGAACTTTGTGACATACCCTCATATTTATAAGTATTATCAAAATAGTTGAAAAATAATGTTTTATTGAATGAATACATCATAATTTACTTAATAAACCCTCTATTATAATTTCTAATTTGTAGCAAGTTTAAGGAACGTCAGGGCTATTCTCTTTCAGGAATGGAAATATGGAAGAAGGGAACAGCTCTAGATTTCACAACAGGATTTTGTTTTCTAAGTGTTGGGTAATCCCTTTACCGTTTCTTCTTTTTCTAAGTGAGCAGCATTATTAGGACAAGTCGATCACATCTTGTTAGAGCTGAAAAGCTGAGAAAACAGGTTGGGGAATGTGTGTGTGTGTGTGTGTGTGTGTGTGTGTAAACTGTACCTCCCAAATTAAAACTTCAAATGTTATTCTGGTGCTATGGGTTAAATGTGTCCCCTAAAAGTCTGTGTATTGGAAACCTGATCCCCATTGCAAGAGTGTTAAGAGTGTAGGAAATCCAATTATGGTATTTGAAAGATGGTGCCTTTAAGAAGTGATTAGCTTGTGAGGGCTATGCCCTTGTGAATGGATTGATCCATTTATGGAGTAGTGGGCATTGTTCCAAGGGCTTTACAAGGAGAGCAAGTGAGAAAGTTCTCTCTTGCTCAGCCCATTCTTGGCATGTGATACCCTGGTCACCATGAGACCCTGCAGAGTTCCAACCAGGAAGTTCTTCACCAGATGTCTTCCCTGAACTTTGGTCTTTCAAGCCTATAGAACTGTAAGAAATAAATTTCATTTCTTTATAAATTACCCAGTTTCTGGTATTCTGTTATAAGCAACAGAAACAGACTAATACAACTGATGATTTCTGTGACCAACAAGAAGTTTGGGTTTTTTTTTTTTCATTTTCTAATGCAAAATGGACCCACCAAGGGCTGAAGTTACTTCTTTCCCCTAGCATCATGCATTTTCCTGGAAATTACTGTCCTTCTAAGTCAGGAAGAAAACTTTCAATGCACTTGACCCAGACATAGAAATCAAAAAATCCTAAGGTTGCCTTCCATTAATGTAAATTGGGATCCCCTTGTTATCTTGTAGGTCTGGCAGCACAAAAGCTCCCCCCTCATATAATCAGATTAATTATCTGGGGTGCTTGTTAAGAGTGGAAATATTCCCATTCCTAGGCAGGATTACTGAATCAATCATCAAAATAGGGGAATAAGTATCCATATTTTTTTACAAACTCCTCATGCAAATTTTATCAAGTAAATTTCATAAATGAATCATGAACCATACACAGTAAAAGATTTCTGGAAAGACAGCTTAGTGTGAAAGACAATTTTTTTTTACCCTATTTCCACACTGATATTTTAAGGACTTCTCGTGTCTTAGGTATTAAGCTTTATGTAAAGAACTGTATCATCTGGTGATTATCAAAATCACACAATTAAAAAGTAGCTTCACAAACCTGTAGCAAAGCTGATGGAAGGAATTTTTCAACAAAGAAGTGATAATTTTCGAAAGAGGCCTCCCACATCTCACCAAAGGCACTGCCACTTATACCACCCTTGTGGAATGGATAAAACTTTGTTATCTCCTATGGGGAGTGGCTAATTTAAGGTAGTAACATATGGTTGACTGTTAAAACAAATCAAAACAAAACCAAACAGAAAATTCTAGATGCAGAGTTCCCAAAAGCTAATACAAAAGGCTACGCCCAGACACATTTTCTCTCTGTCTGTGCTTCATCTCCAACAAGGAAAAATGTTAAACTCATTGGGCCTGGAGCACAGGGATGTTTTCAACTCACTGTTTGCCCAGGCTTTCCTGATGCTACAGTTTTCTGTTCATGCTAATCCTGTACTTAATATGCCTATTAAAAGAGATGAAAAGGAACCCACCAGGATGATCCTCTGGTCTTTTAGTGAGGGTACCCATATGTGATGGGCAGATTCTCATTGTGGTGGGCTGTAATGAGGAGGAATGAAAGTGCTTTTTTCTTCCTTTTCCAACTGTATAACGCTATTAACCAAGAAAGCTCAGCATTTAAGCTGATAACATTGGTCCAAATGCAGACAAAAGTAATAGATAAGAATTATCTCACAGAAAATCTGGGAAACAAGAAGGCATGGACAGCAGGAGTCAAGGAGAGTTATGGAAGTTTTTCTCTATTCTTCACATTTCACAAAATTCAGAATGATGGGCGTCCTGAGACGGAAAGTTATGGGTCACTTGAAAACAAGAATAACTTCTCAGAGAAATAAAAGAAATTCATAAGGGAACTTCCATAATGCCATCAATGTATTCTCAACAGAAACCTTGCAGGCTAGGAGAAAGTGGGATGATATATTCAAAGTGCTGAAAGAAAGGCAACAACAACAAAAAATACTCCCAAACAAGAATGCTATAACCAGCAAGGATGTCCTCCAGAAATGAAGATAGTATAAGGACATTTTCAGACAATAGCTGAGTAAGTTCAATACCATGAGACCTGCGTTACAAAAAATACTAAAGGGAATTCTTAGCTGAAATAAAAGATTCAATTTAGTAACATTAGAGCACATGAAATTATAAAACTCACTGGTAAAAACAAATATATAGTCAAATTCAGAATACTATAATTCTGTAATGGTGGTGTATAAATCACTTAACTCTAGTACAAAGGTTAAAATTATAGGTGCAATAATTTGTTAATAAACATATAAAAGATGTAAATTATAGCATCAGAAGCAAAATGTGGGGGGGGATGGAATTTTTGTAGAGATGGAATCTAAGCTTTTATTAGCATAAAATAGCTGTTATGTTTAATTTAAGCATCTTATGTTTCCTTATGTAAACACAAGCAAAAACTGATAATAGATGCACAAAAGATAAAAGAAAAGAATCAAAACATATCAGTAGAGAAAACCATCAACTTACAAAGAAGACAATAAAGAAAGGAAATACAAAACAGTCAAAAAACAATGATCAAAATGGAATGAAAATCATCATGTAAAAGGGACACCTGTACTCCCATGTTCATTGCAGCTCTATTTACAATAGCCAAAATACGGAACCAACCTAAGTGTCCATCGATGGATGACTGGATAAAGAAAATGTGGTATATATACACAATGGAATACTACTCAGCCATATAAAAGAATGAAATTCTGCCATTTGAAGCAACATGGATGAGTCTGAAGAAAATTATGTTAAGTGAAATAAGCCAGACAAAGAAACAGAAATACTGCATGTTCTCACTCATAACTGGCTGCTAGGAAGGAAGGAAGGGAGGAAAGAAAGAAAGAAAGAAAAGACCACAACAATACATTGAACTTTCAGAGAGACAGAACAAACCTAAGGATACTAGCAGTGGGGGAGAGGGAGGGAGGTGGTTGGGGAAGTGATAGGTCAGGCAAAGGGCATGCAGAACTATCATGATTTATAAGAATGAATATGCTAATCATAAATTTAAAAAATTAAAAATGGCAATAGTAAGTTCTTATTCATCAATAATTACCTTGAATATAAATTAGTTAAATCATTCAATCAAAAGACATAGAGTGGCTGAGTTGATGAAAAACAAGAACTCACTTCAGCTTTAAGGGCAAACATGCGGAAATTGTAAAGATGGAAAAAGATTTAATGATAATAGAGACCAAAAGAATGCAGAGGTAGCTATACATATTGCAGACAAACTTCAAGTCAAAAACTTTAACAAGAAACAAAGATCATTATATAATGGTAAGGGGTTCAACAAATTGAAAGGATACTCTAATTGTGAATACATATGCATTTGGCATTGGAGCTCCTAAATATATTAAGCTAATATTAACTAATATAGAGGAAGAAATAGACAGACTCTACCAAAAATCTTTAGAGCTGATAAACAATATCATTAATGTTGCAGGATATAAAATCAACACACCAAAATCAATAACATTTTTATTCCCCAATAATGAACTAGCAGAAAAAGATATTAAGAAAGCTAGCCCATATACAACAAAACAAAGCAAAACAAAAAATAAACAAAAACCTAAGAATCAATTTAACCAAGGAGGTGAAAGATCCCTACAGTGAGAACTACAAATCGCTACTGAAAGAAATTAAAGAAGGCACAAAAAAGTGGAGAGACATTCCATGCTCTTGGATTGGAAGAATCAACATTGTGAAATGGCCATACTACCCAAAGTGATCTACAGCTTTAATGCAAACCCCATCAAAATACCAATGATACTGTGCACAGAAATAGAAACAATGATCCTAACATTCATATGGAACAAAATACCCTGAGTAGCCAAAGCAATCCTGAGCAAAAAAAAAAAAAAAAAAAAAAAAAAAATGAAGGGAAAGAAAGCCAGAGGCCATAATACTACCTGATTTCAAGTTATACTATAAAGCGATAGTAACCAAATTTTCAAGGTACTGGCATAAAAATAGACACATGGACAAATGGAACAGATAAGAGAACCCCAAATCAACCCACATACTAACAGGCAACTGATCTTTGAGAAAGGCAACAAGAACGTACATTGGAGTAAAGTAAAGACTGCTTTTTCAATAAATGGTACTGGGAAAACTAGACATCCATATGCAGAAGAATAAAGCTAGACCTGCACCTCTCACTATTACCTAAATCAACTCAAAATGGATTAAAGACTTAAGTGATGTGAAAGTACAAAACTATTTAAGGAAAATATATGGGAAACACTTCAGGAAGTAGGACATGCAAAAACTTTATGAATAAGACCTCAAAAGCACAGGCAACAAAAGAAAAAAAAACTAATGGGATTATGTCAAATTAAAAAGCTTATGCACAGCAAAGGAAAAAAACTCAGCAGAGCAGAGAGACAACCTGCAGAATGAGAGAAAATATTTGCGAACTATACATCTGACAAGGGATTAATATTCAGAATATACAAGGAACTCTAACAACTACAGAGTAAAAATCCAATTAAAAAATGGGCAAAGCTGAATAGAAATTTTTCAAAGGAAGACATACAAATTGCCAACAGGTATTTGAAAAAATGTTCAATATCACTAAGCATCTGGGAAGTGCAAATTAAAATCACATTGAGATATCATCTCACCCCAGTTACGCTGGCTGTAGTTAGAAAGACTGAATAACAAATGCTGGTGAGGATACACAGAAAGGGGAAGTCTTCTACATTATTGGTAAGACTGTTAAAAACAGTACAGAGTTTTCTAAAACAACTTCAGATAGACCTACCATAAAATCTAACAATCCCACTTCTGGGTATATATACAAAAGAACAGAAATCATCATGTTGAAGGGATATATACATTCCCATGGTCATTGCAGCTTTATTCACAATAACTAAGTTTTGGAACCAACCTAAATGGCCATCAACAGATGACTGAATAAATAAAATGTTTTTATACATACACAATGAAATACTACTCAGCCATAAAAATGAATGAAATTCTGTCATTTGCAGCAGCATGGATGAGCTTGGAGAAAATTATGTTAAGCGAAATAAGCCAACCCCAGAGGAGGAAATACTGTATGTCCACACTCATATGTGAGAGCTTAGAGAGAAAGAAAGAAGGAAAGAAAGACCATAGTGGTATGTTGGACTTGCAGAGGGAGAGAACAGACCTAGGGTTGCTGGGGGCAGGAGGGAGAAAGGGGTTTGGGCAAAGTATGGGTGGGGGACATGGGGAATAATCATAATTTGAGGTGGTGTTCATGTTGACAGTATTGGTCTGATCACATATTGGGCACACATGCTGATGGTCAGCTCTGTGCCCCATGAATATGTATAATCAATAAAAAATAAGTAAAATAAAATTATAAAAATAATAATTAAAAAAAATAACAATAAATATATAAAATCAATATACAAAAATTAGTAGCTTTTCTATACACCAACAGTGAATTAGCTGGAAAAGAAATCAAGAATACAATACCATTTACAATACTTACAATAAAATAAAATGCCTATGAATAAATCTTATCAAAGAAGTGAAAGACCTCTACAATGAAAACTAAAAAACACAGATGTAAGAAATTAAAGAGGACACCAACAATGAAAAGACATTCCATGTTCGTGGATTGGACATATATTGTCAAAATGACTATATTACCGAAAGCAATCTACAGATTCAATGCAATCTCTATCAAAACACCAATGACATTCTTCATAGAAATTGAAGAAACCATCCTAAAGTTTCTATGGAACTACAGAAGATCTCCAAAAGCCAAAGCAATCCTGAGCTAAGAGGACAAACTTGGAGACATCACATACCTGACTTCGAAATACACTACGAAGATAAGACGTAGCAATCAAAATAACATATACTGGTATAAAAACAGACACATGGACCAGTAGAAGAGAATAGAGAATCCAAAAATAAATCAAGTCATCTACAGGCAACTGATTTTTGACCATGTCTTCAAGAACATGTGTTGGGGAAAGGACAGCCTCTACAACAAAAACTACTGGAAAAACTGGATATCATATGTAAAAGAATGAAACTAGACCCCTACTTCTCACCATATAACAAAATCTGCTCAAAATTGATTAAAGACTTAAGTATAAGACCTGAATGTATAAAACTACTAGGGGGAAACAAAAAACAAAAAACAAAAAAACCAAAAAAACAGCATAGGGGAAAGATTCAAAGACATTGGTTCGGGCACAAATTTTATAGAAAAGACTTTTAAAGCACAAGCAACAAAAACGAAAATAGATAAATGAGACACCTGAAACTAAAAAACTTCTGCATAACAAAGAAAACAATTAGCAAAAGTGAACAGGCAATTTGTCAAATGAGAGAGAATATTTTCTAACTAGTTATCTGACAAGAGATTAATAACTAGAATATATAAGAACATGACTCAACAGCAAAAAATGAATAATTTATTTAAAAAATGGGCTAGTGTCCTGAATAAACATTTTTCAAAAGAAGATACAAATGGCCGAAAGGTATATGAGAAAATGCTCAACATCACTAATCATCAGGTAAATGCAAATTAAAATTGTAATGAGATATCATCACACCCCATTTAGACTGGCTATTAACAAAAAGACAGAAAATAACAAATGCTGGTGAGGATACAGAGAAAGACAAACCCTAATATACTGTTGGTAGGAATGTAAATTAGTCATTAAGGAAACAGCCATTATTGAAAATAGTATGGAGGTTTTCACAAAAGCTAAAATAGAACTACAGTATAATACAACAATTTCAGTGCTATTCAAAATAGCCAAGATACAGAATCAATCTAGATGTCCAGTGACAGATGAATGGATAAAGAAAATCTAGTATATATACACAATGGAATATTACTCATCTGCAAAAAGAATGAACTCTTGTCACTTGTGGCAACATGGGTGAACCTGGAAAACACTATGTGAAATGAATTAAGCCAGCCAGACAGATAAATATTGCATGTTCTCATGTGGGAGCTAAAAAAAAAAAAAAAAAAGCTAATCTTAAGAAGTAGAGAATAGAACTATGGTTGTAACTAGCACCCAAGCACTAAGTCCTGCAATGTTTTCCCACAAGCTGTGCTGTGAATCAAGATACAAAAAAGACTTCTTTATGGCTAGTATTCTGCTTAAAGCTTTATTCTACAGAATTACTCTTCTAAGGCTAATTGTTCATGACTATTTGCTTTGGTGGGCTCTTACAAATTACCCCGTCAATAGTTCCATCCATATCTATGGATATGGGCAATGACTCTTCTTACTGCTTAAGCTGGCGAAGAAGGGGTTAATTTGGGATAGAACTTATTGACAAGATAAAAGACATAGCTTTTGGTACCCTGATGGAGTGGTGGAGGGACCAAGAACATTTGTTTATCTATTTTATTAACAGTTGATTGACAATAGATGGTAATACATGTAATACAGAGCTTAAGCCCAAGGGAGAGAACAGAGGTGCTGATGAGTATAACAATTTGGAATGCAGATCAAAATGGATTTCCTAACCCAAAAAGTAACCAACTACATACGTAACTGAGGAGGTTAGTGGGCCACCGTTTTGGTCCATTTGTGTTGCTATAACAGAAATACCTGAGACTGGGTAATTTATAAGGAACAGAGGTTTATTTGGCTTACGATTCTAGAAGAGTTGCATCTGGCGTCGGCCTCAGGCTGCTTCTACTCATGGCAGAAAGCAGCAGGCAGCCGGCTGGTACAAGCAGATCACATGGCAAGATAGGAAGCAAGAGAGAGAGAGAGGAGTTGCCAGGATTTTTAAAACAACCAGCTCTCATGGGAACTAATAGAGTGAGAACTCACTCATTAATCTCCCTTCCCCCAGGGAGAACATTAATCCATTCATGAGGAATCTGCCCCCATGATGCAATCAGTTTCCAACACTGCCACACTGGGGATCAAGTTTACACATGAGTTTGGCGGGAACAACACATCCAAACTCTATCAGCCACCGTCTTGTAACCATTTTGCATGGGCAAATATCTTATTCACTTGGGTCTCAACTTGTCCCAAGGTATTAATGGAAGTACAACAGGTGGTGTTTGCTAAGGCACAAACTTTTTCCTGTTCTGTCAGCAGAAAAAGCCATACAGTTATCTAATATTACTTGGTGGCTGACTCAGAGTTAGTACATTAACTGGTACATCAACAATTTTAAGATCTTACGTGAATTCTTTGTTTAAGAACTGGATGTCTCATCCAAGTCCTGAGCCCCCACCTCCTCCCTTCAAAGCTATGAATATTTTAGAGAACTGCTTGTATAACCAAGTCAACTTCAAGACATTATTTTCTCTGGTTTTGAACAAAATATTCCCAGTGGAAGCACTGAGGATCAATTTTCTGATTAAAAAGTTTTCTTAGTGCTGGGAAGGCTCATTCTCAGGTTGTTATGCCACATTGGGGGCAAAGATGAAACAGAAGTTTGGCCAAATTAGGGCAACATGAAGTGGGGTCAGGAACTTAGAAGACATGCTATTTTATAATCAATTGAATAATTTCAATGACCATTATACCATCAAGTAAAAGATAGACATTAGAGGGTAAGAGTCTCATTGTGACATTGGGCAGTTTGGTGAAATTTTTGTGTGGTCCAACATCAGACATGAGACCTGTTCTCCAAAATTTATCCAGTTTTGGCCAATAGGGCTTCAGGAACAGAGCAGTTTCTAATTTTTGTAATTTTATGGAAGAAAAGTGCATTGGAGGAACTAGAAGAATTCAGGATCCAGTCCAACCTACAGATAGATAAGAAAAACTCAAATACAAGGCACAGAGCTATAATTTTATGCCAGGTGTATTATAGTTATTCTTTAGAAATATAATTGTTTCTATATTGATCACATAGGAATCCCAGATTTAAAACCTCTTGAGGCTTATGAGGCACTCATACTTAACTGGCTGTATCCTATCTAGCTGTGGCCGTTAGGCACCCATGTTGTGTCCCACTATGCTGTAACCAAGACCCTCACCCGGATGTTATACAGACCCAGCTGCAGCTGCTGCCCCACCTTGTTATACACTGTGGTTGACACACACTGCTGTAAGAGAATTTTCCCTTCTGCTCTCTTGCTGTAATTTTCCACTCTGAGAAAGAGTCATAACCACATAAGATTATAAGATCACCCGTCTTGCCTTGTTTCAAAAACCCAGAAATGTTATGATATAAAAATAACAGCCCCACTGCATTCCAGGCTTAGCCTTTGGACAGAAGTCTGCTGAGCCAATGCCAGCATATCAATAAACTCTGTGTCCTGTCTTAAGCCTTGGTGTTTCCTGCCTCTCCCTGTGAGTTCACAGAAAGCCACTGCAACAGCCAAGAAGCCAAACACTGGATTTTATCTTCAGTCTTAAAATTCTTGGGTTTCCCAGGCAGTGACAGTTTACTTTACTCACTGTAAGACTGAGAACACTTGAAGTCAGGCATATTTATTCACATTCTCAAATACGATATTCTAGTCAAGCCCTTAGCAATATAACCAATGTTTTCAATTGTATCCTGTTATAAACAGAGTAAATTCTTTCTGAACTTCTGTAAATAACCTTATCATCATAAAAATCTTGAGGATACTGACAGTTTTCAAATTTTGGAGGAATCAAAAAAACAAATGCCTCTGTCTTTTTTCATAAAAATATATTTCACCAAACTGCTGTAAGTTATAAATAGCTTAAGAGAGAAATTTGCCATAAATCTGGAAAACAAAATATTTAAGTAAAGAACCAACAATATTTTAAGAAAAAGTCATAAAAGCATTACCTTTATCAGTTACCTTCATGTAATTAATTTTTGCTTTATCTTGATTAGCAGTTTTATGAACCCATCAGATTTCTCATTAGAGTTCTAAAAAACTTATTTTGCCCATTGATATAAAAGTTATTTGCAAGCTATAATTTAAGAGTACTTGTTATAGTTGTTATCATGAATCTAATTGCAGATGCCTTTAAAGAAAAATAAAAACTGTGGATGACAGAGACTTAGAATAATGCTTAAAATCTAACGAAGACTTGTTATAATTAACAGTTAAACAGGGAATTTGATTATTTCTCTTGCATACAGCACCTTAACATAACAACCAGAATCATGATAGTGTCACATCAGGAACATCAGACTTTTATATATTTTATATAATCTTTAGAATATTTTTATCAATAGTATATTTATATCAATATTCTCTTAAAGAAGATTTAATATAATAACCAAAATATGACTAATATAAGCTTAAAAATTTTATATAACTTCATAACATTTGTAACAACAACATATCCATAAGTGTAACTGAAAGAGGATCTAATAATATTTATTATTTGGCAATCCTTCATATATAATTTATCAAACAAGCTTAGGGATTTAATATCACACAAGATGATAGATACATTCTCTGAGGTGCTCCAGGGTCCCAACTGGAAAATCCCAAAGTCTTGATCCATCAAAACAGAATCACAGGTCACTGTAAAATAATAGTCATTTATTAAACCAAAGAGATAATCAGAGACTTCAAAAGCAACTCAGAAAGCCACATGGATGTAAAAACCTTAACGCTATTGAAGTTCAGCTTTTTTCAAGTAATCAAAAACCTAAAGATAATATTTCATTGTCAGATGATAACAGAAGAGTTATTTAAACCTTTCAAGGGCAGAAAAAGTGGGAGTTGCAGGCAGTTGTAACCTGCAAATCATGCACAGCGAGATATAGCAAGAGTTGAACTTCTGAGATATGAGTCTAAGAAGCTTCAAGAGGAAGATTTTACCTCAAGAGATAAAATTCTTATTCTAAATGAAGACAGAGTTCTCAACTGTAAACAGGGTAAAAAAATGAATCTCAGAAAAAAGTGACAAAAATAGAAACTGTAGTTTAGAAGATGACTGTTAAAGAAACAGATTTTAGAATTAAAAGTCATAACCTCTTGCAATTTTACTAAGAGCTGACCAATACTTCAAAAAAACCTTGTTTTCTAACATGGGGTGAAATTTGGTTCTACATCAGTGTTTTTTTCTAATCGCAAAGCTCCATCTTTAGAAAGACTTAGAAATCATGCCTGTTCTAATTATAGCCAACTTAATCACACAAAAAATTATTTAATCAATTCATCCTTCACAAACCATTATTATGACTTACTCAGACATTTTCATGGCATGCTTTAGATTTTCTGTTTTGTCCTAAATTTACTCATTCCTAAATAACCAGTCATTTAAAGGACAGAAATTTACTGCATAAGATTCCTTTTCACACAAAATTATTCTCTTTTCTTTTTAACCTTCTTAACCAAAACTACATCATCATATCCATGACTTTCTTCCTATTTCCCCTTCTCCTACTTACTGATTCCCTTCTATCTTGCTTCTATTTCCTTCCTAAATTTACTCTTTGAAATAACTTTTAATAAGCTCTGACTTTTAGCTCTTAATAACCTTAACTTTGGTGAAACCCTAGGAAGCAAGCAATTTTTATTATGTACCGAAACATTCCATGAATATATATTTTATGTTTAAAAACTTAGGTTTCAGTATGAAACAGAAAATATTTATTAACAAACCTAAATTTCTTTTGTTTCTTTGAAGTAGGAGTCAAAAGCATATAAGTGTAATCTTATATTTAGTAATTAATATCTTAGTATTATATTTTATTAGGCACTTGATCTTAGCCAAAAGGTCAAGAAGTGATATTTTGTTGGGAAATGATCTAGATATTTAATTTACCCAATTTATTTATTTTTAACGATTACACATATATTATTTATGATAACCAAGATATTAGACAAAGCCAGTGATGATTTTAAGTTAGTTCCATGTTAACCATTTTATAACTTGTGAATATCAATTGCTCACCTAAATAGGAATTTTAAACTTAAACAAGTGGGTACTTTGTCAATAACTCAGGATACAGTTGCTTTCATTAAGCCAGTAATATTAAATTACTTTCATATATCAAAGAATTACACAATCAAAGGTCATTCTGTTGTATGCTGGGTTTATAATTTTAGCCTTAAAATTTCTTAATAGGAACAAATATAACTCTGTCTGCCCAATAAACGCAGGAAAAATGCACATTGAAAATTCTGAAGACATTTCTATATTTTATCAATCATTTTAAAATCAGCTTATTTATTAAAGAGCTTCTAGGTCATGTGAACTAAAAATGCATTTCTGGCTGATTATGCCAGAGTTTACTATGTAGACACAACATATAGCATAATGCATGTTCATATGTATAAATATATCTGAGCACATATACGCACTTACATGTAAAGATCTTATAGATTTCATTTTAGTCATGAGATAGTAGTATAAGCTCACCAGTTTATAAAAGACAGTTGAATTCACATTATACTTCAGACATAATGGGGCCTATTCACGTGGCTAAACTTCATTTGCCCCATTAGGTAATCTTGTAAAGACCGTACCAGATCTTAGAAAAAGCAATTTTCATAGCAGCCTGATCTCCAAAGAATAATCCTATTACCCTTTCTTTTTCTTTTTTCTTTTCAGTTTCTGTTTCAAATGAGTTTATGGGGTACATTCTTTAAAACAGAGTCTCTAAGTAGCCTTGGATTTTCAAGTAAACTATATATTTTTAATTCCTTATCTTGGCTGAAATGCCATAAACAATGAGCTGAGTGTCTTATCACTTGCAGAAAAGACAGCAGGGAAAACAAACCAAACCAAAAAAAAAAAAAAAAAAAAAAAAAGAAAGATAAAAGAACTTAGAGTCTCAGAATATTCTGTAAACTGTGTTTCTTCTGTAATCTGGAATTAGTTCATTTTTTTTCTTTTTTTCCAAATAATTTTCTGTAGAATAGGCTTTTAACATTTTCCACTTATGTGAAGAACTTTTAAGCTTTAAGACAATCTCAGGTTTACTAAACTGTGATCACAGATAAACTCATTTTGTCCAGACAGCCAATTATAACCTTCCTGATTACGGTTTCTATTTCTCAAGACCGCCCAGAGAAACTCAGACCAATTCTGTAGGATGCATACTGGAGGGACATAGACTTCTCACTACCCATTTCAACAGACAAAATCTTCAGAATCTAACACATGCATTGGCTGGGCAGCACTACAATAGAACAAAACAAAACAAAACAAAACAAAATCTTTGTTCTGTTAGATTTCTACCATAGCCCTGACTGCCCAGTTTCTGAATCCTTCATCATAAAAGCACTAACACAGCAAAATCTTCCCAAGAAGTGTGATGCAATTCCCAAGGACAGTTAACTAGCCCAAACACAAACTCAATAAGCTTATAGAGTTTTAAAAGGGTCCAAAGGCTGTCCAAGAGTTCTCAAAGTTAACACACACATGCAGGAGGGGTCTAAATATTTCTCAGATCATAGCAAGAACAACAAGCAAAGCGGGCAACATAGAACAGATGATAAAATCACAGATAGCTTATTCATAAACCCTAATTGAAGTGCTTTACCAATTATACGGCTGGTTACAGTTTCACAAAATTCTTATCCCGAACTAGTGGTACCTTTTCCTAACAGATGGCACAGACAGAGGACTTTCAGCAGAGTACTCAGATGGAAAGTTCTCAGACAAACAGACAGACTGGTCAGTAGAGGTCCCTGAAAGCCTTATCTCACACCTATGGCCATAAATCTAACAGATGTGGCAGACAGAGGACCTTCCAGTGTGCACGGTGGTTATGGACTGACTTAACTTAGGTACTGATCAGGCCCTCCCTAAGGACACCTCCTTCACCAACAAAGTGAAACCAGCAGCTGGTCCTGTGGCTAAGAGGAAGGGAGAATCCCCAGGACAAAAGTCTTGATGGCCACTTTGGGAAAGTCCTGGATTCTCCATCACAGGGCCTGCTTGCCAAGAGTGGTGGGGCTTCCCAATTGACACAAGATGGTCCCACAGAAGCATAGCTAGTTTAGCCCTGATGAACTTCCGTGATCAATTGCTCTAGCCTTTGGAGTCTTGGGGAAAGCCTAGTCTGCCCAGGGGGGCAATGCCCTCTCCTGGCTGGCTTAGCAAGCCACAAACAACACCTATGTATGACCACTTTTTAAAGGAAAAGTGTGGGAAACAAGAGGGGAGATTATTTCCATCAATAGGCTGCTATGTGCAATCTTGCACACTCCAGACTTTTGTTATCTCATGGTCAGTCTTGTAACTATTCAGCTTGTCTTTAGGACATTGGCATTATCTGGCTGGATGCCACCTTGATCCTGGACAGCTGTAGCACCAAAAGAAGGAAGATCAATTAACCAAGTTGCTGATTAGCTCTTACTCTCTCCCTCTTCCTGAGCACTGTCTTGCAGCATTTTCTCATGAGCTATACTGTGAGCAAGATTACAGAAAGATTTATATATGGCTAGCATTCTGCTTAAAGCTGTATTCTATGAAGTGGCTCTTCTAAAGCTAATTGTCTGACTATTTTCTCTGGTGGGCTCTTATATGGTTACTAGAGTCTGGGATAGGGTGAAGCTGATAAATGGATATAAAATTACAGCTATATAGAAAAAATAAGCTCTAGTGGTGTATAGTAGTGCTAGAGATCTAAACTTAACGATAATTTATTGCATGTTTTCAAATGGCTAGAAGAGAGAAGCTCAAATGCTCTCACAAAGAAACGATAAATTTTGCAGTGATAAGTATGGGAATTACTATGATTTGATCATTGTATACACATATACATGTACTGAAATATAACTCTGTACCCCATAAATATCCATAATTATTGCATGTCAATTAAAAACTATATATTTTTTTTTAAAAAAAATAATGTATGGCATCTGATTAAATACTAAAAAACAAAACAAAACAAAACAAAAAACTCATGGAAACAGAGACTAGAAGAATGGTCGCCAAGGACTGAGGGGTGGGAGAAAAGGGGAGATGTTGCTCAAAGGCTTTCAGGTATAAGGTGAATAATTCTGAGAATCTACTGTATAGCATGGTGACTGTAGCTAACAACACTTTGTTTCATACTTGGAATTTGCTAAGAGACTAGATCTTAAGCATTCTCACCAAAAAAAAAAAAAAAAAGTATATATATATATATATATATATATATATGTATATACATACATATTTATATGTATGTATGTATATACATATATATATATAACTATGAGAGATGATGGATGTTTTAATTAAGTTGATTGTGGTAATCATTTCACAGTGTATATGCATATCAAATCATCACATTGCACACATTGACACTGTCTCTCCAGAGAGACAGAATCAATAAGATATATTATAATTATACAAGAGGGCTTTATTAGGGGAATTAGCTTATGTGGCTATGAAGAAAAGTCCCACGATAGGCTGTCTATAAACTGGATGCCAGTAGTGTGGCTCCGTCCAAGTCCAAAGGCCTCAGAACCAGGGAAGCTGATGGTGTCCTTGGTGTAAGTCCTGGAACTCAAAAGCTGAAGAATCTCAAGCTCTGATGTCCATGGACAGGAGAGAAGAGTGTATCCCAGCTCTAGCAGATTGAGAGAGAGCTTCACCTCTTTCTTCTGTCTTTTGTTCTCTCTGGATCCCCAGTGGATTGGATGGTTCCCACCCACACTGAGGGTGGGTCTTTCCCACCCAGGCCACTCAGACTCTCATAATAATCTCTGCTGGAAACACCCTCATGGACACACCTGAAAAGATTGCTTTACCGGGTTTCTCAGCATTCCTTCATCTAACCAAGTTGACATTTAGAATTAACCTTCACAAGTTGACCCCTTGTCAACTTGGTGTCCATACTATCTCCTTAAATTACACTTAATTTTCAAATGGTAAAAAAACATAATCGTTTCGCCTAACATGATACATTATTCTGCGTACAACCGGAAACGCATTAATCCCTTTCCAAGAAGAAAAAGGTAAAGTCCTTAGATGATATTTACCCTTTTCCCTATATCCCATAACTTAAAATTGCAAATACTATGAAGTAAGGTTAATGACATTTAAATGCTGGTGTAAAGTCAGTAAGTCTCATGGTACATGATAGAGAACAAGAGGAACAAAAACAAAGATAATTGCTTAATATGTGTACAGTATATAAACATAGAGACATATTCTTAACACAACAGTGAGAACAATTACAATCCTCATTTCTGTAACTGGTCACGTGGTTGAAGCTGGTATTTATAACTTCCTTCTTCTACTACCCATTCTGTATTCCCTTTGCCTTCAGTGAACACCTCAGTGGGTTGTGGTTATTTTACCTGGTGGAGTGACCCCAACCTTCATCCCTGAAGAGTCTGGGCCATTTGTAGTCTTGCCTGGATTTGGCTGTTGTAATTTTCCATTGACCTTAATCACAGGCCATGGTAGTACCAAGAGACATCCTAAGGGATCTCCTGTTTTCCAGATATAATGTTCCTCACCTCCATTGTGAAGGAGTTGTCCAACTTCCCCTTGGTAGTCTGGGTCAATCACCCCAGCCAACACCATAACTCCTTTCTTAGCCTGTTGATTCAGAGGCATGAGGAGCCCAAAGTGGCCAGGTGGCAGCCTTAACTTCCAGTTCGATGGGATCATTGTTTTGTCTCCCGGTGGAAGCATTCCTCCCTGTGGAACTAAGACCTCTAGACCAGCAGAGCATAAAGTTGCAGGGACAGGAAGCAAAAATTTTGCTAATGGGTCCGTAGGGGTAATGGTTAGTGGTGCCACTTACGTTTCTACCCCTTGATTCCGGGACCCGTGAATCCTGGCTATGGGAGAGACAGTACCATATATTGGGTGCTGATTTAAAGCATATACAGCCTTCTGGAGAACTTTGCTCCAGCCCTGCAGGGTATTGTCATCAAGCTGGCACTGTAACTGTGACTTCAAAAGGCCATCCCACTATTCTATCAGACCGGCTGCTTCAGGATGATGGGGAACATGGTAAGACCAGTGAATTCCATGATCATGAGCCCATTGCCACACTTCTTTAGCTGTGAAGTGAGTTCCTTGGTCAGAACAATGCTGTGTGGAATTCTGTGACGGTGAATAAGGCATTCCATGTGTCCACGGATGGTAGTTTTGGCAGAGGCATTTCATGCTGGGAAGGCAAATCCATATCCAGAGTAAGAATCTATTTCAATAAGGACAAAATGCTTCTCCTTCCATGATGGAAGTGGTCCAATGTAATCAACCTGCCACCAGGTGGCTGGCTGATCACCTCAGGGAATGGTGCCATATCAGCGGCTCAGTGTTGGTCTCTGATGCTGGCAGATTGGGCACTCAGCAGTCGCTGTAGCCAAATCGGCCTCGGTGAACAGAGGTCCATGTTGCTGAGCCCATGCATAACCTTCATCTGTGCCACCATGGCCACTTTGCTCATGAGCCCACGGGGCAATGACAGGGGTGGCTGGAGAAAGAGGCTGACTAGTATCCACAGAACGGGTCATCCCGTCCACTTGATTATTAAAGTCCTCCTCTGCTGAGGTCACCTTTTGATGGGCATTCACATGGGAAACAAATATCTTCGCATCCTTTGCCCATTCTGGAGAGGTCCATCCACATAACTCTTCCCCAAATTTCTTTCTCACCAATTTTCCAATCATATTCCTTCCATGTCCCTGACCATTTATCCAAACCATTGGCTACAGCCCATGAATCAGTATATAATCGCACATCTGGCCATTTCTCCTTCATTGCGCCACAGCGGCTTTTGTGCGAGCCCCTGACTCGCGCACGTGTTAGAGATACTGCAGGGTGGGTGGTGGGGGGAGTAACATCTCTCCTCTTTGTTGGGCCACCTGCAAGAGATGTTCTTGTTCTTAGTTCCCTAAATATAATAAAGCTATAGGATTTTATGGGTGGGAGATATAGGTTCCTGGCCTCCAGCAGAGCAGGAGTCACAGCTAAATTTAGGCATCCTTCCACTGAAGTTTTGTCCCCCACAAAAAATGTAGATGTACTTCAGGACCATTAGCCCACTGCAAACATGGTTATTGGACTCAAGGGTTTGCTTCCTGGAGAAGTATATTCCGAACAAACTCTACAGAGATCAGATTGGAGAAAGGAAAATTTTATTACTTGTACCGAGTAAGGAGAATACCAGGGAATACTCCCAAAAGAGTATCTCCTGGAAGAGACAGTTACAGCCTCTTTTATTTAGTACAAATATGAACATGCAGAGATCATGTCTAGGTCATCATATACAAATGTGGGATTCTGCTGGCAATGCTCGGTTTTATATTATGCTTGTTCATACATCCCATGTTATGTTCATGAAGCTATAGCTCCTATTTGGGCAGAGAATTTAGCATTATAATGAGGAAAGTTTGCCAAAGTTCACCTCTTTAGCCCCTGAAAAACTCTTGACTAATCAGGTTGCTGCTTCCTGCAAAACAACTTTAGGAATGATTACTGCAACAGTTGCAGTTTAACCCTTTTCTTATTCCCTTTGTCAGCCTAAAATATCAGGTTGTTTCCCTTCATTTCCTGAAGCGTTAAGGAAATAAAAAGTAGATGACCTCATGTGCCTAGTTCCGCCACAGAGGAGAGAGATGGAAATGGCCCCTATAAGCTAGTTCTCATCACATCACACTCAGGCCATAAAACCTTCCACAAAAGCAGCAAGTCATTTCCAGAGTCCGGGTATGAGTCAGGTGCCGAGGGTTACAAGTCTTGAAAAACATTCAGTAAAGGGTGTAAGTGCTGGAGAGATGACAGTCTCAGTGACCAGCAGCTGGAGGAGCAAGTAGGTTTCCAAGGAAGAGCAGAGCTGTGAACCACACCCAGGGCAGGCACAGTCAAGGCAGACAAAATGAGCTCAAACAGGAAGATAGGAGCCAATGGGACAGAAATTCCAAAGGCAGAGCAAAGAAGGTGGTCATAAGTTCCACATAAAGCAAATGAATATCAGAAGTCCAAAGGGCAGGGCCAATGAAGCAGAGTAAGTCCAGAAATAAGCAATCTCCTTTACCCTGAGGTGGGCACACACTTCATTCCAGAAGGTTTATTTACCTTGTAAGGCAGAGGTCCCCGTTTGGACCTTATGGCCCATATGGGGTTTATGTGAGGTCCTGAATAATGAAGTAGCAGAATAGAAACTTAATATTCTGCTAGCTCTTGGCTTATGTTTGTAAACAAGTCAGGGAAGCTTGAAATGATGTTTCACAGTAGCAACCTCAATCTTGATCTGCTAAAAATCATTTTTGGAATATCTTTGATTTGTACTTGGTCACATCTCTAATTTATTCCATCAATAGGATAGACTTTAAGGGAGGCTTCTCCTTTAACTTATAGGAAGAACAATTTATTGTTTGTTTGACATTCCCTTTAGAAATCTAAAAACCTCCCCTTTGAGAGTAAAGCAATTGTCTCCCAGATATTCTGAAGCCCCTCCTATGCCACCTGCTCAGGAAATGTGAGCCCTGAATTGCAGCTGATGTGAAGTTTAAACATATAACTCAAGTGTGAAGGCAACTCCACTATCTGTTCACCAGGCTGTTAAGCCTGTCATTTCCCAAGGCAGCCTACAGAGGAAATTGTTATTCAATTGGTTAAGCACGAGAAACAAAAATGTCCAGGTACCCTGCTTGTCTGAAGATTTTTGCCTGGACCTTGCCTAGCATTTACAGAGAGATGTAAGCTAGGTGAAATGACCCTAAAAAGTGAAGATCACAATACAATTGTAATAAGCAAGATCTCAAAGCGATGACTTGGCAATAAAAATGTGCATAAAAAATGTTCTTTCTCATTTTATATAAATAATATAAAAATACTTGAAGAAAATAAGCCATTAGACTAAAGTTACAAAATAAATCCAGACGACCAGACCCTATTTTTGACTCACTATATTTATCCTTTTCTTAAAGTTTTATGTACAAAACTAGTAATTAGTATCTGTCCAGCAATCACAGTTCTGACTTCCAAAAATTATTATCAGTCATCCTTTATCACATTGATTCAGAGTAGGAAATTGGGACAGGCTATTTAAATGGAATTGAAATTATAATCATCAATCTTAAGCAAGACTTTGGCCTTGATATTCCTCAATAAATGTTAAGTTTCCAGTTTCTTGAGGAAATATAATGAAATTTCCATGAGATCCTACATGAGAAATCGGATACATATTTTAGCAAAAGCTCAAGAACTTTTGGCTTTTTGGAGGATGGGTGTATTTGGCTATTTTCAAAGGTCTAGTTAAGTTGCTAATTACAATGATAGTTAGAGGTGTAAATGTTAACATTTAAATAAAATGCATAGTCTGTAAAGCCACAGATGTCAGGGTAAAGCTCATGTGTTAGGCTGGCAGGGTCAGAAAGTGATAGATTGAAGAGTGATCGTCCACACTAAAGGGAACAGCAGACTTGCATCTCCAGGTAAGTGTTACAATATGGCAAATGGAGCTCAAAGGAAGAGATGAAAATCTTCAAGTTTTCCTTTTAAAGCTCACTCTGGACTCAGGAGAGTGACTTGCTTTGATCAACAGGCTGTTAGCAGGTATTATTCATGCAGAAGCTGAAAAACTGCTTATTTGAATCGATCTCCTTTGGAATTCTGCTACCATGAGTATAGACCTAGGCTAACTGGTCTGAGGGTGAAAGACCACAGGAAGATAGCAAAGGCATTCCACAGAATCATCCTAGAGCCAGCCAGCTTCTGTACCTGAGGGAGCCCAACCAAGATCAGCAGAAATACTTACGCTATCTGTAGCTGACTGCAGACACTTAGAGAGGCTAGCTGAGGCTGGTCTGGATCAGCAGAATTGTTCAATCACCCCACAGATGAAATTTAATAAATTTTGACTGTTGCATTACACAGGTTTTATGGTTACTGGTTACACAGCATTAATGTGGCAATAGGTAACTGGTACACCAGTCCTGGAAAAGTGGTCAATAGATATTAGCTATATATACTTATGTTTCATGGACTCTAAGGTGCTTTGATAAGGGTGCCTTCTTTCTTTTTCTGGAAGTTGATAGAAAATTTTCACGCAATGGCACCATATCTACCATCTTCCTGACAGTGACTGTTAACATTCTATCGATTCTAAAATGCAGAGTGAATTAAAAGACGTTAAAAATGCAAAAATTCTGTGTATTGTAGAAACTTTCACTCAAAATCTTCAGGATATTGGTGATTGTTGAGTGTAGCCGAGCCCCTTGGAGGGAGCATGTGCTGCAGAATTATAGGTTTATCAGCTGGATACCATGCCGAATCAGAATTTCAGGTTCATGGAGAACAGAGGGACTTGGAGAACGTATGGCAAACAGTTCCCTCTATTAAAGCAGGTGAGTGCTGAACTCTTTGATCTCCTAGGTGACCAGAAGAGGAGTAGTTTGGGACGTCATAAGGGCTTCCACTTTGCCTAAACATCTTAAAGACACAGATTTGAGAAACAAGATTTCTTTCACACTTGCAGTTTGAAGGGATAAAATATTTTGTGTACAGTCTCTTTATGGTTGAATTAGAGTAGTGTTCAATTATGCTGCCTGTAAGTGATGTGGGGACAGCTAGAGAGATTTTAAATACTCTCATTAAAGGTACTTGTTTTATATTTTGCTTTTTATATTTCATCAGGGTTTGTGCACTACCCAGAGACAAATTAATATTTTATTACATTATCTTAATCTTTTATAGTCTTTAAAATAAGGAAGTAAAAGGGTTAATATTTGTCATTTATACTTGTAATGTAATGTTACGGGGATTACAAATCAATGTCATGTCATTGATTATTGCTGCTATTCATCATTTCAGACCAAAGACTTTCCCCAGGTTGAGAACCATATTTGGCTCTAAATGACTTTCACCTGCAAAAACAAAACAAAACAAAACAAACAAACAAACAAAAAACCAAATAAGAAACAATGAAACATTTTTTCTTAAAAAAAAACTTCTCTAAACATCTTTTGCAGACTGTGAAGGCTGCTGCAAAGATGGGTGTCCCCAAAGTGTTTGAAAAAATAATGACTCTATGGCACTACAGTGGTCCTTATTGTCCCTTCCATGGTGAAAGCCCTGAAGAGAGCAGTTCTCAGTGAAGAGGAATTAGCATGCTGTAGCTGAGTGATGGAGCTGATTCTGAATCCTCTTTCTGGCAAGAGATTCCTGTTGCTCCCCTGTGCCCATGTCTTTGCCTTATTAATGACCAGGCTTGAGAACTAAGCTACTGAATTATCCTCTTTGCCTAAGATCCAGCTTCTATTTCCTGCCCAGGCCCCTGTGGTTTCCCGGGAGGGCAGAGGTACTGGCTGGGTAGGATGGAGAGAATATGGGTTTCAGGGTCACAAAGTTCAGGTGTTGAAGCAGAATAAAAGTGAACATTTATTGAGCATTGTTTTTACGTGCCAGGATCTTTTCTAAAGGCAACGCATTCATCGTTTAATTTAATATTCACAATAGACCTATGTTGTGGGTGCTATTAATAGCTGTTTTCTACATGCAGAGCTGTGGGAACCTGAGCCGTAGAGAAGTTAAGTGATTCACAGTAGGCTGTACAGTTACTTAATGGGGACGCCAGTATTTAATCCCAGGCAGTCTGACTCCTCAGGTTCTCTGCTTCTCTCCAACCAAACCCTTCCTCAGTTAACCTCTGGCCATTTTCACATTCAGACAGACTCTCCAGATGAACCGGATGTGTAAGAACAAAGTGGGGCATCCATGGTTCTGTTATGAAGGAAACTGCATTTGTAGTCACACATGATCAAATTCAGGACCTCGCTAAGAATTTCTCAGGGGTGAAGGAACAGTAGAGTTTCAGGCATACTGTGTCAAGTTTCCAATGTCAGGCAAGGGACTAAACTCCCACGGTGGTGTCTCTGGGCTCTACCAGATGAAATGCCCTGTGGGTGAAAGGGAAAGATGGGTTCGTATTCCCTTCTTTCTTGGACTTCACCCTCTACACTATGGCATATAGAATTAGAAGACAAGTGCATATGAGCTAGCTCTGATGCTAATTAGAATAAATTGCAATGTGAAGACAATATTCATTAATTAAATGGGTGTTCTCTTTGTGGTTGTAGAAATTAAAATAAGGGCATTAGGAATTGTATATCCTAAAGCAGAAACATAGCATAGTTATTTGAAACTATAATCACTCCAGGAAACTTTACATATTTCTTTCTATCTCTCCTCAGAAAGTGTCATATTTAGCTTTGAACCCATGGGCAGTGAGGTCATCTAGTGGTTTTCCCTGCCTTTGGCAGTGTCAGGCAGCGACAGCTCATTGTTTTGTCAAGCATCTGCTTTATTACAGTGATGAAATGGGGATATATAAAAGAAAATGTGTTCTTTACCTTTGACAAATTAAGATATTTTGGGTGCAAATGAGGTCATATGTCACGTGCCTCAAAAACTCTTCTTATCTGCAAACCACAGAATCTAACTCTACTTATCTTTATCAAAAATAAAATACATAATCAAGCTAATTAACACATGCTAATTGTATAGTTACTTCTTTGTGGTGAGAATATAGGTATATCAAAACATTATGTTGTACACCTTGAATATATGCAATTTTTATTGGTCAATTATACTGCAATACAGTTGAAAATAATAATGCAGTCAGCCCTCTATATGACTAGGTTCTGCATCTGTGGATTCAATCAACTGCAGATTGAAAATATTTGGGGGAAAAAAACACAATACAAAAATAAAGAATAATACAAGTAAAAGTAATTCAGAATGACAACTATTTACATAGCATTTGCATTGTATTAGGTATCATAAATAATCTAGAGATGATTTAAAGTACATGGAAGGATGTGCGTAGGTTATCCAGTCATGTGCCCAATAATGATTTTTCAGTCAATGATGTACCATGTATACAATGGTGTTCCCATGACATTATAATGAAGCTGTCACCTAAGGTGTTGTAGCCATTGTAACATCATAGCATAATCACTTTTAAAAAATAAATTTATTGTGGCCTAAGTGTACAGTGTTTGTAAATTCTACAGTGTGTACAGTAATGTCCCAGGCCTTCACATTCACTCACCACTCACTCACTGACTCACCCAGAGCAACTCCCAGTCCTGCAAGCTCTATTTATGTTAAGTGCCCTATACATGGGTACCATTTTTTATCATTTATACCCTGCAAGTACTTCAAAAAGCTCATGAAAAAAATGGAATTGAAAGATAATACAAATCTTTAACTTTTTGAAGTACCCTCATATTTTTACTGTACTTTTTTCTGATATGTTTAGATACACAAATACCATTACATTACAATTGTCTACAGTATTCAGTACAGTAACATGCTATACAGGCTTGTAGCCTAGGACAAATAGGCTACACCATATAGCCTAGGTGTGCAGTAGGCTATACCATCTAGGTTTGCTTAAGTATGTGATATTTGCACAATGACAAAAGTCTGTAATGATGCATTTCTCAGAACATATAATCAGTATTAAGCGACATACATAATGACTGTATGCAAATGCTACACCATTTTATATAAGTGACTTGAGTATCCCCAGATTTTGGAATCAGTGTCGGTCCTCGGATTCCCCTTGGATACTGAGAGATGACCATAACAGTAAAAGTAAATGAGTAATATATGATTTATAAAAAATAAAACACACACACATATCCATATATATATATTTTAATGGTGAGAGATTTTTTTCAGAAATCTATCATTAGTCCTGGGAGTGGGGCAGCAAGAACCACAGCTATGATTCTATTAAATGCACAATATGATTCATGCACCTCTTAACTTTATACGTTCCTTTACTCTTAGAATCATTTGATCAAAATTCAAAGTCCTGAGAATGAGCAGCCAATTGACCAAGACTGGGTCTCCAACCCACATCTGGGTTTTTGAGTGGGCAGGTGTTGAATAATAGCCAGCAAGAAATGAACAAAATGCTCCTTTTTGAAACAAATGTAAAATCAATAACTGTGTGATTATGTATGTGTGTGCTTTGCCCTATATAACATACAGATTTCTGAAAAGCTGTATTTATAAAGCATCTTATTTCAGTTGTTAAAGGGTAGCCATTTATTTGCAATAATTTGGATGCTGCATCTTTTCACAGCTGGTAATTTAAAACAGAGCTTCAAATTGAATTTGTTTAAAAGTAGAATTGTCTCATAATGACTTTCTTCAAAGAAAGAGGATGAATATGTAATTCAGCTCCTTTGGATGTTGGAGGTAGGGTCCAGGGGGCCTGATAGTTGGCCTCAACCCACCCGCTCCTCTTACCAGGTTATTGACTCCACCACAGGAAAAGAATTCAAAGGCAGAATCACAGTAGAAAGTGTGAACAAATTTAATATAATAGATAAGCATTACAGGTTCCACAGAGAGAGTGTGGCATAGCTCCAGAGACTAAGAAGGGCACACAACAAGTTTAACACAAAAGAAAGAAATACATACTTAAAGTTCAGTACAGAATGCAGGCTGGCTCTAGAATGAGCACACCTCAACCAGTGAAGTACAGGTTGCCTCCAGGAAAATGTGCAACAACCCTGCCTTCAGCTGGGACTCAGCTTTTATAGTTTCTCTATCTAATAAATATTCAGGTAAGAAGGTGACTCCAGTTATGTAACATTTAGTCTTGTACATGCTCAGTTGGTCTTTTCCTGGAGCATGTTCATTGGTCAGATCCTATCGCATGCACCAGGCATATTCAAGAATATTCTGTGCTCTCTATTGAGCATGCCCAGCCACTGGATTTGCATATGCCAGCCCAGTGTGGTCTCATTTTCCCGGTGCTGGTTCTGAAAATAGATCTAATTGGCAACAGTAACTTTCCTCCAGGGGAGAGCCCAGAGGAGGGGGACTGAGACCTCAGGGAGTGGCTGGAAACCCACAGCATGTCCTGAAAACTGAACCCAGGGAAACTGAAAACTTGCTATGTCACTTTGGAGAAGGAAATTCTGAATTCTTCCAGCAGGAAGTTCTTCTTTTGAGTAGATCTGGATGGAAGATTCCATCACAGATCACATTAGGTCAACAAGAAAATTATTTTTTAAGAAGTGAATGTGCTGGGGTCCCCTTTCTTTTCTTTTGCTACATGCATATGAAAATGTGTGTTATTCTTCTTTGCAATAATACGTAATATTTCAACCATGACCAGAATGATTGATTTTATTGTATTTTTCAAGAAATTAAAGAAATCATTTTTGTTAGTTGAGTGCCTACTAGGTGTTCCTAAGTTTTCTTTAAAGCCTACTTCTGGTGATGAGGCTTTCTTTCAGGACCACCAGCTCAGTGCACATCCTTCCTTTTCCAGAATTCCACTGGAGGACTGTACCTGGGGTGCAGTCTCATGCTTGATATCTCTGTTCTCTCGTCATTTCCTGTGTGGGGATCTCATGTCCCTTTTCTGCCAGTCCTTAAGGGCTTCTGATAAGACCTAATCTGGTCTAATACTCAGGAGTTAATACTTATTTGTTACTTATGGGCGTGAATTACAAGCATAAAAAACAGCCTTTCCCTACCTTTATCCCTCCCAGGAAACATGAATAACCAGTAACTTTGGCTTTTGTGGTCACCTCTAAGAATCTGCCACATGAGTTTGTCTTAGAAGGTGGCTATAATCAAAGCCCAGAACGTTGAGTTGGCCTGTAAATCAGAGCCAAGATATTTAGGGAGCATATAGCCCCATGGAACTCAACAAGCTTGGGGATTTTAAGGCCCAGTCAAATTTTTTTACAATAATAAAATTTGGAGTTAAATTTGCTAAGTGAGCATACTACAATGAAAATGAAACAAAAATAAATAACAAAACAGAATCAAATTTTCAGCAATTAATAATGGATTTTTAAAAAGAATGAATATTTTTATCACCAAAAGAATGGAAGAACATAATCTCAAATGAAAGGACAATTATTTTTTAAATAAATTCAGCTTTATTAAAAAAAAATGAAAACTTTCTTTTGATATTTTAAAAAATTTTTGAAACAGATATCATTGAATTCTTCAACAGTATATTCTAATATGAAAAAATCTCATGAACTTAATGGCGAGTGGATGAAGTCTTATACAAAATAGTTTATATTGTATCATTCCACTTATAAAAAATGATATAAATAGGTGGATCTAATCTCTGTTGATAGAAGTCATGATAGTGGGTTATCATCAAGGGGTGGATGGGACATTTCTGGAAGGGAGGGAAGGAGGGAGCATTTCTAGGGTACCAATAATGTTTTGTTTCTTGATGCAGGTGATGCCACACATGTCAATTCATTTTGTGAAAATTCAGCAAGATGTACACTATTTTATGTGTACATTTTGCTATAGGATGGTCATTCAAAAAGTTTATGGAAGGATTCATTTTATCTTTTAATTCTAATTCTATTTTTCCATGAACTTTTTGAAGTACCCCCATATTATTCTTCAGTTATAATTGATTTTATATATATATATATATGATACACACACACACACACACACACACACACACACACACACACACACACACGCATGCCATCTGAGCCCAGTATGGACCTACAGGCATTTGGAAACCAAGGAATTGGTTCAGTTTCCATTTTGACAGGTAGGAAAACAGAACATGAGAAGAAAAATACTTATTCAAAATCACAACAAATTAGGAATCCAACTCGGAAGTTAGTCCAGGCTTCTTCAGCTTAGTTCAGGGACCTTGCCACACTGCAGATTTCTTTATTCTGAGATAATCACTGTGCTTGAGGTGTCTCTACCAGGAAGAGCCCAATTTACCATAGGATGATTGCTCAGGTGCCAGGTATAAAGTAAACATGTGATTTATACTTACTGAATGAGATCTAGATGGATGGTGCTTTCACCCCATCCTCATCCAAGGAGCAGAGTACTTTTTGCTGGATAGCTGTCTCCTTCATACTTGTGTATTTCCAAGCCATTTTGTTATTTCTGTAAGAAGACAAACTTCTTCCTTTTTCCAAGACAAACTCCTCTTTTTGAGCACTTGAAGATCTCCACTGCTTTTTGTTTTATTTTCTTCTCACATTTGCATCATCTATCTCTTTCTTTCTACTGGGACCCTCCCCCCATCCTGCAAATCTGCTCAAAGCAAAACAAACAAAGCTGCCCCTTTCCTGGTCCCTGCTAGTGAATCACTGGATATTTATTGGATGCCTTCATGTATTCATGTGCCAGCCCCACACACATTCAGGCAGGCCCAGCCTTCCTCTCTAGCTAGTTTTTTGTCTTTGGATTTTTTGAATAAAGCAAATAATCCTTAAATTTTCCTACTCACCTCCAATTTTCTTCTCAACCCACTGCTATCTGGCTTCCATTCTCAAATCTCTGCTAATACTGCTCTTTTGAAGTATGTCCATGTCCTCTTTGCAGGACGTCCATACATTCTACTTTGCCTGGGATGGTTACAGCATATGCCTGTCATTCTGACACTCATATTAATGTACCCCTGTTTTTCAATCCTCAAAAGTCTCAGATTTAAGAACATATTATGTGGCCAACACTACCTCTTTGTGAGCACATACATGAACATTATTGAGTTCTCCTTCCCATTGACTCCTTGTCACATTGTGCAGAGTGTGTGTGATGGTTATGGACATAGGCTTTTACATAGAGCACTGCATTCAGTTCCTGGCTCTCCTGTGTAGGAATTGCATTATCTTAGGTAAGTTATCTAATCACTCTGATCTTCAGTTTCTTCATCTACAAAAAGAGAATAGTAATAATAGAACTTTCTGAGATAGGAGGTGGTTGGTTTCCCTGGGTTCAAGTTTCAGGACACACCTCTGGGTTTTAAGCTACTCCCTCAGTTCTCAGCCCCTCCTCAAGGCCCTCTCCTAGAGGAAAGCAACTGTTGCCAGTTAAACCTATTTTCAGCACCAATACAGGGAAAATGAGACCACAAGGGGCTGGCTTATGCAAATCCAGTGGCTGGGCATGCCCAGTAGAGAGGGGTTGTATAACCCTAGTAGCTGGGCATGCTCAGTAGAGTTTACCTTCTGAGTGAACTTCCACTCTAGGTGCTAGAGAGCACAGAATGTTCTTGCATATTCCTGGTGCATAAGACAGGATTTGACCAATGAACATGCTCCAAGAAGAGACTAACTGAGCATATGTCCCATAACTGGGAACCACTCCCTTAATTGAATATTCATTAGGTAGTGAAACTATAAAAGCTGTATCCCAGTAGAAGGTGGGTCTGCTGCTCACTTTCTTGGAGCTAGCCTGCACTCTACAAGTGGGGTGTGTATTGCTTTCTTTCTGTATCAGACTTTCTTTTAGCAAGCAGCTATTCATTCTTTTGAGCCAGACTGCATTCTATACCGAACTTTAAGAACGTATTTCTCTTGTGTTAAACTTGGTGTGGTCCCTGCTCAGTCTCTGGAGATAGGCCACACTCTCTCGGTGAAATATGTATCTCTTATTTGTTATATTAAACCTGTTCTCATCTTCTACCATGACTCTGCTCTTGAATTCTTTCCTGTGGTGGAGTCAAGAACCTGGGAAGAGGACAGCGTGGGTAGAGACCAACTATCAGTCTCCCTGGACCCTACCTCTGACATCATTACCTCATAATGTAATTAGATGGGTTAAAAAAAATATATATATATATATATATATACGCACACACATATATATATGTGTGTGTATATATATATATATATTTGTGCAATGCCTGGCACAGAGTTAGTATTCAGTATCTGGGACCGTGTTCTCACTGTGACTTCCTTGTTGAATCTACCTTATGCTCTCCACTGTCTCCTCTTATCTCTGATGATGTACCTTGTCACCCTTTACAAACAGCATGCTCACTGTGGTTCTTGTTCTTACTGTTTCTGTGCTCCATACTATGGTAGAACCTTACAGATAAGCAAGCAGGTGGGCTGAGCAGCCAGAAAAAAATGAGTTCATAATCCCAGCATTGTTACTTTCTAGCTAAGTGCATTTGGACAATTTATTTTACCATTTGTTGTCTTACTTACTATAACTACAAATGCAGTTTGTAGCAATCTCTACCTTCATAGCTGCTACCAATTTCAAAGCAGTTGTTACAAAGATTCAGTGAGCTAAGGCATGTAGTTCATGCTTAGCACAGGACCTGGAATAGAGTAAGCACCCACAAATGTTATTCATTGCTATTCTCAGTCACCAGATTAGAGATTTGGCTCTGAAGTCACTTCCCGCATATGACAATCTACACTCGCCCTGTGCATTTGTTCTCGGTGGAGCCCTCACAAACCCTCTTCTTTCCTTTCACAACACTCTTACCTCACTTCAGACCTTTGTTTCTTCTTTCTAACCTACTAGAATAACTTCGTAACTAGTTTTCCTGCCTACAATATGCCCCCCACTTCTACTTATTGTCGATGGTAAAGCAGTTGAATTTCCCCAAATCTCATGTCTGATCATGTCTCCCCTTGACACTGAGAACTCCTGTGGTTCCCTATTGTCTACGGATTAGATTCCAAACTTTAAATCCTGCTGCTCACACTCCCCTCTACGTAGACTCCACTTTCCTCTCAAACGTTATTTCTCCTCTGCATGCATTGCTGCACCCAGTGGCCCAGCTAAGTAGACCACTTACCTCTTCCTCATGTCTGACTGTGATTACCCCATCAGGACCATTGTTTCTTCTGTCCTGTCCATCTCAATATCCTCCCCTCTAAATGCCCAATTACTACCATCCTTTAAAGTGCAGCACAAATATTATCTTCACAATGACTTCCCTGACTTGTCCTCTACCTCTAAAATGGAAGGATTATCTCTCTACTATATAACCCCCAAAATGTTGTCTGACTCTTCCCAACAGATGTCACATTTTCTATCTTGTGTTCTGTACAAAGACATTTTCCCCCCACAAGAAGAGCATCTGCAAGCGTTGCTCTCTCTCCTTGTCTCCCTGTCTTCCGTTCTTCACCATGCAGTTTGCGTCAGTATGTTAAGAGGAGGGAGAAGGGTGGCTTGATTTAATTAACCCCACTATGCAGGAATTGACTCAGGCTCTGAGGAGATCATTGTGTAAGCCATAAAGGGCTCTATTCCTGCCTTGCAGGAACATAAAGCTGAATTGAGAAGAAAGAACACACACACATGAAAATGACTTAAGAACTTTCTCAAAGCAGCATGTTAACAGATGCAGCTTCATGTGGTGCCCGTGGAGTTTGTAAGTGCTGAGAGGATGTGAAGTAGGGAGAGCTCATTAGCCTGCGGTATGATGGATGAAGGCTCAGCAGCAGAAGGACGGGAAAGAAGGGAGGCTATTCTGCTGGGTAGCAGTGACTAGGCAGGGTGCAATGATGCTTATTTCCTCCCATGCCTGAGGTGCAAGGCTGCCTCTGTTCTGCAAAAGTTTAGGTGTATTAGTGGCCCAAACCAAGATTACTCTCAGCCTCCAATTTTGAACATTAATGAAATAGTCCTCTATGTTTAGTAGTAAGGACTTGCACCTTGGAGTCAAACATGTTGTGTTCACATCTTTTACTTACAGAGTGTGTTATCGTGGGCCCTTGGCTCCTCCTCTCAAAGCCTCAATTTGCTCAATTGTCTTTAGCACAGCTTGGGGTTCAGAATGAGGGTCTAGAAGTAATTAAATTCTGCCTCTCCTAAATGCTGGCTGTGTAACTGTAAATGTAGAAAACCCCCACACTTGTGTATACACTATAGAACTAACTTTGTTTTCCCTTTATAGCTCTCTCTTAATAATTAACTAAGACTGTATCAAATGCAGACATCCTGTCTCGCCTGATGCTTTCTGCTACGTCTCTCAAAGCGCCCTGTCTCACCCAATATATTTACCTACATAAACCCCATCCCTCAGTCAATCGTGGAGGTAGTTGGGACATTATTCTCTGTCTCCTGGGGGACATCTTCCAACTAAACAGCCTTTCCTTTAAGTTCTGTCTGGCGAGTGCGATTGGTGATCCTGTAGTGGAGAGCACTCAGATCTACACAGGCCAAATTCCCTTCCAGGGGAATCCCATGGGACTCATTGGTTACCCCAACCTCGAAAAACTCTCTTGGCCTCTCTGAGCTTATTTCTTCTCATGGGATGATCATAATTATGAATGAAATAGTATATATATAATGGTCTGTTATATCATACAAGGTCAAAGCATGTTAGATGATATTATCGGTATTATTCGTTACATTATGAGAATCGGTATACACATCAATAAAATGGGAAAACTAATAGTCACTTGATAAGGATGTTGTGTGAATTTAATAAGCCATCATCCAAAATGCTGCGTATTTAGTGGGCACTCGATAAGGGACAGATTGATGCTATTCTAACACAATATATTGCTGAGATTAACCAGAAGCGTGCATCACCATTGTATTTAATTATCATGTAATTTTGTGTTTAATGTCTATCTTCCACATTAGAATGAAATCCCAAGAGTTCAGAGTTATGTCTGTCTTATCTACCACTCAATGCCTGGTACCAAACACAATTTCTGATACATAGTATGAGCTAATACATAGAAAAAGAGGAGGGTAGGGAAGTGAGTTTCAGTGGTAATTACAGGGACATACACAGATGGTAGATGGCAGATTTTATGGACTAATGAATTGTGCAAATTGTTTCCAGAGTTGTTAGAATGAGACCATTTGCATTAAATATGCAGAGTATTAGTAATTAAGCTATAGATTCAAACTTTCTCCAGTCTATGTTCTTCTGTTCTATTTACTCATTATTTGTGACAAATTCAGGTTCTTTCCCCCATGTTCTCCAATTTTGTCAATTGATTCTTCTAATTTTATCTTATGGATCTTATTACTTATTACACAATTTGAAAGATTCATGGGCAAAGAATCACCTGTTTTTTTAAAAAAGTACTTACCATTAGAATCTAAAGGCATGCATGGTGTGTCTTCTGATAATTAGTATAATTATTGAAAAACCTTAAGTAGATTCTGGGAGGGGAGAAATTTTCTTGGGGTAAGTTCCACAGAGGAAAAAAAGAAGGAGGGGGGAAAAAAGAGCGAAAGAAAGAAGGAAAGTGAAGAGGTTTAGTCATGGCAAATTAACTAAACAGATTAGTTAGACTTAATCAATTTGAAATCTTGAAAGTGGCTAACAATTTCATTTGCAAGCATTTATTGAGCAGATACTGCATGCAATGTTGTGAAGTGCTGCACTATGTAGAGAAAAATATGGAACAACTGCTTTTCTCAGGGATCTTCCATATTAGTTATGAAGAAAAAAAAGTAAGACTTCAATAAGCCTCTAGAGCACCTTGTTTTTAGCCCAGAGAAGACTGGCCAGGATGTTGAAGGAGTTTGGTACTATTCAACTAAGGAATGACTAGAAGACCTCAGAGGTATTGTTTTGGAGAGATTAAATAGGAACTAGCCAGGAGCTTCAGGGAGTAATTGGCTGTTATATGGAGGAGTTTCAGATTCATTTCATGTGGCTCCAATTGGCAGTTAAGAGTGATTAATTTATTATTTCACTCATTCATTTATTCTTTCCACTTATTCCTACAGAGTATCAACTAAATGCCAGAAATTGTTGTGTGTGCCACAGAGAAAAAAAAAATGTGTGAAAATATGTGCCCTAATTGAAAGGAGTGCCCTGTAGGAAGATACAGAAGAGACGTCTTTTGGAAGATGGACTTCCCAATAAGCAGAGCTTTTCAGAGATGGGTGTCCTGTGAGATAGGGTCAAATATTTCTCACAGAGCCTTTTAATTTTTAATACACAGAAAGCATTTAGCACATTTTTATTGATTTATTTAGCAAATATCACTGTCTCCTATCTCAGGAATCATGTCAAGTGTTGGAAATATAGAGATGTAAAAGACAAACAAGGTCCCTGTCTATATAAAACTTATATTCTAGATGAAGGGAGAGACAAAACAAGCATTGAAACAAATTCACATCATAGTTTCAGGTGATAAATGTAAAAATTATAAAGTATAATTTATATCTGTGATAAGGAGAGTATGAATGGAATGATTTAAATTTGATGATCAGAGAAAGTCTTCCCAAGAAGGGGTATTTGAGCTGAGATGTAGGGCACTGTGGTAGGTAATCCAGATTCTTTCATTTTAGGACTGAGGCACTCATTCATTCAGTTGCTAGGAGGAGTGGCAGCTGTGCTTGCTTTTGAGTTCTCTCTCTAGAGGTCACCCTCAGCTATAGAAAGCTGTTCCATCCAAGGCTGTGTAGACTTCCAGAGTGGGAGTGAGAGGAGTTCAAATCCAATGACTCATCAAGTGAGCCTATGTAGGCCTGCGCATCTTATCCTAATAAAGGAGAATTCTGCATGGCCTTTTTAGCTCCAAAACTCCCCATGGGGTTGACAGAGACATCAATTGAGATTGTATTATGTCTTCACTTTTCTTTCTGCCTAGCCCTCCTTCCTTCACTTCCTGGCAGGGTTTGACTATGACAACACTCCCCATTAAATTTCCTGTGCAAAATTCTCTGTCATAGAGTCAATTTTACAGAGTCAGCTTTCACATAACATGTGGTATATGTAATTTATAGGGAGTTGACCATACATTGTGTCTATGCAGCCATTAAAATAAAATATGAAATTGAGGACAATAGTGCACCATTATTGATACAAGGCAGTCTAGGAAGAGGGGAGCCTTTTCTGGTTCCCAAATAACCATGATTCCAGCCAGCTGCCCTCTCATGAACATTCCCCTCTGAACAAGACAGCCTAAACATTCCCTTCAGCTTGACTAAACTTTAGATGCATTTTTTCATGATTATTGTTCCCTGACCTCCCTTTTCTTAGATATTTACTTTAGAAAACTAGCAATTGTAAATTCTGTCTCTTTCCCTTTGAGATGTAAATCTTTTCTCAACCTCTTGCCAGTTTTACAACCCAAGAAGATCTTTTCAAATATCTGGAAAACATCCCTTTGAACTATAACCATCAAGAAAAATAGCACCCCTACCTCCCACTCTCTGTTGGAGCATGAGAGCCTAACTTCAATAAGCACTCATTAGCAAACACGAATGGTCTAAGCACATTGGCTAACCTCCTCCCTAATGCTCTCCTGTGCTTTTCTACTAGCTTATCCAAGAGCTTAAAATTCGGCACCCTTTCATTTCAGTGGAGAGTTAAGTTCAATCCCTCTAGCCTATCGCAACAGTCTTGAACAAAGTTTTCCTTGCCTGTTTAATTCTGGTGCAATTTTTCTTTGCTGATCCCGTTCTTTATTAGTGATTCTGTCAAGCAGACAGGTTGCCAGGGAAAATGTGGCTGGGTTAGGAGGGCCTGGTTCTGCCCAGCAGTAAACTTATGTTCTGGATTATTGTTTTGAATTCCTCCTGGTCAGAACCATAGGAAACTGTAAGAGTCTCTTTAGTTAGACTTCTGGAAGGACAGCAACAATAAATTTGCTGATATCTTATAAACTCAATCTGAAAATGAGCTGGCAGGGTACTTGCCTTGCATAGCCAAGCAAATGAAACAAGCCTGGGCTCAAGCATGATCTGAATGAGCAATTGAGATTTAGGGCCTTAGGACCTGCATTGCCCGAGCTCCAAAACTGATATTGAGCATCCTCAAGTATGATTGATGTCCTTGGTTACTTCTATAGGCTTTTTCTGCACTGATAATCTCATATCACTTCTGTAAACATCAACATGGTGTTTCAGAAAGCGCATTTGTTATGGTAACACAATGGTCTATTGAGCTGACACACTGAAATTTACCTTACAATCTCCTACTGGCATTTGAGCTACCTCTAGATTGTTTGCTATTTTGTTGTTGTTTTAATGTTATCTTTTATTAGAATAAATTACCAGGAGAGGGATTACTGGGTCAAAGGGCATACTATTTTTATGGCTCTTGTTACCTGTTCAGATTGTCCTTTTGAAAGATGGAAACAATTTACTTTTCTGATAGTATTAGCTGAACGTCCTGGTATTCAACACTCTTGTTCAATTCTTTGCACCATATTAAATTTATTGTGTTTGTATTTCATTGATGGGACCTGGTAATTATATTCATCAAATTTGTATATATTTAATTGTTATATAATCTATTTTTCCCCCCCAGGTAGCATGACAAAGACTCTTGAGATATGTTTCTGGCATCCATCCAGGGCCCAACCCTCGCATTTAATCTTCTCCTTGACTAGGTTTAAAGTATTCTTTCTACAGTTCTTTCATTACTATGGTATGAACAACAATAAAGCAGAGATCTCAGTGGGACAATAGCCAAGCATGGAGATGGTCTCTAAAGCAGGGTTCGTTCCTAGGCTCTGAGAGAGGGTTTCTGTAGGCCTAGAGACATGCACATTGAGCATGCTCTCTATATCCCTTCCCTCCTAACCCCCCAAACTATGGCATGTAATATTAAAATAAACTAAGAACAACTTAAAAAGATAAGAAGCCACATAAAGATTGCTTCAGCATGAGGCAGCCAAATAGAAATGAGAAAGTGCATATTGACTGAATGTTCCCAGGTTAACTGTATGTATGTGAGACATAATTTCATTATATTAAAAAAAAGTTATTGAGTTCAACCTTCCACATTTTGCAAAAAGAGTACACATATTTTGAAGCAAATTGAAACAACATATAAGTGTACAAATTTTAAAATGATAATTATTTTCCATTTTTACTCCTGGGCGGCATCTGTGTTTTTTAATTCTTATATAGATTTTTTAATATTATTTAAAATGTTATCATTAAATATTATAAGCATTGGGAAACAATAAGGAATAATGCAATGAACAATTTTTTAACTTATGATTGCCCAGCTTTATCAAATTTATCAAATTTATCAAATATCCATATTTCAGCCTTTTTTCATGTTTGTTTTCCGTGTGTTTATACACATTACTAGTTTGACAAATATTTTCATTTTTTCTGTCTTTGTTAATGCAATCATATTTTTCATGCAATTCTTTTATTTGCAATGACATTTTCCCAAGTTAGTATATCTGGGATAGTAGTTCTCAAACTGGCTGCACAGTGTGATCATGTGGAGAGTTTTAAAAAAATATCCCCCTACTCCTGATGAGATGTTTGAAAGTGTCTTTTAGAGCTTCTAGATATTTACTGCATGTTTATATAAAATCAAATTATGTCCCTGAATTATTTATTACAAACAGAAGAGAGTGACCTCACAGTGAAGAAAATAACATCACATTTTAGTCATATTATTAAAGCTAACATTATCAGTATTGGGACAAAGTGACATCAATTTGCTTCTTATATGACACACTGAAAACACATCACATTGCTCTTCTGGCATTTCTACCAATAGTGCATAAACTGGATTCAATCATGAGGATTGCTAGGATGAATTAAGCCATTGATGGGCATTCTACAAAATAACTGGCTTAATTTGTAACATCAGAATTCTTTTCTGAAGAAGTAAAATGAAAGAAATAAAACCAGCCCTTGCATCCAATGAGTGCTCAGAAGGTGTTGACTGAACTGAAGCTGGTTCAGAAAGGACAAGGCAAGATCCCAGTGGGTCACTATACAGAGATGATGTTTTGAGCAAATTGCTCTCCTTTAAACCACCTCATGGTGCCACCTTCAGAGATGGACCTCTGAAAGGACACAGAACTGACAGGTGGAAAAGCAGAGACCTGGGACTCAGGACATCTGAGGTCACTCTCATGTTTATCAAAAACTTACTGGTGACCTCTGGAAAGTCACAGGACTTCTTTGTGCATATGAACTTTTCTTTCGAAGGGAAATAGTAATAGCTGCTTCATATCAGGAGGTTGGTTAGAGAATAAGGTGAGATCATAGCCATGGAAATCCTTTGGGGTAAAATGTTAAAATTTTTATACCATCACAGGAAAGCAATCATCTATCATGGGTGTGATGCAGTAAAAGAATAAAACTTTACTTTCTCACCTCAGTTCTTTTTACTAACTGCTCCTGAATTCAGAATCTCAGCTCTTACTTCATCTTTCTCCTTTCACTGTCCGTCCCTTCCTCACTCTCACCTCAACTTGATGCCCCAGTTGTACTACTGGATGCACAGTTATTTCTTCCTTAAAGCCCTACAGTCTCCTGCAGGTAAGAAATGACCACTCATCATCCTTCCAAGTAGATTCCATCCTCCTGCCTCACCCCTAGCATTTCTTTTCTGTTAATATATGGGGACATTTTACTTACACACTTTGAATGCAGCAGTTAGTGGAGCACAATTAAGCGGCCATTAGAAGTAGTTGATGACATAAAATTGACAGCAAAACTGTTTTCAGGATCCCATTATCTTTGTTTAGTGTTTTTCCAACTCATCACCAGCAGTGAGGACTTATTATAGCCCCAAGGACAAATTCTGAAGTATTCTCACCCCCAAACATTTTCATTTTTAATAACAATTGAAGTCTTTAAGGAGACATATGACTCTAATGGAAGGCTGATTTGGGAAGGATTCAGGTTTCTCCATCACTCTACCATTCTTTAAAAAGAGAAGATGAATCTAGTTCAAGATGACAACAAAGAATTTACCAATAACTAGTTGTGTGACAGTAAGCAAATGGTTTGATCTCTCTGGGCTGCTTTAGATTCATCTGTGTAACATATGAGAATTTAGGACTTGTGAGATTACCTTCAACTCTGGCACTTCAAATTCTGACTTCAGTTGGAAAAGAAATAATGTTTTCTATGTGCCACTTGTATGTACCCTGGTCACATGTCAAACTCTCTTTGTGCAAATAGAAAGGAACGGAATACTGATGTGTGAAATTGTCAAAAGAAACCACATGAACTCTATGGGGAGGGTGTGACTGGTTAGCCTTGTTCAATTCCACATCTCCTGACCTGGAAGACCGAATGGACAAGGAAATATCAAGAGTCTCTTGCAATGACCCAGGACAACAATGAGGTGGGCATGGATCAGGACAACCAGAGCAGGCATCCAGGCCAGAAATGGCCACTCAGCAGGAATTGAATAAAGTTTACAAAAATAATAAATGCCCCCTCTTACCTCCTTCCAGAGGGAGGAATTCCAGTTGCTTTGTATTAAGCCCTCCAGGGAGCTGCTCCATGCTATTAACATTCTGGTTGGAGAGTGCAGGACCCATGCCCCATGGTTTATATTATCCATCCATCCCTTTCTTCAATCAGCATTTACTGAGTAACTTCATTGTGCCTCCTCAGCTATACTGTGTTTCCATGTTAAGGATCTAACAGTAAAAAGACATTTACAGTCCTTGCTCTCATGTAATCTTTAGTTTGTACGGCTCACCCTATCTGGACTCCTCAAATTGTATAATCTCCATTAAAACCCTCCAGACCAGCCCACCTGAAAGTTTTCCACATTCAACTGTGTAGGTGCCTATTGTCTTTACCATAGGAATTGTCATTGACTTAGTCTGCTCAGCTGGCATAATAAAATTGACAGAATGGGTGAACAACAGATATTTACTTTTCACAGTTCTGGAGGCTAGAAGTTTAAGATCAGGGTGCCAGAATGGACAGTCCTGGTGAGGGCTCTCTTCCTCACTTGCAGACAGCCTCCTTCTCTCTGTGTCCTCACATGGCAGAGAAGAAGTGGAGGAGGAGGAGAGAGAGTGAGAAAACACAAGTTCTTTGGTGTCTCTCCTTGTAAGTGCACTAATGCCATCATGAGGGCCCCACCACCATGGCCTCATTTAAACTTAATTCTCTCCTAAAGGCCCCATTTCCAATATTATCAAATTGGTGGTTAGGGCTTCAACATACTAATTTGGGGGAGGGGGGCACAATTCAGTCAAGAGCAAGTATAAGAATGAAAATTTTTATTTACAAAATTGGCAAACAGAGCTCTGACCTACATTCTACACAGGATTATCATGAAACAAAATTTCACTTGAACATTTTCAGGTTAGTGTTCCATATGTCAAAGTGTCATGAAACCTTAAAGAATTGTCATTGACTCTCACTTCTGCATTTGCTTACTTAAGCAAATGAAGTTCTTTCCCTCCCAAGAATATTAAGATCTCCTTGAGGATAAGGAAGATTGCTCCTCTGTGGTGTCCTCCACAGTACATAGCATAGTGCAGGCACAAAACTCTGAACAAGGCAGGAAGGAGGAACAGAAGGAAGCTGCCAGTGCCTCTCATCACTGCAAATCACCGTGGTGGTGGAAACTATCACTGTCAATTATTCCTGTCATATGTCACTAGGATCTACTTTTTTCTGAGTAATTAAAACTAACATTTTCAGAAATCTCAGAATTCACAAATACCACCAGAGTACAGCATTCTCTTATTTCAAAAACAGAATACGTAGAAGACAAGCAAACTAAATCGAGATGTTCCTTTTGGTTAGTTAAGTTCACTGAATATCTCAATAAGACTAAACACTTTTGGGATAGCCAGTTAGCTCAGTTGGTTAGAGTGTGGTGTTATAACACGAAGGTCAAGGTCAAAGGTTTGGATTGTACTGGCCAGCAGCTAAAAACAAACCAGCAAACAAAAAAGACCAACCACTTTGAATCCATATTTCAACTGTGTGCCCCGGCAAATGGTTAATTCTTTATATTTTGAAGCTTCAGGAGTCATTCTCTTATGGTCAAAGTTGGAGTGTGAGCACACCACCACCTGTAGGTTGTCTTAGACAATGATTCTAAAATTATTATTTTTTATCTGTTCTGAGTTCCCATATTACTAGTCATTTGAACATTGAAACTGGTTGTAATGTGCAATATTGTCTGAGATAACTTCTTAGTTGGTCATGGATTTTCTCCTATTACATCTTCTAAAGATGGTGATTTAGCCTCAAATAAACAGTGGTAGTGATGGAAATTCCTTGATTCATAATGTATTGCATTCCATTGTTGGATGTTTTTTTAGTTAGACAAAAGCTTCTTCCCAGTTATATTTGTCTTTGTATCTTAGTTCACACACACACAAGATCATTTATATTCAGTGATAAAGCTTTTAATTCCAAATCATGAGTAAGTTTTTAAAATGTTTAAAAACTTTATAAAGCACATGCAAAGAAATGTAAAAGAGGAAGGCAGTGGAAAATGTTAGCAATAATCTACTATCCAGCTAAAATTATTCTTAAATTCTCAGTATGTATTCTTGCAGGATGTTTGTGGAGGGCATATTTTAACACTATTATACTGTAATACTCTTCTGCAGATTCCCTCCCCCACATATAAACACAATACAACATCATCATTTTGGGTAGCAGTATGTATTCTTTTATATGTAAGTTTTTAATATTTCATTGTATGGTTGTGTCATAATTATCTAGCATTACTCATATTGAGCTTACTAAGTAATAAAAACTTTTTTAGATAATGCTATAATAAATATTCTCTCCCAGTGACATTTGCTTAACTATTGTCTTAGAATTATATGCTAGAATTGGAATTGCTGATCAAAAACTGTGATGTGTTTTTATATTTTCTTTAGTTTTTTTATTGATTGCTTTCCAATGGCTATGACATTTATCTCTAAGTAAAATAGACAAGTAATTTATTTATTTATCTAAATTGGTAAGAATGTTGTACTGAAGAGCTCCAGGTAAAAAGATTTCTGGCAAAATTTTAGATATGAGCATTGAGACTGGGTCCTTGAAAAAACTGAAGCATCCATTGTGTGTGTGTACATTGAATACTGACCTTATGTGACACTGGTATTCATTCAGGGAGACTCTTATATTGTATAAAGAGTCATTATCAAACTCAACAAGTAAATTTTAGAATGGAATTTTTCTCCTCTTTTTGAAAATCATAGCAACAATGATGTTTTATTGTAAAATCCTAATATATGAATATGTAGTTCATTTTCCTTTCTGGCTTTTTGTCTGACCTGTTATGTACATTTTAAAATCATGTGGTTAATCAAGTTTGGATGACAAAGACATACATGACTCTTCATTTTAAGAGTACAGTTTTGTTTAAGAGTACAGCTGACTACTAACTTTCATATCTATCCTTTCTCCCTCCTTCCTTTGTCTAACTTATTTAGTTTCTTCCTTATGTCCTCTGTTGTCTTCTTCCTTCTTTCCTACTATGCACTTGTAAACCATCTGCTTAATAACTAACTGTGGAGTTTAGACAAGCGTCTTTGGAATCTATTAGATGGAATACATCAATATTTAATTATTAAAAGAAAACTGGAGTTGCCTTATATTGATGTGTATCCAGTTACATTTATTATTACTAAACTTGTATTTTTTTATTTTTATTTTTTGATTCACGTTTAAATAAAACATTGGATATCTATAGTATTTCATAGAATTAGAACTAAAATCATAGAGCTGAAAAAGGTCTTTTAAAGCATCCTATCTAATGTTGGAATTTTTATTTAATATTAAGCCCAGATATGGGTTGTGGCTTGAGTAAAGGCACAAGTTAGTCAATGGATGAGCCTGAATGAAGCACCAACTAATTTTGATTCTTAGCATAAACTTATTCCTCCACTCCCTTCCCCATCCCTTTTTATTTTTTCTCAATTACAGTTGGTCAAACCAATAATCTATGCATCCTTTATTCCATCTTTTCTGATTTCAAAATATATTACAAAGCTACAATAATCAAAACCGTATAGTACTGGCATAAAAACAGACATGTAGACCAATGTAACAGAATAGTGAGGACAGAAGTAAATCCACACATTTACAAATAATGGATCTTAAACAAAGGTGTCAAGAACATGCAATGGGGTTAAAAAAAAGTCTCTTCATTAATAATGTTAGGAAAACTTGATATCCACATGCAGAAGAATGAAATTATATTCTTATCTCATACCATCTACAGAAATCAACTGAACATGGATTAAAAACATAAAGATATGACAAAAAATTGTAAAACTACTAGAAGAAAACATAGGGAAAAAGCTTCTTGGCATTGTCCTAACCAATATATTTTTTAAAAATATGATATCAAAAATACAGACAACAAAAGTAAAAATAGACAAGTAAGACTGCATCAAATTGAAAACCTTCTAAATAGCAAAGAAAACAATCAACAAATGAAAAGTCAGTGTAGTATGTATGCATATATATTAAAAGTTTACATCTTTGTATATATATATGTATGTATACATGAGGGCACTTTAAAAAGTTCATGAAAAGATTCACATTATCTTTTAATTCTATCAAATGCATTCTATTTTATACACACACACACACACACACACACACACACACACACAAAAGGAATATTATTCAGACTTAAAAAAGAAGGAAATCCTGCCATTAGTTACATATGGACAAACTTGGAGGACATTATGCTAAGTGAAATAAACCAGACACAGAAAGACAAATACTATATGATCTCACTTGCATGTGGAATCTAAAATAGTCAAACTCATGAAAGCACAGAGTAGAATGGTGGTTATCATGGGCTTGGCAGGGAGAAGGAGAAGTGGGAAGATATTGGCCAAAATGTATAATGTTTCAGTCATGCAAGATGACCAAGTTCTGGGATCTAATGTGTAGCATGGTGAGTATAGTAAACAATACTGTATTGTACACTTGAAATTTGCTAAGAGAGTAGATCTTAAGTGTTCTCACCAGACATGTCCCCCCCAAAAGGTAACAATATGAGGTGATGGATATGCTCATTACCCTATGTGGTGATTATTTCACTTGTATATATATATATCGAAACATCAAGTTGTATGCCTTAAATGTATACAGTTTTACATGTCAATTATACCTCAACAAAGCTGAAAAAAGAAGAATATACCATGAACATCCTCACTTTTTATGTGCATATTATTTTATTTTTCTAACCTATAAAACCCTAAGTTTTACAAATGATGCAGATAATTCATGATAAGCCTAGAACTTGAAGAAGAGTCTATCAGACTCAGTGCTATAAAGCCTGATTTCTTCCACCTTGAGTTCGTTTGTGTGTGTTTGTGAATGCATGTGTCTGAATCCATATTTATGTGATGTGTGTGACTGACGTGTATGCATGTGAGTCTGTGCATGCACCTGAACGGGTGTCTTAGAACAACACAGGATGATCTTGTCATTTCAAGAAATGCCGCCACTCATTGGAAAAGAAAGTACCCTTTCAATAGTCTGAACACTTCTCAGCCCAAGTAAAGTCATGCTTATCCTCAGTTGTTTTCTGGGGGAGGAATGGTCTCTCATTTCATTTTTTTATTGGGACATTTATCCCCAGCCCACAGTTTATTAGCAACATTCTATCACCAGGCAGGAGTGGTGGTTCACGGTAATTAATCCCCATTCTCACTCCCACAGCTCTGAAAGTGAGAAATGAAAGGGCATTAAAAAGAGTACAGTTATAACCCACAAAGGGACCACAGAAAATGTCACCTATTGGCTCAATACATTGCTCCCTTCATGAGCCCTTTACCTGAGATCCCATCCCATCAGGGCAGACAGGATTTATTTCTGGCTGAGACCCAATGAGAGATTCACTGGCAATCAGTCTACATGATATGGTAGGGGTATTAGCTAAAATTTTACTGAAAGTTAAAATTTTATGTCAGAGACTTTCCCTTATCCTATATGCATTACACGGAAGACAGAAAAAGGCAAGGAAAAGAGATGAATTAAATTTGGATTTAGTGTCTGGGGGCAGAAAGTTGAATGCGAGCTCCAACATTTCCATGCCACAACCTAAAATAGACTTAACTCTTCTGGTCCTCAGTCCTCCTACCACCCTTTGTAACATACGCATCATGATCCACGTCTCCTAATGTTTGAAGGAAAGGTAAATTAGTTAAGTATATATAGTGAATAACACAGTACCTGGTACATAGTAAGTTCTCAGTGTTGATAATCTAAATTGAAAGCAATTGGAACATCTTCATTAGTCTTTTCCAATGTAACTGACAAAGTATAATCATATCGTGTCATTTCATCATCATAACAATCTATTAAGAGAGGCATGCACTCTTTTTTCCATTTGCACAGGTTTCAAAAGTTGAATGGATGGTTTGTTCAGATTCAGTCTAGTGATCTTTCCTTCACAACAGCTGACACCTGGAGAAGAGGATGACAGTCCTCCTAGCCCTGGAATGTGCTGTGTGGTTCTGGGAGGGACATCATCAAAACAAAGGCCCTGCTGCTGTTCTATAGTAGGACAGATGGTCCCAAGGAGCAGGGGCCTTATAGACGAGAATCCTTGCACCGACCCTTCAGTCTGTGATAAACACCTTGTTCAAGATATCAGTCTTGTTTCACTTCTCTGATAAATTTCAGACTGTTGGTTCTATTGACTTCTCCATTTCTTTGAAAAAAAAAAAAAGGGCAGCATTTTCTCTGTACAATGTACAATTCAAGGTTCTCTCTTCCTCTAAAAATAAGGAACATAAGTTATAGAGAGAATTAATATCACTCGATGGCTTTGATGTAATTATTTCTACAGCAGTGCATGTGTTAGGAAATGCCACCATATGATTTCACATGTCCCAAGAAAGACCCAAAGACAGGACTTAGAGAATCAGAGGAAGGAAGGTTTGATGGTAAAATGAAGATATTCTTCCCGACTGTCCTTATTAGTTTTTGCTAATTTTTAGAAATAAGGAAAAAGGAACAAGTTGAGGGTTTTGTTCTCTTACAAAACATGAGGGGTAGGGGGACTGGAAAAACAGGCAGACCTGAGTGACAGGGGGAATTTGAGAAACTGTCAGCTTTACAATCTTGAGCCTTGTATTTCTAGCTTACCAATTTGGAAAATGCAGAAAATACATAGTCTTATGCCTTTTATCAGTAAAACATATGCATCTACCCATCTTTAGTTTGCTAAAACTAAAACCTGTTATAAAAGCATCTGGGTGTAGGATATCATCCTACAGCCTTAGGGAACTGGTCTTTTTCAAATCATAAGAGCTTGTCCAGATGTGCTTTCAGAGGGAGGGAGACACAATTTCACTGTCACTCATTCTGTTATTATTATTATTTTTTCATTTATCTAAAAACATTTACTGAGCATTCACTTTATGAAAGGAAGAGCTATCCTAAGCCCATTTTTACAGGATTATAAGGTAGTCAGGTAAAGAATCTGTGTTTCTGAATAAACAGAGATTCAGCACCAGTGAGTGCTCTTCAAATTAGGGACCCAGGAAAAGAATGTGGATAGATTATCTCCCAGTGCTGGAAAAGCAACTAGACCCTTCCTCGTGGTCACGTGGTGTTTGTGAATACTAGCTTCAGTGCCAGAAGATGCTTCTGCCTTGATGTGCTCTGGCTGGAATGTGACTGCCAAATACTGAAGAGTATTCAGGGTTACATCATAATGAGATGGTGGTGGGTGCAGCAAGAACCATTTACATCTTAGGTGAAAGGATATTATACCATCTGGGCTACAAGAGAACTACTGAGCAATCTCCCAGCCCAAGTCCCTTATGTGGGAGATGAAAAATCTTGAGAGAGGAAGGGTAACTTCATGCAGGTCACCCAATTAGGTGGCAACAGAGGTATTAGAACTTACATCTCCTAATTCCATTTTGATGCTCTTTTTAATAAACATACATAAAGAGGAAACCATGGGAAGAGAAGATATTAACTGTGTCTTTCTACCACTCAGAAGCTTTACCTCTCTCCCTTGCTTCTTAAATGAAATACAAAGTTGATGTTCAGACCCCAGGGTCATAGGCCATGAGCCAGGGTCAAGGAAGCAAAGGGTCAAACATCCTGGTCTTTCATCCTGCCCAAGGAACCCTCTTTCCTTTATCAAGGATAGCTCCCCAGGTCTATGACAGGGCTATGAACCCATCACATAACTTAACTCTTTCCCCATTCCAGCCATGCAGAGGTCCAGTGCTTTCTGCTCCCATCCAGACATTATTAGCTCCTGGGCCTAAAGAAGTGATATTTGTCCAACAGTACGGAAGATAGATACACGAAGAGGACCATCAAAGAAGCAGGGTTTAGGGAAAAAAGCTCAGGAACTGGAACTTTTTCTTGAGGTCTTTTGGACAAAGTGTAAGTTTTGGCAATGTCCATTTTTGGTTCTCTTGATCTGAAAATACTTTTCAAGTTCATCAAAGTAGTAGAAACCCAACAGGAATTTTTTTTTTTTCCCAAACAATAACAGTCAAAATGGAACTTAAGTACCCTCCACCTAGAACATAGGAAATAATATATGTTAACCATAGTTATCGAGTATACAATTTTTTTTTGTTTGTCTACTGAATGCTCCCACTTTACTTTACCTTGAGGATACAAGAGGAAGCAAAAGAAACATGGTTCCCCTGACACACTGAGCTTGCAGTTTTGCAGAGGTAGTAAATAATTGCCAATTATAGCGAATCAATGTCATATAGAGGTACAGGGTGGCGTGAGATTGAATCACAGGGACAACTAACCTAGTCTGGGAAGGCAAACATATGCTGCCAGAAGAAGGACCTTTTAAGTTGAGATCTGATGGATAAGTAGAGGGTTGGCTAGGTGAACACCATCAGTGTAGCGCTGGGGCATTCTGAGGTTGGGGGTGTGCAGGATTTTTAAACAGAAAGATTTTGAGTTAAATTTTACAATAAATTTGTGGTTGGGATGCTATCAAAAATAAAAGGCAAAAAACAAAAAATAATGAAGCAAATCACCAGATTATTTTATAGCTATCTGTGATAGGCTGTCAGTGAGGAACCGAGGTCTTCAATCCAACAGCCTGTGAAGAACTCAGTCCTAACAACAATCATGTGAACGAGGGTGGAAGAAGATCCTCCCTCGGGTGACCCTTGAAATGACCATATCCCCAGTCGACAGCTGTATTGTAGCCTTAGGAGAGATCTCAAACTAGAGGCTCCCAGATAGGCCACACCCAGATTCTCATCCCACAGAAACCATGAGAAAATAACATTGTTTTAAGTTGCCAGGTTAGAGGTAGTGTATTATCTGATAATTCACTATTACTTTCTGGGATCAAGACATAATTCAGCCTCATTTTTGTATATCCTCTTTAAGTTCTTGTCCAACACCCTGAAAAAAGGGGTCATAAAATTTCTCTGCGTAGTTTTTCTCAGCCAAAACGGACATAAAACAAACCATGAACCACAGAACTTTAGTCTCATTGGATTTTTTATAATCATAGAAGTCTGAATTTGTGGTTGATTGACATGGAAGCATTCTGTTATTCCAAAACTACACCTTAACACTGACTAATAAGGCCTTTGAGGACTCCCAGCCTATGGTGCACGTTGGGCTAAAGAAGGTGAACTGAAGAAGGCAGGAAGCCAGTTCCAGAAGCAGAGCAGAAGCTGCTGCCATATTAATATTTTCAACACAGCCTTTTCTACCACTGTATCTCCAGATGGCCTCCTTGGATGCCAAACATTGCTCCCAGTGAGTCTGTTTCCCTGGCTTCCTTTCCTTCAAGGGTCTCAAAGAACATAGACAGGTAATTTGTAAGCTCCCAGCAACCTGAGGCAGCTCGTACATTAATATCTAAGGAGACCTTCCTTCCCTTGCGAAATCAAGATTCCTCTCATGTCCTCTGACTCCCACTTTTCTAAGGGAAAATTAGGTTACTGCCAAGTATATTTTTAGAGGTGCTTAAAAAACACATACCCAGCAACATGTTCTTGCAGAAATAAAAGCAAGAATGAAGACAGTTTATTTCTAGACAAATATATACACAGAAGAAAAGCCAGGCTTATACGAAGTTCCTGCTTCTCCCACACTCCTGGAGGCCAACATTCCAAGAGTTATTATTTTATATTTATTTTATTTTAATTTATCAACATACAACATAGTGGATTTTTATGTTGCTTTGCCAATTCCTTCTTTTCCTCTCTCACTCTCCCCCACCCCTCGTCAACATCATAACTGTTCACTTGTCTCAACAAGTTCAAGGAATTGTTGTGATTCTGGTGTCTTCTTCCCCCTCCCCCTATTCATTTGTTTATTTACATATTTATTTATTTTTAGCTCCCACAAATAAGTGAGAACATGTGGTATTTCTCTTTCTGTGCCTGGCTTATTTCACTTAATATAATTTTCTCTAACTTCATCCATTTTGCTGTGAATGGTAGTATTTCATTTTTTTTTTTATAGCAGAGTAGTATTCCATTGTGTAGATATACCACAGTTTCCGTATCCACTCATCCGATGATGGGTATTTAGGCTGATTCCAACTCTTTGCAATTATAAATAGAGCTGCAATAAACATGGGAGTACAGGTATCTCTTTGATATGATGATTTCCATTCCTCTGGGTATATTCCCAGCAGTGGGATAGCTGGGTCATATGCTAGATCTATCTGTAATTGTTTGAGGATCCTCCATACCATTTTCCATAAAGGCTGCACCATTTTGCAGTCCCACCAGCAGTGTAGGAGGGTTCCTTCTTCTTTGGATCCTCACCAGCATTTGGCATTCTCAGTCTTCTGGATATTAGCCATCCTAACTGGAGTGAGATGGTATCTCAAAGTGGTTTTGATTTGCATTTCCCAAATGCCGAGTGATGTTAACTTTTTTTTCTTGTGTCAGTTGGCCATTCATATATCTTCCTTTGAGAAATGTCTCTTCAGCTCGTTTGCCCATTTTTTAATTGGGTTACTTGATTTTTTACTGTTAAGTTGTTTGAGTTCCTCGTGTATTCTGGTTATTAATCCTTTGTCAGATGTATATTTTGCATATATTTTCTCCCACTCTGTTGGATATCTTTTTGCTCTGTTAAATTTTCTTTTGCTATGCAAAATCCTTTTGCTTCCTTTCTGTTTTGTTTTGTTTTGATATTTTAATTATGGAACATTTCAAACTTCTAAACAGAGAATAATATTATGAACTTGTATGTACCTTACCTACCTCTCAATAATTATCAGCTCAGTTATATTTTATTTATACCCTTTACTCACTCCCTCCTCCAACACACACAGAGGACTATATCTGATGCATTTCCAAGCAAATATAACATTTGTCTGAAAAGGTACATATAATACCTCTCATGGTATTTTTCCTTTCTTGTTTCCACGGTGTGGGGTGAATCCATAGGTACTGAGGTGATATGACTTTTACTAGATCTTCTGTTTGTTAAGAATTACATTATTGAATCCTCATAACAATTCTCCAAAGGCAATATCATTATTAGCTACATTTTACAGATGTAGAAACTGGTTGGTGAAATGAAGTCACTTGCTCAAGATCATGGAGCTGGAAAGTGGTCAGCGCATGGTTTGAAAGGAAGTCTGTCAGAAAACTGATGAGGACACCGTACAAATAGTTACATTGTTCCTTCAAAGAGTTAATTTTTCCCCTGTTCTAAAATAGCCTTGTTTTTTGTTTTCCATGCAAGAGGATGCAACACAAGCCCTTTTTTTTTTTCTCTTTGTGGAAGTGAGAAAGTCAGATTGCCCAAGAGTCTGCCAGTGTTTCTGCTGAAAGTACTTTGTGACCAACAGCCATAGGTCAGCTCAGGACATCCGATTGGATAATGGAGAATAAAAATAGGAAGGGAGAACCATTTATCTTAGCTCTAATCAGAATAAGAACAAATGGATCAAAGTTTACCAAATGAAACTTGTCTAGAATAGCATTTATTTATTAAGCCCCACATGTATTACAAACTGAAACAGGAAATGGAAAGCTATTAAAATAAATGATCCAATAGTGTTCTCTAAATAAGTAGCAGCACTTTGATAAAAAGAAAACTCTTATCTTCTTCTTCTATAGTCCCTAAGTTCAAACTGGTACATCTTTCTTGGTGGATCAGCACTAAATTAGGGTAATGACTGCTAAGTCCTAGACACTAGTATTAGAAAGGAAATAGAAATTGAAAAAAAAAAAGAAAAAAAGAAAAAGAAAAAGATTTTCAATATATGTGGTGCTGTATTTCCAGGTACCTATTTCTAGACCTAGAGGAAAGTTTAAAATGAGGCTATAAAAAAGACACTGTCATGGGTCAAGTATTTCATTTTAATTTAATGTGCTAAATAAAAATTATTTATGTGGGATTTCCAGAATTCCCCTTACTCATTTCCCCATGAATTTTAAAGAGGATTTTCATTCTTTCTTAATCTTTTTTCTTCCCTCATCTTCCAAGGAAGTGTCTGGGAAAAGGGCAAGGGGAGGAAGACAATAGTAGTAAAGTAAATAATAATAATAATCTTCTCTTTTTGCAATATTTTTATCATTGGTTTCTAAAGTTGATTATGGAGGGGTTATTGTAGTAAGTATTTTTAAAAAATGTATGAGGAGATCCTCATCCCTTATAACTGTTTTTGTAAATCTGGACTGTATGTTTTTAATGGCTGCCTTAGCAATGTGTAGTGGTCTTGATCCTCCAGGCTATAGAAAGAGCTGAGCTAATTTTTTCCTCTGCTTTCTTTCTTTCTGTGCTGACTTTTGCTGGTTGATTTAAATGCTTGCTCAGCACAATGGAATAGTTCTGGATAAACTAAAAGCAAAAATTTTTATAAAGTAAGTAAGTGTGTAAAGAATGACTCACAGTTTTGAAGGACTTTGGCTTCAGTTTTTAAAACTGTGTTATATGTTTTCTGCAATTAAAGTCTCCTTCCATTCTTTCAAATATTTATCTCCCCAAGGAAGCTCAAAGCAGCTTCTTTCCTCAGATAATTGTCTGGTTTATCTCTAGGGGACTCAGATTTACTAAGGAGATGACTTCTGTATTTGCAGAACATTTGACATCCAAACATTTTTTGGTTGAGCTGTTAGTAACCTTGAAAGAAGTTCAACAGAAGTGGTTGTCACTGGGAAAGAAGTCAGAGTTAGCAATATTGATTGGAGCAAAAAGTGCTGCTTTCTCAAGGCATTGCAATAAGCCTGCAAACATATCACCTTTATTAATTCATATAAGTACATGCATGTGCTTTTCATGTCAGTTTGAATGCAACATCATAAAATTTGCATTCCTATGTATTATTTTAAGAATGTGGTAGACCTAAGAGTTAACATATTGACTGCTTAGTGGGAACCATTTCTCCAAGTGTGATCAAAATGTAGTATAGAAACACATATAACAGAGTCAGAATTTGGGAAGGCTGTTTACAAAATTAAAACAAAATTCTTTCCCCTTAACTTACCTGGAACCTCCCAGTTTGGAACTTGTTAAAATAAGCGAACAGATACGATGTTGATGGGGGTGGGAGGAGGGCGAAGGAGGGGAGAAAGGGAGGAATTGGTAAAGGGCCATGAAAATCAACTACATTGTAAAATAATAATAATAACAATGATAAAAATTGATTATTCACTTACTCTATATTATATTGCAAACTTTGCTATCGATCTGAATGAGCTTAAATCGTAGATTTCTCCCACCTATAATAATAATATCCAGATAGGCTTGTTTGAGAGGATATATCAAGGGTGTATCTATGTGGAGTGTGGTAATTGCTTGTATTACTAGAGGACTCAGCTTTTACAAAAATTATCCTTCTTACTTTGAATTCCCCTATTATTTGTAAGACTGTTTAAATTTGCTAAAGTTCAATTTCTATAAAGAGCTTTTTAAGAATGTAGCTAGGTTGTGAAACAGAGTAGGCCTATGACAATGCCTAAAGTAGAATCTTGGGCAAATCAATACACAGGTCACCTGGAGTCCTTAAACTACCTGTGCATGGTTTGGAAAAAAAAAAAAAAAAAAAAGCTCACTCATTTCTCAAGACAATTTACTTATCTTCGACAGTGTATAATGATAATATACTAATTTGTTAGAAAAATAGACATCTTATTGCTGGCTGTGTGAATGTTTTTTCTTAATAAATGTACAAATCTCTGATGCTGGTCATGTTCTGCAGTACATAACTTTCACAAAGCCCATACAATAGCTCTGTGATTTGGTGGGTGGATGTGGAATGCTAATGAGAATTTCTTTCTGTTTCTACTCTGTCAAGTCCTGGCTGCTGAGAGTTGAGTGGCCCTAAACATTTGAGGTAGAGCAGGTGGTGCTCAGATATTTTTATGTGGCAGAGAGTGCCTGGAGGTTATTGTGGCCTTGAAATATATGTAATAATGTGTGACATAATAATATATATAAGTATATAATTCCAGGCTATATCAGGTATCATCTTACATTAGATCCTATATTAGCAAGTAGAATAAACTTTAAGAACTAAATACTTATAAAAGAAAGACTTCCGCTTGAGAAAAATTTAATCCATTAACTTAGTTTCTGCGTGATACTTGGGTAAAGTGCTATTTTTAGATGTTATGAGAAGAGTATCTCAGTCATGTTTCTATGAGATTGGAGGTGGATCACCTTCTTTTTCCTTTGGGGCAAGGTCAAAATGCTAGCTTTTGCCTTAAGCAGAAGCTCCATTTCCAACACAGGAAAAAGCCAAAAGGCTAAAAGCAACTGTGGTTGTCACCAGGTCCGTTCATAGATATTGTTTTGTTTTTTCTTCTGGACATATTGTAGGATTGCACTTGAAGTTAGATGTGGCCTGTGACTTGCTTTACGCAATGAAATGTGAGTGAGGTAATGCGTGTATGGACGCCCCTCACTTAGTTAACGTGGATCAGGGCTCCCAGCTAAAGGGCATGTACTGAGAGAAAGAAATAAACTTTTCAGTTTTGAGATTTGAGAGTGGCTTCTTAAATGCTGATGTTCACCAGAATCACTTGGAGAGCTTTTGGAATGCATTGCTGGGCCCACCTCCAGAGTTTCTGATTTAGGAGGTTGGGGTAGGAGCTGGGAATGTGAATTTATAACAAGCTTCCAGGAAAGGCCAATGTTGCTAATCCACACTTTGAGCAGAAGTGCCCTAGACTATCCGGACAAGAGAGAAAAAGGGAAGATGCTCTGATTTATTTAGCTGAATATAAATAGCAAACATGTACTGGTCATGTATTATGTGGCAGGCATTGTGTTTCTTTATTACAAGCTTAAGAATTATTTTATAATAATATCCTCCTTTTACAGATGGAAACTGAGATTTAAAAAGCTTAAAACAACTGCTCACGGTGCTTCAGGTACTAATTGTCTAAGGCTGTCTGATACTAAATATTGTGTTTTTATTACTCCATTTTGCTATGATTCAGACTGTTTAGGTGGTATTTGATCACCTAAATGATGCTAGCTATCAAAGTACTGGATTTGGGAAATATACCTTTATTTAGTAAGATTATACTGAATTATTTCTATGTGTCAGGTCTTTCTAGACATGGTAAAGTCCAGACAGCTGAATAAAGTCCAGTGTGTTTTTAGAGAATCTTTTGTTTGTTAGAGTAAGTACCTCTAAAGCAAGGCAGATATAGGGGGCTGGCCCGTGGCTCACTCGGGAGAGTGCGGTGCTGATAAAGCAAGGTAGATATAAACAACACAGGACAAGAATAAACTAAGAGCAATGGGAGTTTGGAGGAGGGAGGGATTCCTTCAGAACAATGGAAAGAACTTGTGAACTGGGCTATAAAGAATGAGGAGGTGTTAGAGCAAAATGAGAAGAAACTGTACAGTTGGAGGACTGAGCTACATTCAGCATGGACAAGATTGGTTTGATCCATACTTTTTTTAATTTAGAAATATCCTCAGGTCACTTTAATTCTTCTAAAGATTAATTAATGAATGCACTGAGTGTTATGGTAAGGATTAATTGAGCTGGAGGGATTATGAGGAAATGGAAAGTGTTATGTGAATTTTCTGCTGGGTCATGTTGCTATGATACAGCTAATTTGATGGCAGAGACAGTATCAAATTCCTGATGACATTTCTGAGTAAATTGTTTAAATCCTCACTAGTTATTTTTTAATCTTCAGATGTAACAGCTAGAATATGCACAGAGATGCAAATGGCCTCTTGTGATTTAAGGTGTGTTTTGGCTTCAGGAAGGCCCTAGAGGAGTAGCTTAGGCACCCTAAGCAGGAAAGAAATTGGTATTTCTCTTAAAGAAGAACCTTCTAGCATCTTGTGTCTTCCAGAAAATAGAAGGCACTTGTTAAATAGATGCAAGAGGAGCTATTTTCCTGATTCTATTTTTTTTACTTAAACATGTCAATGTATAAGCTGCCTCATAATTTGATGGGACTTTGGATCTCACTTTATAGAATCACTTGCTGTGGGCATGTCCAAAATGTTGGTTTGAAACTGCCAATAAAGCCACTAGTTGACCATCTCTGTAGATGTTACTGTAAGGTATCCAGATTATTTATCTTTCTTCAGATCTTCTCCACAGTATTCCTCTCCTTTTTAAACCAAGATTTCAGAGATTCTAGGCTGAATAACAGAGATTCACTCTTGTCAGTGGTGAATGTAGCTCAGTACTCAAATTGTGAAAGCAGGTGGATTTTACTAACCAAAGTCTGACCAACAACCCCAGTATGCTCTCTGCAAGCCACAGAAATGAAGTCTTTAGGGGTGTGGACTCTGCACTCAGACTACTTGAGTTAGGATTTGCAACTTCACCTCCTACTATGGGAAAGTCAGAATGTTATTGCTGTTTGAGAGAGTTAAGAGCGTGGACGGACTTTTTAGTCTGACAGACAAACAAATCTTTCTTCAAATCCGAGCTCTACTACTTAGTAGCTGAGCATCCTTGGGTGAGTTCCTTTACTTCTCCGAGGCAAGGGATGAAAGTGCCAGGGGAAACTTTGTAGAAAAGATAGATGTGAAAGACCTTATATATAGCAGGGATTACGAGAAGATATTAATTTTTAGCTCCCACCAATAAGTGAGAACATGTGGTATTTCTCTTTCTGTGCCTGACTTGTTTCACTTAATATAATTCTCTCAAGGTCCATCCATGTTGTTGCAAATGGCAGTATTTCATTCGTTTTTATAGCTGAGTAGTATTCCATTGTGTAGATGTACCACATTTTCCGTATCCACACACACACACACACACACACACACACACACACACACACACACACACACACACACAAAAACGGGGGGGGGGAAGAAGATATAACAAACACAATTACTTGAAGTTGATACGACAAGCAAACAGAAAGGACATTGTTGGGGGGGAGGGGGGAGGGAGAAGGGAGGGAGGTTTTGGTGATGGGGAGCAATAATCAGCCACAATGTATATCGACAAAATAAAATTTAAAAAAATAATAATAAAAAAAAAGAAAAAATAGAAAAGAAGATATTGATGCTCCAAGACTGCATTTGATAACATAGGATTAGATGGATCTGGTCAAATGTGGATATTCTCATGGACAAAACAGAACAGGAAAGTTTGCCACTTTCAGGTAAGAATCACAATAAATTATCTGCAGGATTTTTCCTTCAGACCTGTGTTCACTGGACTTCTCTGAGGCTCCAAGGTTTCCATCTCTCTTTGTGCTCTCCACTTAGCCCAGAGCACCCAATGTAAAGTTGAGGATGACACCCATCGGGGAGAAAGAGGGAAAATAAGGAAAGCATTTCTGAGTGTATATGTTTATTACAAAAATATGAACCCTAAAATTCAGATATGCCTGTATTTTTATAATCAGAATTCCGAGTAAAATGCTACTAGGCTCTCAGACTTTGACTTAGCTGGCAATTGATGGGTTTGAGTTTAGTATTTGGGCTGAGGGGGAGAGTTACCAAGCACAGTGAAGAGCCCTGGCACGTCAGTGTGCAATAGTGAGAACTTTCAAAGCTGTGTCTTCTACAGGGTCTCTGGAGAGGATTTTGCACTGATTTTGTTAATTTTTTAGCACTTTGTCATCTTCATTTTTGAACTAAATGTTTGCCTGTCTGGCCTGTCTTGACTGTGATTGTCCCTCATGTGTGCCGGCTAGTGATCACATTAATCCACTCCTCTAGCCTTTGAAATGTGGGATTAGAGTATCCAAAAGAGAACACGTTTCATGTCTGCTAACATATCAGATCATGAGCACTGGAATCAATTACTGAGCCCTAAGACTTAACCTGTCTTTAGTTTTGGGATTCTGAATTAGCTGGACATGGCTACTCTAGGCTACTGGACAGTAAGAGTTGGAGATGGAGGAAAGTGGGAAAAGGCATGCATTGAAATACCATCATAGATTCTCTGTTTTCTTGAAACTGAGCCAGGCTATAAATTCCTTGAAATAATCACAGCACAAATTATTCCTGATTTTTCATAATCTCACTAAATTTCACCACATATTATTTGTTTTTCTGGCATTTGAATTTTTTTTTTTTTCCAAGCAGAGTTAAGTTTATTAGATATACTACAATAAAGGAGACTAACATTGTGACAGAATCTTGGTGGTATCACAAAATGGAGAACAAAGGGACAGATATTTGTAATTTTAGTATTTGGGCTGGGTGATTTTAAGGTGGGTTTGCAAAGCACAGAGCACAGGGTGTACATCCTGATAGGAGGCCGAGTTTTGGGTTACCAGACCTTTTATCACTGCTTGTCTTGATGTGTTTTTTGTGGCCAGCTCACTGTGAAGATGAAGTGAGAAAGATAATAATGAAGACAGCAGAGCAGGATAGTGGGAAAAATGAATCCTGTATGGCTTTACTGAGCTCCTGTTATAACTGTAAATGTGCTCAACTCCAGACTTATTCTTGTAAATCATGAATGTCTCTACGTTAGAAATCACTATTTCTTATGCTCAACACATTCATTATGCATAAGTTCTTTTTTTCCTCGATATAAACAATTTTGCTTCATTTTCTTTATCCAACCTCTTTTTTGAATGTTTAGAAAAATGGCCAGAAAGTTTTTAACTTTTACTAATATGCAAAATTTAAATAGTTTCTATTTGGACTTATTTTTGACTTTTTTTGTATGATGGTCAGGCAGCTCAGAGACCTTCTGAGAAATTTATCTATGTTGTTCAAAGGCACCAGGGTAGGACCTGTAATTTTTTTTAAAAAAATGAAAAGAAAATAATATATGAGAAAGTGGAATTTGTTACGTTGAGGTGTGTTCTTTCTATACCTAATTTGTTGAGAGTTTTCATCAATAAAGGATGTTGAATTTCAGCATTATTCTTAACAGCCAAAAGTATCCATCAATGGATGAATGAAGAAAGAAACGTGGTGTATATGTACAATGAAATATTATTCGTCCTTGAAAAAGAAGAAAATCCTTCCATTTGCCACAACATGGATGAAACTGGAGGACATTATACTAAGTAAAATAAGCCAGACACAGAAAGACAAATACTACATGGTATCATTAATATGTAGAATCTAGAAAAGTCAAACATATAAAAACAGTTGCTGCTGAGTTCTGTATCACGACATCTGAGCATCTTGCCCAGAAAGGAAATTTCTAGGAGTTAGGTTATAGGTTCCTTGGGGTTAATAATTACTATGTAGGGTAAAGGTATTATAGAGAGCTCTGGAATTAGGGATTCAGTAATATTATAGCAGTATTGAGAAAAACTGTATGGTAAGGCATGTTATTTAACAGGCTTTCAATTTATGCACAGTTTATTTATTTATTTATTTTTAGATTTTATTTATTTTTTCCTGGATAATTAGTATATTCAACATTACACAAGGTAATCTTTTTTTGGTGGCCCTTTACAAATTTCTCATTAACGAATTTACGAATTTCTCCCGTTCCCATTTCCCACCTCTAATAGTCTCAGTTATGTTCTCTCCTTTTTAAAATTCAATGAATTATTGTGATTGTTGTATCATCCTTTCATTCTTTTTTCTTCATTTGCTTATTTTTTTAGCTCCCACTTACGAGTGAGGCCATATGATATTTCTCTTCCCTTGCCCAGCTTATTGCACTTAACATAGTTTTCACTAAATTCATCCATGTTGTTGCAAATGGCAGAATTTCATTCTTTTTTTATGGCTGAGTGTTACTCTGTTGTGTATATATACTACATTTTCCTTATTCAGTCATCCATTGATGGACGTTTAGGTTGGTTCTAACTCTTGGCTATTGTGAACAGAGCTGTGATAAACAAGGGAGTGCAGGTATCCCTTCAACACAGTGATTTAATTTATGAGCAGTTTATATACAATAGTTGATGTTAGAAACTCTGCCTTCAAGTAGTTATTATGTACTCAGGTTCCCAAATCCCAGCCTGTCCCATTGTGACTCTCCCTACTTTGTACCTTGTCTAAGATCTCGGATTGACTATGGTTGTGTTTAAGAAGTTTGGGGCTGTGGAAAAACAAATTAAGGTCCAAAGGCTTATTCCAACTATCTACCTACTTATCTCTATACTTACCTGTCCAAACCAACTCATATTGTCTAGCCTAATTACTTATTTACTTTCCATATCCACTTATCTATCTTTTCTTTTAAAAGTATAAATGTATGTGAGCTAATTTATTTAAATCTCCAAAAAATTTAAGGCTGTGCTTATATTTATTTATTTATTTTATTCAAATTTCACCACTTTTATGCTAAAATCCTTCTACTGTACCAAGAATAAATTCAGAATTCCAAATTCATATAATTACCATGTCTCAATAGTATCTCCTAATCAGTAATTGTTCCTTAATCTTTTCTTCTGTTTTTATGAACTCCAAAGTTTTGGACAGTACTAGTTATTTTTTTAGAAAATGTCTCAATTTGAATGTATCCAATATTTTCTAAAATTTAATTGAGATTATCCATAATATAAAGGCTATGGGACCTTTTCAGGGCATCATATGATAGAATATTGTTCCCCTCTTTTAATAACAACTATTATCCTTTAATTAATACGTATTTTGGAGGAGTGGAATAGTATGAGACTATGTGAGTATCCTGTTTATTATTATTGCCTGCTTCAAAACCCTGAAACCATGTATTTCAAGAACCAAACCAAATATCACTCTAGTGTTCTAAATGGTGATTTTATAGTTTCCTTATTCTTTCTATATTTATTAATTGAGATTGTTTTGTAAAGAATAATCTTCTCACCCATTTATTATTTATCTATGTATTAGCATAGACTCATGGGTATTTATTTTATTCTTTGGAATTTGATTCAATACTATTATTGTATGTGAACTGTTGTGTGTGAGAGATAAGACAGACTTGTCGGCTGGATCTAATTGAAAGTAGAATTAATTTACCAAATTGCTATGCTAATGTCTAATGATGATCTAATTAATGTGTAATACTGCATGAAAACCCTAAAATCTTGGTTGTTTCTGGGAAACTTTGAGGAAACCAAAATTAGGGGAAAAATACTTTTTGTTTAATTGTTGTCTTGATTTTTCTTACAGCCTGTGGTGCAGACATGTTGCAAAAGTATTAAGAGTAAATATCCCTCCCATTGCCTCAGAAGTCTTTCACTCTAAAGCAGAGGACAAAATAATGATGAAGTCTATCACAAAGAATTTATTATAAGAAATAGATTGCATAATGATTATAACTGTGTTTCTCATTTTATCAATGTCAAAGTCCAGAGGAAAGGAACCTTCTGGATTCCCATTTGAAAGAAAAAAAAAAAAAAAAAAGAAAAGATCTTCCTATTAAGAATTTATTTTGAATCAGTGGAAAGAAACATCCTGGGGATGTTTCAGTTCAGTCAGAGATCAGTGAAGTCAACAAATTTGTCTTCCCACCTCTAAAAATTTCTGAAGACATTAAATACTTGATGTCATTAAAATATCTGTAGATAGGGAATTGGCAGAACTGAACTTTCATCCTAATTTTATCATTGACCAGTTTTGTTACTGGCCGAATTTATTTATGTCTTTAGGATCCTCAACTACAAAATTAAAAAAATAGAACTAAGTCTCAAGGGCAGGTATAAAATTTTATGGGACAGCTATTTCTTTCTATCTTAGAAATTGTCAAGCAAAGCAATCTTACACCTTTCCCAATAAGGTATTTATAAACTTGTGGAGGCAGTATGCACCTTGTGCTGTACTTAAGTATCTTATAGTGTTTAAGAATGATAGACCATGTAAATTTCAAGCAGTTCCACCCAAGATTCTCCACCATGTTTGATTGTTTTGTCAGTCTCTCAGTGGTTGTGAGAGTGTTTGGCACCTGGTACTGCTGCAGTTGAGAAAACTCAATGAGTACAGTAGTTAATCACATGGGTTCTGTAGTCAAATGGCCTGAGTGAGAAATCTCTATTTCCTTTCACTAGTCATGTGATCTTAGGCAAGTAATTTAACATCTTGAATCTTAATTTTTCTCATCTATAAAAATTGTGACTATGCTGAACCAACTTACTGAGGTAAACAAGAATGTGAACTGAGGCCTTCCATGTAAAGCACAGTGCTAGTGTGAAAGGATAGTTCAATACATTTTAGCTATTTTTTAAAATCCATCATTTTAATTGAGCTATTTTTAGAAAACATAAAGTATTGTTTAAACTATGGCTGATGTTTCCAGATGGATTGTGGTATTAAGGTGTTCCCTACTTTATTTTCCTCCTGGAGAGATGGACATCATTAAATCAGGCTAATAAACACTGACTCATATTCTCTACCTCTGTCTTATTAGGTTTGGGTATTTTCCAGGAATGCTTTGTTTCACATAATAGTCCCCTTGTGAGAAATTGAGAGACCTAAGAGAGTTTTCTCATTCATTATTAGGCTTTCATTCTCTTGAAAAAAGATGCCTGTAGGTAGCCTATTCAGATCCACCAGGTTGTTAAACCAGATCTGTCACTAATATATTCCTCAAATATTTATCGAAGAGTTACTGTGTGTCATGTAACTTCTAGTTACAGTAGCAGACGGTAAGAATATTAGGGAATCTAGTTTTTCTCTTGCCTCAGTGAGTAAAAGTCTGCTTATCCAGCTGAATTTGTCACCACAAGTGTCAGAATTCAAGTCCTCAGGATATGGGAGATCTCCATGGGTTGTGGTTGGGGTGGTAGGGTTAGTAAAAGACAAACTCAGACAGTTTTTCACTCCAAAGAGTTCTCTCATCAGTACTGCAAGTGGAGTCTCCAAGCTAAGAGAAGCTCAGTTTTACCCCTAATTCTCACAGTTACTTTACAGTCCATGCATGTCCCTCTCTCAGAGTTTAATTATTTGAAGTTTAATTTTCTCCTACCTTCTTCTTGGATTCTTCCTCTCCCTTAATTTTAGACATGTACTCTGCACCACCCTTTTTACCTTTTCTCTTTTTCCTAAATTTAAAAATATTTAATTGACAAAGAATGACTGAATATATTCAAGGTACACAATGTGATGATTTGATATGTCTATGCATTTTGTAATGATTATCACATCAAATTAACTAATACATCCATCACCACTCATGCTGTACATTAGATCCCCAGAACTTGTTTATTTTATAACTGAAAGTTTGTATCTTTTGGCCAACATCTCCCCATTTTCCCTACCCCCCTAGACCCTGGCAACTACCTTTCTACCCTCTGCTTCTATGAGTTCGACCTTTTCGGATTCCACATATAAGTGAGATTTTCTTTTTCCTGGCCCTCTCCATGGAAGAAATATTGCAAACATGCAGTTTTGTCAAAAAAAAAAAAATTTTGTTTATTATATTAATAAATTCTTTTTGGGTTTCCGATACACCCACAGAGACTCTGAAGAATTCATATGGAAATTAAGGCAGCACTACATCTGCTTAATTAGACAGATGTACTCATAAAAGGAGATGAGTGTCTGCTGTATAGAAAGAAGATTGGGCTGGGAGAGGAATTCCTTTTCAGCTGTTTTCACAGGTTAATTTAGGGTATGATGTCTTATAGGCTCTAGTCTGTTGGGACAATTCCCTATTCCGAAGGAAAGAGGAGGATAAGTTCTCTTTCACATCCAATGAAGTATTCAAATTAACCTCCCTCCCCACTGTGATATAATTAATGTTAAATTTAAGAAAAAGAGGTTGCATGTTTTCAAAAGAATGACAGAAACCTAACCATTTTACTGGTATATAGTCGCACATCAGAATCAGCTGGGGGACTTTAAAAATTTTATGACTAGGACCACCTAAGACCAATCACCATCATCTCAAAATCAACTTGAGGAGTAAGGTGGGTCTCAGTGCAAAAAAATCAGAATTTAAAATCACTGGCCTGTGTTTTCCACTAGGCCTGTTTGAACAGTGTTAATGGGCCAAATTAAAGTTGTTCAGTCTTGTCTTTTGTCACAAGGACATTCACATGAGTGCTCAGAACTGATATGGACACACACAAACACACAACATAGAAGAGACACAGAGAGACAAGTACTAACATGCTTGGAAATTTATACCGCAGAGACATAGGTACACACACAGGCATGCAGACTTACTCCCAGAACCTCACAAACCCAGAATCTCACATGGTCATATACAGACTTAGACACACATAGACAAAGAGATTTCTTAGGAAAGAGGTCTGCAGACATGATTCCACACAGGATTGGGTATTGGTACACAGAAACACAAGCACAAACATTCATATTTGGATGCTTTCAGAAGGACATTTGTATAAAATTAGCCTGATACAAACAGAGAGATGATCAGAGATGACCAAAAAGAGATAAAGAAGTATCACAGAACGAACTTCATGTTACATTATATCTCCATAAAGATGTTGAAAAAGAAAAAGAAAAAGAATCACTGAAATACCCTTAAAAATTTAGCAAACAAAGACATGAGGAGATACATGCACTCGGGAACTATCCTTCAATAGTTTTTGGGTCTTTATTTTGTGAATAGGCTCTTGGATTGGCATTGTGGTGTTATTTGCTGCCTCTTGGTGGATGCACTTTTGTAGAGCTCACTTGCAAACTTTCTGGCTCCCTGCCCAGGTAGGTCATGTGGAAGACAGGGTTGGAATTATAGCCTCTAAAGAAAAACATTACATACATTTTACTGGAAAAGAAGATTCTGCTGAAATTTTCCTCTTATGGGAACCTGGAAATTTGAGTAGCAAGAAAAAAATATTTCACTGTGTTTGGATGTTGACAAAGACTGAAAGAGCAGAACAAAACAGCCTGTAATAATGATTATTAATAATTAATATATCAGTGGGATTGTGTAATATAAGTTCTCTTGAGACTACTAACTCTGTTAATCATATCACAGAGTTGTTCAGTGTGATCTCACTTGAGCTTCAGAGCAACTAAATGAATAAGAATTATTATCATCATTTTACACTTGTCAACATTAATACCAACAGGGGTTATGTAACATTTTTAGATCATCATACCACAAAATTGTAAGTTTTGGAAGTTAAATATATGTCTGATGGACTCAGAGTCTATGTTTTTTAGTCTATGATAAGTTCAGTGTTTGGCACGTTCTCTCCAAACACTGAGCTTCGTGTTGATCTTCTTACAGCAGTTCTTACTTTGCATATGAGAAAGCTGAAGATCAGAGAAAGTTATGATGCACCAGGCTCCCACGGGCACACACATGACGTGAATCAGATATTCTGATTTTTGTTGCAGGGCTGATTGCACCTGAGAAAAGAGCCTTGGACCATTCTATGGACTATACGAGAACTGAGCTAAGTAAAGACACTGAAGCTTAGGAAGCACGATGGAACTAAAACTGCAATGGCCATGACCTGATTATCGTTAGGAGACTGGATTCTCCTAGAGGACAATGGGCCAGAAGGCTTCCCTACTTCTTTCTACTTCTTTGTTGCTTCTGAGGAGTATGAAAATACTCTCTCTGGTGTTTGGGCTAGTCATATCTCAAAAAGCTGTTGGAAAGGATTGCATCCTAGCCACAGGAACAGAGGTACAGCCTTGACTGAAAAAGAGGTTCTGTTCCTTTGCCATTTTCCTAGTGTACGGGTCTGGCTAGAATGGTAAATGCTGAAGTGAGAAACCATCTTGGTCATTACAGAGGATTCAATTATATTCCCCCAAAACTCTCTGAAGCTTGAATTGTGTTCCCCAAGTTTTATGTATTAGAAACTTAGTCCCCACTGTGACTGTTAAGAGGATGGGAAATCCTATTATGGTAATTGAAAGGTGGAGCCTTGAAGAGGTGATTGGATTGTAGGACCATGCTGTAGTGAATGGATTAAAAATGGTGGTCAGGGGTGTGGTTCTGAGATCTTTAAACAGAGGAGAGTCTGTCTTTCTCTCTCTTTGCTCTCTCTGCTTCCAGCATCTTGCAATGTGAAACCCCTGGGTCACTGTTGCCACCACCAGATGGACTTTGGACTTCCCAGCCTCAGAAACTGTAAACAATACATTTTGTTTTCTTTATAAATCACCCAGTTTCAAGTATTTTGTTATAAGCAACAGAAATGGAGTAATACAGTCATATTGTGGAATTTCCTCTAAATTCTCTTCTAGGAATCTGAGCGTAGTTATGAAGTGCCCTGTTATTCTACAGTAATTGAGCATGCATCATTTGCTTGACCCTGCGGTAGGCTTTTGTGTGCATCAGAGTGAGAGTCCTATTCTCTAAGAGCTTATGCTTTAATTGAGGAGAAAAATCATGATTACATATAATGAAATAATTAGAAGCCATTAGACAATCTATTCTCAATAAGGCAGGAATCAGTTCCTGGGGGTGGGGGGAAATTGTTAGATATCAAAGTGATTTGTGGCCCTCCCTCTAACTCAACCCTATCTAATAAAATCTTATTCCTTAGTATTTAATTATATTGGTAGGTGGTTGGGAAAACAATGTTTAAGGCTCCTTAGGGAGGTGAAAATAATTAAAAAAAAAAAAAGGTTGAGAAACACTGTATTAGAGTATACATCACAGATTTCCATATTATTATTCATTTAAACATTTCAAATTGCCGCCAACTTTAAAAATCAGGAAATTTTAAATTAAAACCTAAATTCCTGGCTTCTTTTAAAATCAAAAACAAGAAGATCTGGCCATTCTGGATCCATAGTTCCCATGGCAATAATTGGCCAGGTCTGGGTAGCAGCTTCTCTCTTTGGTTGCTCATGAGCTCTGTGATCCACCATAGTCACCATTTCCAATTCATGATGTTCATTTTCACCTATTTCACTTACTTAGGTCACCTGTGTGGCCACTGAAGATATCTATTTACATTCTTAGTATTCAGAATAAAGATAATTACAAATTCAAAGACAAGTTTTGGCCGTCCACAGGGTGAAATGTTGGCAAGGGTTTAAGCATTAGGCTATGTCTTTATAAAGGAAGTGGGAATTAAGCTTTCTGATGACAAATCAAGATTCAGTGAAGCAATTAAAAAGGATATTTGAGTGCAGGCTCCTAAGAAGAAAAAAAGATTAGTACAAAATTAAATTCAGATGGACAAAGTAGAACTTTTAAACATTTAGGATAAAGTGTAAGACATTACATTTACAATCTTAGGTTTGAAAGGATTTCTTTTTAAAATTACACTAAAGAGGACAAACCATAAAGAAAAAGTGGGTAAGTTTGAATTCATTAAATGAAAAACATCTGTTCATGCAAAGATAGCATTATCATGGTAAAGAGACAAGCAACAGACTGCAAGACGATATTTGCAATACATAAAACTGGCAAAAGGGGGCCGAGCCAGTGGCGCACTCTGGAGAGTGCGGCGCTGGGAGCGTGGCGACGCTCCCGCCGTGGGTTCAGATCCTATATAGGAATGGCCGGTGCACTCACTGGCTGAGTGCCGGTCACGAAAAAGACAAAAAAAAAAAAAAACTGGCAAAAGGTAAGTATGCATAACTTATACAGAAATTCAACAAATCAAAATAAAACAGATAAACAATCCAGTGAAAAAAAGGAGAAAAATGTATGAAAATATCATTCACAGAAGTTAAAAGACCACTGGGCAATAGGTACATGAGAAAATGCTTAATATGACATGGTATCAGGAAAATGTAAATTAAAGCAATAGTAAGATCATTCCACATTCACTATACTTCATAAATGTAAAGTCAAATGACTCTTAAGGGCCAGGTAAGGATGTTGCAAATTTGGAAATTTCATACAGTGTGGGAGTGGAGGGCACTCCCTTTTGGAGCACAATTGACGATGTTTGATAAGTTGTATTATTTCTGTATCTTTTGACCCATTACTGGGTATGGACCTCGAAGAAACTTTCACATTTGTACAAAAGAAGATATATACTTGAATGTCCATCATATCATCATATACGATTGGGAAAAAAATTTAAAAACAACTTAAATAATCTTTAAAAGGAAAAAAGGTAGATGAAATCTGATATAGTCATAAAATGAAAAACTATAAGATAGTATAAATAAATGGGCTACTAGAACATGTATTAACTTAGCTAAATTCTTCAACACCTCCAAAAATTCCAAATATAAAGAAATATACACAGTATATAATTTTACCAAGTATAACAACATGTAAAATAAAAGAATGAATAACATGATTGGTGGGGAAACTTTTGAAATAGAAAATGATTTGTGTGAGGAGAGATAAGGTTGCTGAGATCTGGCCCCAGGCACTCTGTGGCCTGCAGTAGGGAAGTCAATGAAAAACTTCACTTTGTTGTAGAACTTTGAAAGTTGCAGTGCTTTCATTGCCTGATCAAGGAAGCACTGACAAGGTCTCTTCACAAAACTGGGAGGAAATAGCCATTGTAGATTCATGTGGAAGATAGCAGTTTCTAGTTTCAAAAATTTTATCTAAGGAAATAAGAGTCTTTGTAGAGCAGCCAATCCTGAGAGGAAGAAAATCAGTTGATGTTCTCTTTAGTATGGACATCATGTAGAGGGAAAGACATGGGCTCCCGTAGATCAGTCACTGAATTAGACAAATTTCACCTGTGTGTTCAGATGCTTGCAGTGACCTTACTGCTCTCACTACCCTCTGTCCATGTCTACAGTTTCTGTCTCTAGCTTACACGCAATTTCCCCAAAGCCATGTCTTTTCATGGCTTGAAAATTTTATTCGCCTCTTAAAAACTCCCAGATTCTTCTTATTCTCTGAAGAAAGTCTGGATCCTGCAGCCTCTTAGTTTTTTGGTTGTCGTTTTGTTTTTTTCCTTTTAAATAGACTTATATTATTTAGAGCAGTTTTTGGTTCACAGAAAAATTGAGAAGAAAGTGCAGAGGATTATCATAAACTCTGTTCCCCACAATGGACAGCTTCCTGCATTATCAACATCCCCTACCAGAGTGGTGCATTTGTTACAATTGATGAACCTACATTGATACATGATTATTACCCACAGTTCATAGTTTACATTAGAGTTCACTCTCGGTATTGTACATTCTATGAGTTTTGACGAATGTATAATGGCATGTATCCACCATAATACAGAATAGTTTCCCTCCCTAAAAAATCCTCTGTGCTCCACCTGTCACCATTCCCTCCCAACTAACCCCTGCCAACCATATGTTTTCTTACTGTGTCCATAATTTTGACTTTTCCAAAATGTCACATAGTTGGAATAATACAGCATGTAGCCTTGTCAGATTGGCTTTTTCACTTAGGAATATGTATTTAAATTTTCTCCATGTCTTTTAATGACTTGATAGCCCATTTATTTTTAGCGCTGAGTAATATTCCATTGCCTGGATGTACCACTGTTTGTTTATCATGTACCTACCAAAAGACATCTTAGCTACTTCCAAATTTTGGCAGTTATGAATAGAGCTGCTACAGACATTTGTCTGTGGATTTTTGTGTGGACAAAGGTTTTCAACTCATTTGGAAAAATATCAAAAGCAAAATTGCTGGGCTATATGCTAAGAGTACAGCTAATTTTGAAAAAAAACCCACCAAACTAGTTTTCAAAGTGGTTGTGTGATTTTACATTCCTACCAACAATGAATGATAGTTCCTATTCCCTGACATCTTTGTTAGCATTTGATGGTGTCAGTGTTCTGAATGTTGGCCATCCTTGTAGGTATATTGTGGTATCTCATTGTTGTTTTAATTTGAATTTCCCTGATGACATATGATATAGAGCATCTTTTCATATACTTTCTTGTTATCAGTTTATGTTGTTTGGTCAGATGTCTATTTAGGTCTTTGGCCCATTTTTTAACTGTGCTGTTTGGAGTTTTTAAAGTTTTTGTGTGTGTGTGTGCGTGTACATATTTTAGATACCAGTTCTTTATTACATATGTCTTTTGCAAATATTTTTTCCTGGTCTATGACTTATCTTCTCATTCTCTTGAGAGTGTATTTCACAGAACAGAAATGTTTAATTTTAATAAAATCAAGCTTAACAATTATTTCCCTCATAGATCGTGGTTTTGGTCCTGTACAGCCTCTGACTTTTGGCTCCAGCTTTACTTATTTATTTATTTATTTATTTATTTATTTGGCTTCTTCACCTATTCACCTATTCATTTCAACAGATGTTTACTGTGAACCTTGTGAAAGGTGGGGTTTGAGAGGGACTGAGTTAGACCAGGGCACTGTTCTCATGAAGCTCACATATAAGGGTCAAACACATTCACAAACAAATATGAGAAATTCAGAGAATGTAAGTGCTATGAAGTCTTTAAAAGAAAAATATTTGATAGAGTGTAATGTAGGACACTGGTTAGGGCGTCAGGGAAGGCCATATTGGGGAAAGGAACTCTGAGCTTACACCAGCAGGATATGAAAGAGTCAGTTATGTCAACATCTGTGGGAGGTGTGGGTCAGTCTTCATGCCTCCGTCCACGCTGGTTTTCTGCCTAGAGTATCTCTCCACTGATATCTGTGTAGGAAAATCCTGCCCAGCTTTGAATGCCACCCGCTCCGGGACGCCTTACCTGCTGCCCCCACCCCCCAATTCAATGCTGTCTATCTTACTGCTGCATATTCTCTCTGGGCTATTTTAATTATAAGTGATTGGGCCACTGAAACGGGTAAAGGGGAAAAAAAGGGGGGGGCATATATTGTGTTAGTAAGCATGCCCTTCAAAATGAACCAATAGTAAGACCTTCCAAACCCCCACCTCCTAATTCTACTGTGTGTTTTTTGAAAGTGAAGGTTTATTATATCTGACACAATCTGTCACTGTGCCTTACACATACTAATAAAATGTCTGTTAAATAAATCTTTGTGTTCTGCTTATCATTGTTATTATTGACAAATATTTTCTGAGCACTTATGATGTTCTGAGCCCTGTACCATGAATTGCTTGTGCATGGTCTAATTTAATACCTGTAGGTAGCCTGTGAGTTAGACATGATTATTTCTGCTTTACAGATAATCTTTTCAGCAACAATAGTTAACTACAGCAATAACAAGACAAGATATTATTCTTTGATCATTTCCCTGGATCAGAACTACTTGGTGAGGCACTGTTCTTTTAAAACCTTCTAACTAACCTGCTCTTTGTTAATCAAATGAAACAAATTAGTGATGACCAGAGCTGACATGCTGGGTTATAACAATTTGGCTTATAATTGTTTCCTAGGTCATTGCAATCCACAGGTTATGTGCAAGATTATTTTATTTCTCCTATTCTTTATCCCTTCCTTTTTTTTCAGTGCAACCTTCCAGCTTTAAAAAAAAAAAAATGTGAAGCATGCTTTCTTTCACATTACTTGCCTTTATGCTTGGCCTTGTGACCTGCTTTGGACAATGGCTATGACAGTAGTAGGTGACAGGGCTCCATTTCTAAGTCCAGCTTTGAGGGTCTTATGTGTTTCCATTTACCATCGTGTACACTGGCATCTCTGAAAATAATTTTTTAAGGGCTATCTGCTGCCCCCTCAGTGGGGGGCCTAGAATTAACTCATGAAAAACAGGGCTGATCCAATGACCACCCACCAAGAGTGAAGCATGACACAGGGTGTCAGTAGCCCAAACAGCCCAAGCTGAGTTGTACCATGAGAAATAATGTGTTTTTTATATGTCACCTTTTGTGGCTGTTGGTTATACAGCGATAGTAAACTGATACTGATTAGAACAAAATAATTCACTCTGCTTACATTATTTGCCAATTTTCCCACTCCACTAGAAGATTACCAAATGCCTACCTAATATTCTCATAAGGAAAAAGGTAGAAGACCTCGGCGGGGGGGAGTGGCCACCACGGGAATTGACATTTTCATTCATCACAGCCTGTTTATTGTAGGCAGAGTGTCATTCCCCTTTTTGTTCGGTTCCTTTTTCTGTCTAGATTTTCTTTCACCCCAATCAGGTTAATAGGATTGCTAGCTTGAGTTAGCATGGTGAAGCTTTTTTTTTCTCCCCAATAAAGAATATTACATTGCGCTGAATTAAGCTCCAGAAGAAGAGCAAAGGCAATGAAACAAAAAGGTAGAGATAAGAAGAAGCTACTGTGGATTAGACTGATTTGCTGTACTGTCTGGGAGTGAATGTTGTGGGGAGAATGACTCCAGATGCGGGGCAGGTGCAAGTTACATTCATTCACTCTCCACATTGGCTGGCTCTGTCTACTTGTCCCAAGTTCAGGGCTTCTGATTCACAAAGTATTTTTGGCAAATAAAGAGGCAATCCGAGGCATGGTTTATTACAACAACTAGGGCATGGCAAGATCTTATGGGATATTAATCGAGTATATGAACAGGAGCATAAATGAATGAATGAATTAATTAATTAACCAATCAGTCAATAAATTAATGAATGCAAAAAAAAAAAAAAAAAAGAAAAGAAGCCTAGATGAAAGATTACCAATTATAACAACAGCAATAAAGGTTGAAGAAGCAACCCTTATCTTTGACATGCTAGACTTGGAGCAGAGGGAAAAGGCTAAGTACAGAACACTAACATAGCTCTGACAATTAATCCTTGAACAAGACACATGTCTATTCTACTGTCATTATTTTTGGAAAATCACAGAGCTAGTTTTGATGTCATTGGGGTGGGGGAGTATAATACTATGAGGGAAAAAATTCAGTGAATAATTGGAAACAATAATTCAATTTGAAAGGAAAATGCAGGTATTTGTTGTAGTGTCTGCTACGATGGGAGTCACTTCCTCACCATAGTACAGACCCAAGTTGGATTCATTTGGCAGCAAAGAGATGTAAATTTCAGTGACGTGGTATAAAAATATAAACAGGGATAAAGGAACTATATTCATGGAATTTCTACTGCACGCCCCGGTCTCTATTTAAAATATACCATATCATCAAATACCCCAAAGGGTCGAATTAGTTATTTTTTTCTTTTCTCAGAAGGAAGTGGAAAATAAACAAAAACTTAAAGCAATTAATTCAATTTAGTGTCTAACAAAAAAGAAACCTTTTAAAAAATCACAGTATTACCATATAATTGATCACTACACAAGTATTGCAGGTTATAGTTTTGAAGACTATTTAAAGACATTAAAAGGGTCATGATATAAAAAACAGCTGGAAAAAAGCAAGATACTGTGTTACACACACATCTTTATATATGCAATCGTTACTTTGCAAAATGTGCTTATTTAGGTAGAATAATAACTTGAAGAAATAATATCAAAATATTGAAAGTCATCTGTACACAGGTGAGTTCACAGGCCACTTAAAAATATCCCTTTCTGTGCTTCCAGTTCTCTGCAAAGAGCTTTGCATAACTTTAATATTAATAAGTAAACAAATACTTAAATAAAAACTGTGAGTCATATATGCCATATAACTTCTCCAAGTTCAAATAGCTGCAAGCAATCTGTCCGGATGAGATTTGAGCGCAGTTCTGTATATTTTCCTCATTATGTCATACTGCCTCTTTATAAGAATCCTTGGAAAACTGTGTGGCTCAGTTAAAAATACCTAAGAGAGTTCTCTGACTCTCTTTCTGGCTTTTGGAACACACATTTAGAACCTCTGTCCCTCCACATCCAATTCTGCCCTAACACTACTGTTCATTTTCCTAATCTCCTGGGGTGTAGTGGGCACAGGACCTGGATCCTTTGATGTTGCCTGCTTGGACCTGCAATTCCCTTGTGACTCTTCTTTTCTTAGCTGACATCCCTCGATCTGGTACTTGAACTGCAATCACAGTATCTGACATCCTCCTTTATCTGTGATCCTTTCAAACCTCAGATCTTTTCTTGATGGTGTGGGCTTGCTTCATCCTACACCAGACTGACATAAATAAAATACTTCTCTTTAAAGAATCTTTAAGTAATTCACTTTGCAAGGTCATTTTTTTTTTCAGGTTTTAAAAAAATATTTACATATTTGTGGGGTACAGCGTGTTGTTTCAGTCCATGCATATGCTGCACAATGATTCACCTAGGATAGATAGCATATCTCTACTTCTGTGAGAACCACTTTTTTTTTTTGATTCCACAAATGAGTGAGACCATTCAGTATTTGTTTCTGAATGGATGAAACAATGTGGTATATATACACAATGGAATACTATTCATCTATAAAAAAATGATATCCTATCCTTTGCAGCAATGTGGATGGAGCAGGAGTAAGTCAGGCACAGCAAGGTCATAATTTAGGTGAAATGCTAACAACATTCAAGTGAACTGTCACCAATTCATTTTCCTTAAAAGATGGAATATTCAACTATTGAACCTCGATTAAATACTTAATGGTAAGATGCTAATAGATTTGGGAAAGGGGCAGTTTTCCATTAGTTTAACTTTAAAAATGGAGATTAAAGAACTGATCTGTTTGAGCAACCTCAGGCTGTTAAGTGTCATGTTCATTCACATCTAGGAAACAACAAAGTTCACTGGGTCTCAGTCTGTCAGGGGACAGTAAGGTGTTCTCCAGTGTCCTGTCTCCCGGAGGCAGTTTTTTTCACCAGTTGATCCTTCAATTACTTGTGTCCACCATTTTGTGAGATGACTGATTGGCCTGCATTTTCACCACCAGTTATTTTTCAGGATAGATGCTTATTTTCTCCCACGTTTCACAATGCCATTTTAACCATAGAGATATTCTTTGCCAACATCACATTTCATTGATGGGTCCATTAGCAACCACTGGAAATGATACCCAGGAGGAAATTTCTCCTTAGAAAAAAGGGAGGGTGATTTGCTATTGACCACAGCTTTCTTGGAATCAGAGAGGCTTATTTGTGATGAATATTCTAAGAAGCTCTAATAAATCTGAAAGAACTCCTATGCATTTACCTTATTGTGTCTTATGTGCCTTAATCTTGACATTTGTTTATATTTATCATCACTCTTTCCTGTATACATGTTGACATTTTCCCCTTCATGTAGGATCATGAGGCTTGCTGAGTGGGCACTGCCTCTATTTTATACATAAGGAAAGTGGGGTTCAGAAGGGTGAAGTCACTTGTCCTGCTTCAGTCACTCATGGCCCCAATTCATCCCGAAATGAGTGCCAGAAGAATTGTATTATTTTCCGATGATTGCAGTGAAAAAGTACCACTAAGTGGGTGGCTTAAACAACAAAAATGTATTGTGTGACAGTTCTGGAGGAGAGAGTCTGAAATCTAGGTTTTGTTATGGTTGGTTCCTTCTGAGAGTGGTGAGGGAAGGACCTGTCTCAGGACTCTCTCTTGGGCCTGTTGATGGCTGTCTTCATGTTCACATGGCATTCTCCCTGTATGTGAGTCTGGCTCCAAATATCCCTTACCAGACTTCAGTCACAATGAACTAGGCTCATCCTAATGACCTCTATAAAGACCTTATCACTAAATATAAGGTAA